>NW_024582507.1:1126829-1230671 GCF_018398535.1 Haplochromis burtoni | reverse complement strand
ATTTGTAATCAGTGAGTGAAATAAGCATCTCCTACAACCCAGCCAGAGTTCAGGCTCCAACAGATTGGCTTTGTGCCCATGTGGCATACAGATTACAGCCAATCATTTAGAGATAGTCCTTTATCTCCACTGATTGGCTGCACTAGACCTGCACTAGGCTGGAATGAGCTACAAGACCATGAGTAGGAAAAAATACCATTGGTAACACACTAGTACGCTGTAATAGACTGAAATGTTGCAGCACCTACAAGGTCCCCCTGCTCACGTAGACCCATCTTAAGTTTGCCAGTGAACGTCTGAGTGATTCACAGCAGGCTTTGGAGAAAGTGCTGCAGTGAGGCATCAATGCAACCTGTCATGTTTGGAGGAACAGAAATGCTGAGTATCACTCAAAGAAAACCATCCCCACAGTCAGAGGTGGAAACATTATGCTTTGGTGATGTCTTTCTGCTAAGAGCACAGGGCAACTTCACTGCATTAAAGGGGCCAATGGACAAGGATGTGTACTGTAAAATCTTGGAAGAGAGCCTCCATCAGCCAGCCAGAACACTGAAGATGGCTCGTGGATGAGTCTTGCAGCATGACAATGACCCAAAATATACCGGTAAGGCAACAAATGAATGGAGTGGCCTAGCTAGTCTCCAGACCTCAGTCCTAGAGAAAATCTGTGGAGGGAACTGAAGCTGAAATTGAGCTTTAAAGTGCCAAACAGAGGCCAAGAAAACTGAGTGGATTTAGAGTTTCTGTAAAGAGGAGTGAGCCAAAATCTCTCCTGAGATGTGTGCAAACCTGGTGACCAACTACAAGTAACGTCTTACCGCTGTGCTTGTCAGCAAGGGTTTGTCCATCGAGTACTAAGTCATGTTTTACATGCAAACTTTTATGTAATGTGGGTTTTTTGTTGGGTTTTTTTGGTTGATATTCTCTCTGTCTCCATTAAAATGTAACTACCATAAAAATCTGTTCATTTCTTTGTAAGTGAGTGAACTCAGGAGATAAAGTAATTGTTTCTCTCACTCTAGTGTGGCATCAACCAACAACAGACAGCACATGCGACTCTGCGATGACAAAGGACAGCACAGGTGTTTCTATGGCGACAGATGTCTGAAGTCATCCTGTACCTCAGTCAAGGAGACAGTTCAAAGATTGCATTCTCATACGGAGGACAGGCACTCTGTTTGTCATACATTTCTACTGAGATCAGGTAAAGGCAGTGTCGCTTAGAGAGTCGAGGGCATGCTGCCGAGCTGCATATAAAATCTGCTAACAATAAACACAGAGTTGAATCTCAAAAAAAAAAAAGAAAAGGAAATATATATATCTGTTTTATGTCTCTGAGAGAGAAAAAAGTTACCAGTTAAAAGTTTTTTCTTCTTAATGGAGTTGGGTTGTATCAGAATTAGCAGTCCAAAGAACAGGAGATATTACAAACTACACAGAAGATCCAGCAACACTTTCAACAGTCACATCCTGACACATGGGTCAACTACAAGAGCTCATGACGCTTTACTCACTTTCAGACTTCACCTTCTTTTCTGTGAAAGCAGGTGAAGTTTTGCCAGAAACCTTTATTTTGTCACTAAGAATGTCGGCACTTTTATTTGGCTCAATGGTTAATGGGAAGTATCTTTAGAAGATTATCTTTCATCTCAGTCATCTAAATCTAAAAAATACCTCAGCCAGCTCTGAGAAACCTGATGAGAGATGTACACTATGAACGGGGAAGGGGAATATGCATAAATAATAATGCACTCTTAACAATTGTTCCTGATTTTTTTTTTAAAATTAATATCAAAAACAGATCACTACATAGATTACTCAAGTCATTTATTTGTCAATTATAAGTGCTTTTTGCCCTTGAAGCTCACAATTTAAAGCTAGTTAACCTTTAAACAGGGACAACCTAAAAAATATCTTGTTTTTATTTTGCTCTCTGTTGCTTATTTCAGATAAATGGGATTTTAAGAAGTAACCATTTACTTTAAATTTCCAGTAGTGATGTAAAACGTCCTTAAAGGGGCTATGTTGAGCGGAAAAAAAAGAACAATAAAGAATTTAACCTTCTAAAAATCTCCCACTTATATTTTATCTAAAGCATGGAAACCTTGGCCTCTCCTTTACTCTTATAGGCCTAATCTGAAAAGTAAGACTTCATTTTGGTAAAATATTGCTACATTAATTGTTTACATAAATCAGTCAATCTACAAAAACCCTGCCCCGCACTGACTTGACTTAATCCTGCTTATTTATTTCCAAATGTTACACCAGAGCAAAAGATAATTTCAGACCTATGAAATTAACTCTGGTGTGCAATGCTGGTTAATGCTAACTATTCCAAATATGGCAGAGTGAGTAACCTGTCCTCTTAAAACTGTAAGAATACGAATTAGAGC
Source organism: Haplochromis burtoni (assembly GCF_018398535.1). Taxonomy (NCBI): domain Eukaryota; kingdom Metazoa; phylum Chordata; class Actinopteri; order Cichliformes; family Cichlidae; genus Haplochromis; species Haplochromis burtoni. Next base: position 1,228,278 of record NW_024582507.1, on the reverse strand, counting down.
GCCTGATTGTCATCATCAGGTGGCAATCAAGTCAGATAATAAGTCAGACTGTAAGTTAAAGTTTCAAAGGGCAGTTCTCATTCACGTATCGTCGTGGTAAACAATCTCTTTAAGAGCATCAGCTGTTAGAAGAAAAAACTATCAGCCTTTCAGCCTCAACTTAACCACAAAGCAAGACAGATGATAATCAATCCTGCAACTCTGCCAATTGCACAGTGAATCTACTTGTTGCGTCAGCAACTCATTGCTGAAAATAAACTACACAGTATAAGAAACAGATGTCCACTTTTTTTTGTTACCGTGACACTTTAAAAGAAGGTGCATATTTCTAAAAGTAGAGAGAAGAACAGAGGGAAATACATATCTTGAAAACATTTTGGTGCATCACAGGAAATATTTTTGTACCACTTAGTGTGAAGGGTTTTTGTGCAGCTTTGCAAATCAAATATAGCTGTTTGGCTACTCTGAATCTGTGTAACAAACTAGTTGTTTGATACTGGACAAAACGCATTTCGACATGCAGTCAGCCAGACTGCTGAAGACAGAGATGGTAGAGCTTACGCCAAATCTGCTGGCTGTAAGTGAACAGGCTTTTTGCACCTGGTAGGTTTGGAGTCCCTTAAACAGTGACACTGAGAAACAGATATGCTACAGAGGTCTTACAAAGCACATCAGGTGTTAACCCATGATCCGACTCAAAAACAGTAGCTTGCATGATGCTCTTCTGATAAACAACAGAGCATGCCCAAAAGCTTATTTGTAGTCTTTAAACAATGCCTTGAGTTGAAGCAATTTGAAAACAAAAACTCAAATCAAAAGGCTTATAATCGAATTTAAATGTTTCTTTTTTTTCCTTAACTCAACAGAGTGAAAATGTTTCAGTCTTAGAACAAAGTATCCAAACCTGCATAAAGATATTTTTTTTCTCTCTCTCTCGAGAAGTTTTTTTTAAAATGTTTGTTTTGAAGCATCAGTTTTGTTTTGTCTTTGTGTTTGGAAACGGAAAAGAGTGAAGGCGAAACCCACTGCTGGGCTGGAGGAAGCAGTGCTGAGAACTCCATTGTGAAGAGACTCCCCTTATTTCCTCAGTGGAAGTGTCCACCTCGCTGTCGCTCCTAGAGGGGAAGAGCTCATATCGCAGACCGAGGAAGGGGACTTTATTAGTCGGTGAATCTCTGACAGGCCTTTTTCCAACGACAGGCTGTGCACCACATGTCTCTCTTCTCCATGCCGTACACCTTTCGGCACTTCTTCGCCTCCCCACGGGGTTTCCTTGGTAACAGCAGATGTGACAGCATAAGGACATGCACATAGACATCCAGACACACACATGGGCAAACGGCATACATGTACGTACAATGTGCTTAAAGGTGAGTAGGTACAGTATCTCTCTTTTAAATAATTCAGTGATTCAGTACAAGAACACCATTTTTGAAGAGCCCGATATTATTATACCTATACACATGTAATATCTGACATGGTTCAGCACCTTGAAGAGTAACGCAGGCTTTTGGCGGTGCACAATTATAATTACACATATGATCCAAACGCCATTATAAGAATTTAAAACAGTCAAACTACTTATCGGCAGAATTAAATACCCAGCCCAATAACATCACACTGGTACGAATGTAATCACATTCACACATTCACGTTTCAGAAAGTATATTAGTGCAAGCAGCAGTTTTATTCATTTAACCTACTGTGACCCACTGAAATGATAATAGCTTTGTAGCTACAATAGCCACAATTTTTCATTTTAGTTCCCAGCCTGAGGAGTTTGCATGGACTTCCTGCAGACTCCTCTAAGGGAAATAATGGGAAGTGTGTTGAAAGCATAGACAATTAAAAAAAGGTGGACGTAGGTACCATGACGTCACCAACTGGTTTCTGAAGTCCAGTTTTACACCCTCGAAATGAGCGTTTCTTGCCATCTGACAAGGAGGGGCACGTCTGACTGTGAAACCATGTGCTTTGTCGGCTATTGACTTGTGTTTTACAAGTTGTTAGCCAGTGGTTTCATACCATTGATAATGCTCCATTTTTTACAGTATGGCCAAGATTTTCAAAATCTTATTTTTTAACTTCAGTATGAGCTAAAACAGGTGAGTGAGCCCATAAACTCACCAGGAAAGTATTTACAAAGGTCAAAACAGAGAGTCATTTCCCCATAGATTTCTATAGAACCATAAGTCTTTTAGCAACCACAGCTTTCGCCATCTGGTGGCCTTTAGATAGAATGCAGGTTTAATTTTTATAACCCAGATGCTACGTAGATGCTTTTTACTGTATATAAGCAAAAGTAAGAAAAAAATGCAAAAGAAAGAAAAGATTTCACATTTGATATCAAATGCTGAATCTGCAAACAGAGAGAAAGAGCCAGTCATTCACACTCCCATCCACACCTATAACCAATTTATAACACCTTTAGAACACACACGCACACTTCACACAGAAAAGCACCAGCTGACCAACAGTTTAAAATCCCAAACATTCTTCCTATGAAGCAAAAGTACTTTTAGTACTTTGACTCAAGCAGACTTAATCAGCACTCAAAGTAAATTGTGGATGCATACCTGGCTCCTTGTGTTGATTTAGGCGATGGCATAATCAGTGGGTGGTTCTTGTTAACAATGGCGTGTGAGCTAGGTGCTGGCTGCCGCTTTTCTCCAATGCTAACTGTACGAACATGAGTTGTTGCCCCCTGTAAAAGAGTCATTAAGTCAATACTCAATATCATACTGACAGAGAGCAGACCAGCTTCATCAAGAGAAATGATCAGATATCAAATACTGATTGAACAGACACATGATGTTTATGCAGTTACAACCACACAATGATGACAGCTGAAAAACAGAAAGACACAACCTGGATTTTTCTGCCCCTGTCTTAATGAACTACAGTACCTTAGTGTAGCACAAGACCACATCGTGTCACTCCTGTTAGTTAATAATAGGACAAAAAAGAACAATTGGATAACACAAGATTTGAACAATGTCAGCTGGTCTGATGATTGCCAATTTCTGCTGCCTGCAGATCGTAGAGTGTGATTTCGGCTTAAACAGCATGAAAGCATGCCGCCTTCTATCACTGGACTCCTGAGAAACTTTTTCAAATTCATCATTTCAACAAAGCCTTCAACCTCTAGACTTTTTGATTATTTATACTCTTTTGTAAAGTGTCCTTGGGTTTCGTGAAAGGTGCTATACAAATCTAAATTATTAATATTAATATTAAATCAACAGTTCAGGCTGCTACTGATGGTGTAATGGTGTGTTGCTATACTTGGGTTCCATAGTATCAAACTAATCATAACTAAAACAGCATGACATGAGTATTGCTGAGGTGAATTTCTGAAGTGAAAAGTAAAAATAGCAGTCTTTTCTTTGCATTTTAATGCAGAATTAATGTTCATTTGACATACCCAAAGAAATTAAAAAGACAACAACAAAATACCAATCTAAAAAGTCATTTTTTTATGTCTATGTTTCTCACTGTTTTTGATTACTAAGAGCAACAAGATCACTTTGTGGAGCCGTGTACTGTGCAACACCTATAAAACACACACACACAGGTTTATCACAAATATACAAATGACATTTAAATTTTGCATTTGTTTGGTTCAGACACTGGCACGAGCATGACTTAAAAGTTCTCTGCAACACAACCGTGACAAAACAGGGGAAACTGCCTTTCCATAATTACTCTGCTCCTTCTTCCAGCTCCAATTTTTCCTACCAGTGGGAAAGCTACCACTATCTACAGTGGAAGACAAAAGAACTCTGCTTTTCTTTTTCTGGTTGTGCAATCGAGCCTTCATTCAAAGTGGTGGTAAACTCTGTTGGTATCATGTTATAGCCATTGCACTGAGCAAACAAATTGTATTAGATAATGATCATTTGAAACTAACAGAGTCGTCAACTGCTTTAGGTACAGAAACAAAGACTGACACTTCTCTGTATAAAAAGAACATAGCGTAAAGAAGCAAGGACAGGAAAAACAAAAAAGTGAAAAAAGCTTCCATGAAAAGAGCAGTGGAGAAGTTAAGATGAAGTTAAAAGGGTTGTGAGATAAAGCCTCACTCACCGGGATGCCTTTAAAAATGACAGGAGGGGACTGCCACGACACACTGATGCCATTGCCAGTCCCAGTTCCAGGCCCGATCCCATTACCACTGCCTATCCCAGCCAGCTCAGGACCCACTGGGATACTCACTGGAGCGGTGGCCTGGAACATGGACAGCCACCCCACATAGCCAGGAGAAGACACAACAGAAACGAGAAGGGATGGGAAATGAGCAAAGAGAAACAGAAAATAAGAGATCACAGAGGGAATAGGTTGTATAAATTAGAAAGGAAGGCATATCTTCAGCTTTTAATCTGAAAGGTGCCTTAAACTAAATACTGATCACAAATGTACAACCAAACTGCTGATATTTTTCAATTCACACAAATAAAAAGATTTGAGTGAAAACTTTAGTTAACCAAAACTGGCAGGCACTTGCAAAATATTGCACAAACGGCAGTATAAGGAATAGCAGGAAGAATATGAAGTTAGGATAAATAAAAGAGTACGCATACAGTACAATACAGAGAAAATGAAGTAGTCCTATTCAGTTTCTTTGCATAAAAGAAACATTGCTGTTTCTTTAATATGTGTATTCAGTTGTCATGGCAACTGAAAGTGTGATCCTGCCTGAAGCCAATGAAAAGGACTGAATTCTGTGAATTCCTAAAGTATTTAAACTTTAACCAAACTTCCAGCTGACACTATGTAATTTTACCTTCAAGGACGGGTCAATAGAAACGGCGCATAGACAGGCAAGGAAGGCCAATGAGAAGAGGTTTAAGAAGGCATAGACACCTAAAACAGGACTACACAGGACTTTAACCATGATCTGAAAATCTAATAACTAAAACTTTTCTGATATCAAAATGAGCAAAAACTGGATTCGGACTTCATTCGTCATATGAACTTCTGTCAATATTTGCCAGAAAGTTTTGCTTCTCTCCTTGTTACATACTCCCACACTGGCGTAGGAGCTAAGTAACTCACCCTGGCCTCTTTATTTATTCATTTATTTGTTTGTTTGTGTTTGTTTGTTTGTTTTCACTGATTTGAAAAACTGCCTCTGCACATTCCACATATTAGAATACTGAATCCTGGATTAGTAACATGCCAAATGTTTAATGTTTTGTCTTGGTTTATTTATTTATTATTTTTTTAAATGCAGCTTCAACTATTCTGTGTGTCTTGTCTCGCGCTGAATGTGAATTACCTGGTAGGCATGGTCAGTGCGGATGTGGCAGAGTGTGGAGGGAGCTGACTGACTGAGCAGTGAAGGGGCGTGGCACTGCGAACCATTCATGTTGATGTGCTTGGAGTGAGGGACATCGGTGAGCGGTGGAGGGAAGATGGGCGGCGGACCGGCTGTGGTTGGGGAAGTGGGTGTGAGGTTGGACAAGCCCTCCGTGAGGCTGTCCATGTTGACCTCAATCTCTGAGTAGTAGAAGTCCTCTTCTCCATCACTGTAGTCAGAGTCACTGCTTCGCCTACAGGGGAAGGTTATATATTCCCGATTTAAAATAAACATTTAAATTGTTTTTTAAGAAAAACTGTAAACATACAAGTGATAATGATAAGAAACCACAAACAGGCTCTCAATACATTACGACGGAATCAAGATAGACACCTATAAATACGGATAGACAAGTTGTTGATTATAACAAAAAAAAGTGTACTCTCTCCAACAGAAGGGGGCAGTATAACCCAGTGTGCTGCAAAGGTCCTTAAACATACAAGCTGGGAATTAAACTAACAAAAACAAAAACTAAGTACAACGCCCACAAGAGAAAATAATCCTTCGAGTAACAGTGTCTCTTTCTCTTAACTTAGAATTGCATAAAGGTATGAAATCGCTTTCAAGCCTTCTGTTAGTGATTTCTGATTACCCAAGGCGTACCTGCTGCACAGCAAAAACAGCCACAGCATGACTCATCAATGCCAGTTGACCATATATAATATAATGTGATGTCTTGCAAAAGAAACAACATCTCCATGCACTGTAATAAATTATGGGTTAAGATGAGAAAAATTGGTTTTAACTGGGCAATGCACAGTTGCAGTCATAATTATTCACCTCCATAAACTTGTGATGTGAATACAATGTGAATACATTTTTCCTTTTGTAATATTCACCTAACATTTTATGTGCCCTTTGCTTAAGAATGTAGAATCTTCCTTCAAGCACTGCCTTTTTTGGTGTAATCAATTTTTTTTTGTAATCAATCTTTCTATCTTTTGAGACAGATCATTTATCTTTGCTGTACTTGCTTCTTGGCTTAAACACCTGTATTTTCAGGATTTATATCTGCACAGCAGGTCTAAATCCCCTAAAAAAAAAAAATCTTATTTTTGAGCAGTTAGAAATTCATGCCAGAAAATGAAAATGTTTTACTTGTAAACCTTTGCATACGTTCCATGGCTGAATGGTTTTGATAGCAAATGTGCCTGTGAGCACCTGTGCAGAGGCACAGTAATTCAATAGCCCAGTTGGACACCATCCAAACTGTGGCAATGTGTGTCACTTTTCTTGTCTTACCACACTATTTTAAAATCACAAGGTATGGGAGTATTATCTGGAGCTGCAGAAAAGAGATTACTAACACAAACAGAAAACACAGCTTTAGACAATGACAGCTTCACAAAAAAGAATATCCGTGTGATCTCTTGAGGTTATAAAACACATGATGGTGGCATGGGTATGTTTAGGTATTTAGCTAAGAAAAGCATGGTGCTAAGTGCATGATACATACAATATAAAAAAAACTCTTTGAGAGCCTACAATTTTCTAATCATTTAATCATTTTTTTAAACATCTGACAGCACAACATGAATATGCAGCTGTAATCTGGTCATATTTTACACAACTACGGTCTGCTGAGCCCCGAAGGCAGTAACTCAACACTGTGTGGGTTTACTTTGTGATGACTACCAACTAACCCCAGGTGGATGGTGCGGATGTGTCGCTGGATCCCTGAGGAGGTGCTGAGGACCTTTTCACAGTTCTTCCACAAGCACTTGAACATGACCTTCATTGAGTTCTGCAAGAGACGTTTACCAAAAACAAAACTAAAGTTAGCTTGCTGTTGCAAAATCTTAGCAGTTGTGCTCTGGTTTCTGAGTGAGAATCAAGCTGCAATTAAAACAATAAATAAATGAACACATTTTCTGTGGCCTCGTCAATAAGAACTGCTCTGTTGAGAAAGAGTAAGAGTACAGTGGGAACTCTTTGGGATGGAATGGGGATATATAGCACAGGAAATAATTCGGTGATTACATAAAAGGCTGGTCACACTGTTTAACAAAACATTCAAGACCTCTCACAAAACTAGACGTGTAATTTGGAAATTTTTCTCATAGCTGATCCTCTTGTTTTTTTGTGATTTTACCAAAAGAAAGAACAACAAAAGAACAAAACATAAGACCTTAGTTCATTTAAATGGGAAGCTGTTAGTTGATGAGAGATAGATTGCCACTTTTTATTTTGACTTATTTTCTTTTTCCACATATCAGGCCCTGGCAGCTGTCCCTTTAGCAGGCAGGGACTTGCATTGCTGCTAATGAAAGACAGTGGGTGAAAGACAGTGGGTGTGTGCTTTTATTACCTTCCAATAGCCTCTGGAGAAAAAAGGGCAAGAAGAAGAGAACTGAGGGAGGGAGCACGAGAGACAGAGGAAGCAGGGCAAGAGAAGCGAGTTTAAAGCAGGTTTTTAACAATAGTTACATTAACTTTCTCCTGCACCGCTATTCCTCTGAACTACTTCTCACTGACTCCTACAGCATACACTTACCCCTAAACCCTTCAAAAACACAAGAGGCCAAACTCCTAAACTCTTTGACTGCTGCTAGCTTTATGCACGTACCCCATGAAGCTGTTTGCAACAAAAAGTACACAGCAAAGCTAATCTGTAATCCTACAAACAATCACAAATCACTTAATTCTCAAAGTGTTTTTCTTGCCTCTTACCACAGTAACATTAAGACTAGTGAATGTCATGTTAAATAATCCTCTTAATTCAATGCCCGCACAAAAATCAGACAGCCTAAAATCCAGTGGGGGTAGTTGCTGTTAAGAGTTTGTGACAGCTATGTCACAACACAAAGCTAACCAGCAAATTAGCCAACCTTTAAGCCCACTTCCACACAACTTGTTTTTCTATACTTGCCCCAGCATCATCCTACTTAATTTCCTGTCTGCTTATCTATAGAATGGCATGTCCTTGGAGTCTCTATGGTTTTCATATATTCACTGCTGCCTCACTCCAGGGAGGCTCAATTGCAAACTCCCACATATACAGTATATGAGCTCTCCTTTGTCACCGTATGGCCGGAGGAAATATTGAGATTGATTTCTCCTTCTGCTGCTACCCTGTGCATCAGTTCTCCTTTCCGTCTTTATACCCTCCAACTGCCCTCATTTTTATGCATCCCTTGCATGCTTACTTCCTGCTGTTCATTCCTACACAGTCTGCCGATTTTCTTTCATTGTTATAAAACCCTACCACCTCTTTCCCTGAAAGGACTGAAAAGGCAATTGGAAGCTACTTGACAGCAAAAACATTTTGCTGTTCTGGACTGCTTCTGTAGTACAAAACGGAGGAGGTGAAGTAAAAGCAAGAATATAATCAATCGTCCACACAACCAGAGAGTGGCAGGCCATATATAAGAGGTTATTTAACCTGCCTAGTGCTTATGTTTGACTGTTTGTGTTGTGGATTTTCTATCTCCTACCTAGTACTTAAAAATTAGAAAGGTACAGAGCTGTTTGTATACAAGCTCAGCTTGATTTACTATCTTCAGGATGTACTCTATATATTTAGCCTAGACATGTGTTAAATGCTCTTACCCTATAACAGCTGGGATAGCCTCCTGGCCCCTGGGACCCTAAGTTGGACAAGTGGTTAAGAAAATAGATGGACAGATGGGTGGATGAACCACTGATTATTTCCTATTCAAAACTAAAATTGAATCTGCTTTTTCCTCTTTTAAACTTCTCTATGAAACTTTATCAAGTTGACAACAGTCACTTCAAGGGGCTTTATATTGTGAGGTAGAGACCCTACAATAATACAGCAAACACTCCCGCAATCAGACGACCCACTAAGAGCAAGCGCTTGGCAACAGCAGGAAGGAAAAACTCCCTTTTAATGGGAAGAAACCTCTGGCAGAACCAACCTCAGTGCAGCCATCTGCTGCAATCAGCTGGGGGTGAGAGGAGTGAGACAGGACAAAATACATGCTGTGGAAACACAGTGTGGTGTATAAACACAGAGTGAAAAAAAGGTCAAGAAGAAGAAATGCTCAGTGCACTATTGGAAGCCCCCAGCAGCCTACACCAAATCTAAACACAAACTGTAATCATCAGGTGTACTAAGGTGTAGTGAGGTGAAAAAAAAACTGTTGAGACCAAAACAAAGTCCAAGCTGCAGAGGTGTGACACCACTGCCTCAAGCCTCAAGCCGCTTGGAAACTGCCCAAGTTAAGAAAGAAAGTCAGGACGTAAGCGTTTATCTTTACCTTTCGCTTCCGAGGTATGGGGTCTTCAAACATGAAGTGCGGGCTCTCTGTGACATCCTCACTGCCATCATCACCCTGGGACGAGAGCGGGAAGCTCTTGTTTGTATCGTTTAAAAGTGGTGGGGACGGAGTGGAGGGGACTGAATGGTCACTGGCATCCCAGCTCCAGTTGCCGCTGGTCGAACTGCTGTAGCTAGCTGACAGCACCTCTTTCCAAGCTCTGCCGGCCGGCTCGGGGGCTGTAGTTTATACAACACAACAACTTATTGTTATTGGCAAGACGTGACTGAAATGAGGATGTTTTATGTTTGAAGACATACAAATTTGACCATGAACTAAGAGCCAAATGTGAACCAGTGAGGTATGAGAAAAAAATAGAAGTTCTGAGAACAGGTCCATAAAAACAGCAAACTTAGCTCATTTAAATCTGGCCATCTCATGGATGAGAAGACAGCTTTGAGCTTCCAACACAGCTGGTATTTTCAGATCACTTCCCGTCATCTTCTGACCATGCTGCATACCAGAGTGCCAGCTCAGAGCACTTTGAGTTTTTTTGGCCAGACAACATAACAATTTTCATTCACCATATGGGCCCCTCATTAGATTTGCCTCCTGCAACTTTCTCCATTCCCCAAAAATAACAATGAAATTGAAGGGCAGCAGTTTTGGCACACTGGACCAGATTCAGTGGCCATCGCAGATACAAATTAAGTGGACAGCTGCCCTACAAAAAAACAAAAAAAAAAACAAAAACAACCAACAGTCCAGGGGGTGCACAAGAAGATGGCCTTGAACAGGACAACCAATTTTAACTTGATCTGTTATAAGAACTCTTTGATAATACCTCTCAATTTTAAATTTGTATTACTGGAAACATAATATTGGGGCTCTCTTGCAAAACAATCCCAATTCTAATGTCACAAAATAATTAAAACATATGTCTTAATCTGTAAACCTTAGAAGCTTATTTCCACAAATTATATAATATCTAAAACAATGGATTCTTTACTACACCACATATTTTTTAGCTACTGTATACTGAAACTTCAACCATTGAGTCCAAACTTTCTTTACTTCCCAGAACAAATACTATACGATTTCCAGTGTGTAGGCCCAGAAACCCTTTCAATACATTTGTTAATTTGTTGATCAATTATATAGTGCTTTAAGACTTGATTATCACAATGGCTTTATCTGACTTTTAATCAGGCAAATTATAGTGAAAAACACAGAGCAAGGACTAATATCATACATTTTGGAGAGACCTTCTACAATTCAATAACTGTTTCCCATATAAATATAAAGAGATAAGGGTTATCAAACTCTTTTTCAGAATTATCAAGGGGCTTCAGTGGACTGTGTGTCTTCACACAAAAAATATAAAAATAAAAATAGGATATCCAATCCTGTCTCAACTCATAAAAACAAAAACCTGCCACTTTTTTTAACAACCAAATGCACCAGGAGCTAAACAAATAAATAAATAAACAAACAATTGAATTTTTAAGTTATAAAAATATAAGGAAAGGTTTTGGAGGTTGCATTAAAAAAAACTATCCAATCTCAACAGGGATCCATACAACCATGGATACTTTTTATAAAAGCACCACTGTGATTTACCACAGAGTAATCAAGCAACACCCCCTTTCTGAAATATTTTGTCAAATAAGCATTTCATCAAGCATTGCAATCATAAACTCACAGCATCCTCTGATCTGATCTAATGATTGCATCACAGATCATTTCTAAAATGAAAGCTTACAGTTCTTGGTTTATTTCTATTATGTCCGAAATGGTGCAGCAGTGTCAACAGGGTGCTTCTAGCCTTTAGAGATAAAAGCTATAGAAGCTCTTCCTGAGAGCAAAAAACCAGCAGCCCGGGTTTAGCGCTGAGCTAAAAAGCTGTCAGGACTTTGACCGTCTGGTGGTTGGCATGGTAATAGCAACCACAGCAACACTGGAAACAGCAAAAGGAGCTGTGGTGAAATGGTCAAGGCTAAACAGTTGGCAGTAAGTGCTGGGCTTGGGTAAACATACATGCATGGAAAGATGATGGAATAAAGTGCTAATAACACTGCGTGACCCTTTTCTGGGATAAATACATGTTAACACATCAACGAGTCAGCAGCTCAGCCTGTGTCAGGGTAAACTAACATCAAGTGATTTGTGATGAGCACCGTCCCCAGCCAGCAACACAAAGTGAATGTCCTTGATTTTGTTAAACACAGTGGATGAGTCAGTGTGTGACAAAGCAGCTTGCACTCAAGGAGCAGTAGGTGCATGGGTGCATGAATGCAACTGATGCCGAGCCAATGGTGTTACCTGTGGGTGCAGACGAAGGGTAATGCACCAAAGGTGATGTGGACAGTGAGGTCAGGACGGTGGCAGCCATCACCTCCTTATCGGCGTGACCTGACGGCTTCCTGCAAAATAAAAATGCACACTTAGCACGAGAAACATATCTGGTGTAGTTTTAAGGGGTACTCTTGTCTAACCAACCCCATGCTCTATAAAACAGGTTTGTCTGTTTTTCAGAGTATTGGAAAATATTTAAGGAAAAAAAGTTTAACCTTGTCCCCAGAGAAACATTCAATTCTCTATATAGCCACAAAAGACAAACTGTGATGTTAGAAAAAATTTACATTAGGAGGTAAACAAGTCCAACAAGCAGCCAGAAGACAGAGAGATATGTAATTTCATGTACAGTAAATCTTAGACAACTTACTATTGTGTGTGTTCAAATATGTGCTTGTGTGCATATATACACACACGGGGACAAAGCCTCTAGAGTGAAAGTGTTTTGTGGTGTGTTTCTGCACAGCTTGTGCAACCTCGCTTAGAGGGGAGAACCATGCTTTTTGCTCAGTTCCTTCTCAGAACGCCCCATGCAAAGCAATCCAACCTCATCTTAAATCTTAGTCATACTACCCACTTGAACTGACACCAGAAAACATTCACAAACACAGGCACAGACAGCCTAAACAGTGTGCTTTGGCATAAGGCATTCTTGTTAAAAAAAAAAGAAAAGAAAAAAGATCCTGCAAAGACAAATAAGCTTATCTGCTTCAGACACACACTTATTATTCCTGTTGGTTCTATTTAAGACTTCTACTGTCCTTGAAAGCAAAATGTGGGGAAAACTATTTGAGGCCAGGCCAAGCGTTCATCCCCACACAGTTGTTCACATTTGCACACACATTTGCACAGATTTCAATTCTCATGTAACATCCTGAAAAAGATATACCAGTGTCCGTACCATATGTATGTAAATAAATATTAATCCAAATTTACCGATCTGTGCTATACACAGTAGACACATACTCATATTCTCATAGAGAATAGAGTCTGCAGCTTTAAAAGCTCTAGTCCCGCCCCAGACTTCTTCACTACACAACCAGAGTAAACTGGTTTGAGGCATTTTCTCAGCCAAGCCCTAAGCCCTGGCAGAGCTCCACTCTTGAATTCTCGGTGCGCGTACACACACACACACACACACACACACACAAAACAAAAACTTCATGCTGGAATCAACAAACAAGAGAAGTACGTTTCAAAATCAGCAAGTCTACGTGTATCTGCGCACATTCACACACATTTTCAAATGAGAAGTCTCTAAAACATTTTACACACGCAGAAAAAAAGTTTAAAAAGTGCCTAAGCTCCCACGCTGATGAGAATGCGTCGGATAGGAAGCAAACAGATCAAAATGGAATGTACCCGATACGGAGGAATCTTTCAGCCCGTCTGAGCACAAATGTGCTCCCACAAAAGTTGTTGGTTTTACTCTCCAGCATCCCAAAACTTGTGTGTGTTTGTGAATTCAACGCAGACATTTGGAAAAATGGTAGGATATACTCTATAATATTCAAATACTGCCAAGATAGAAGCCATGGTCAGAAGTAGGGTGTGCAGCACGCACGCACACACACACACACACGCACGCACGCACACACGCACGCACGCACGCACACACACACACAGAGGACAAGAGATAAAGAGATAACAAGATTAGCTGTGTCCTATTGCAGTCATTAGCCTTGTTTTCAGCAATAACTCGGGCCAACCAGGGACATACTTCTGATTTACCTCCATCTCTCGTTTAATAAAATCCATCTATAAAATTTGTGTTAGGGCTCTTGGTTACCTTCCATTTGGCCTTCATATAGTGCAGTACTCTGATAGCATACCACTGACAGTCATGCATGTCTGTTTTCTGGTGTGTGGCCTTAGCAAGAGAGATTAGGAAAAACAAACAAACTGGGAGGACAACAATCCCTGTAGTTGATGTATGGCCTCATTCAAACTTTGATATTCCCCTCTCGTACACATTGATATAGACACACCCATTCCAGCACACCCCAGCACTCATTAATACCCATCCCTACAACCCACCCTGATTTCCTGACATTGAGTGTTTTCCTTCCTCCTTACCAGAAAAAGCAATGATAACTCCACCACAGATTCATTGCATCTGGTTCAAGTTTTTAATGTGTGTGAGTGTGCATTGATTAAACAAAAACAAAACAGTAAAGGCCTCCTTCAGAAACCTTTTCTAAAAAGGGCACTTGTTGATTGACTTCTATTCTTGCTGACAGCAGCAGAGCTAATCTGATATCACACCGACTTTGATATCAATGTTTACATCAACTTAGAAGCAGACAGCTGTCACATTTTACATTTTATAAAAACCAGATTAGAGAGATAACCATCCCTGTCCGTCGCTCACTCTAAAGCAGATATTGCACACTAAATGACACGGCCTGCTACTCTTGTTTTCACTTCTCATCTGCCTGTGAAATAACTAAGGAGCCTTTAAACATGGTGAGAGTGGATGACAGCTGAAAGAGCAACAGCATTGATGTGCCGTAAATCTGTCTGCATCTTCTTATGAGAGGCTTTATTTTGGAGCAAGTTAAACTGGGGATGTCTTTATTTAGTGCCCAGAGTGAGGCAAAGAGAGAACAGAGATTGCTGTCAACAAAGTGGTCTTGTGTGGTAATATATAAATATATATATATATATATATATATTTATATGTAATAAATTAATATAATATATATATATATATATATTATATATATTATATATATTTTATATATATTATATATATATATATATATATATATAAATATATATATATATATATATATATATATATTATATATATATATATATATATATATAGTATATATATATATATATATCCATATATATATATATTTATATGTATTTGGGAGAGGAGAAGGGTGGGGTTTTGGTTTCCAGGATGTTTACACGAACCATTGAGTCTGTCCGTGGTGCATTTATGGCATGCAGTAAATTTAATAGTGATATGATAAACATAGCAGCCCTCCACCCTCCCACATATGCAGATGAACATGTGTAGGCACATACTATGTGGTAACTCTGGTATTTGTTGAACTATAATGACATAATTTGCAATTGAAGCTCTTAAATTTACAAACAGTGCCATTGACAACTCTCTTTTATGAGACAGGTAATACATCAGTTGGGAAGTTCTAACTCTATTTTACAGTACTTGCATGTGTGTGTGTTTTGCATCTAGTTTGGTTGAAGCGTTTGGCACACTTAAGTACATGCAGAAACAACATCATTCACTCAATCTCGCTCACACACAACCTCTTACCTTCCTTCCTCCTCAACTTATATTGGCCTTGGCTGGGCCAAAAACACTCCCCTCTGGCAGTAGCACAACACAACCAGCTAAAAATCAACAAGCCAGGCCCAGGCACATACAGGGAGAGAAAGAGACTGCCACTTAAAGCCCAGCCAAGAAGCAGGCAGCAACAACAAGGTGTGATTATGGAAAGGGCGGGGAAGGGGGGGGGAGTTCAAGGATGTGTATATTTGTATATTGTGTGCCAAAAACAGTTACGTTTTAAAGATGACCATTTCACCTAATGTGCACTGCAATAAGCCAGGCAAGAGCGGGCTGTTTCCGTGGGATGATTTTCCAGCTGACTTTTTATTACTTGGATGTGGAAAACATGGGTTTTTTCCAAGTTTCCTAAGGGGACACTTGAGGACTCCGATACTGCCGAGTTACGATTTGGCACCACCAGCCGGTACTATAGTGGGCTCTGTGCTGTTGTTGGGGAGACGACAGGGCCTCCCCACTATATTTAACACATCACCTCTGCTCTAGTTACCATTCCAGTCAAAATCCCTAGGATCTGCCTGGTTTATAGAACGATAGCCCACTTAAGATCCAGGTCAACAGCTACAAAACACATGACTGAAAAAGCGACACACTGTGTATATGGCTGAAGATTTGTCATACTTTATTGGCTTTTCTAAAGTACACCTTTCATCTGAGTTTTTCCCAACCTAATCTGATAATTGCATGTGTATCCAAGGTGCTTCTAGAAGTGTCTCACTACTTGGTAATGCCTTTGGGCAGTTATTTTGAAGCCTCTGTCAAATAATTGGAACAAGACCAAAAGATTTATATTAGGTTCTCACTTTGACATAAAAACTAGGTGTCCCATTAGAGTACTGTACAAATCTATACAAATTCCTGTTGTGGATCAGTAAATATAAATTCATGTCTAAGATAACAACTAGATATGGCTGCTATTACACAGTTAAAACTGCTGTGAACCTCTACTGTCCCTATCCATGATTGGCTCATGTATTTCCCACTTCAACTGTTGATTTGCTCTTTAGAGGGGTAAAACAGATTTCTATTTAAGATTCTCTATCTGCTATTTCTTCTTCATGTAATGCCACTGATGTATCTCACCTGTCTGCCAAAGAATATACTCATTTTATAAAAACTGACTACCAACAATCTACATTGATGTATCTATCTTGTTTACCAAGAAAGAAACTGTGCCTCACTTGACTCCAGTTTTAGAAGTTCAAAAAAAAAGAGGAAGGCAGAGTAGGGCTGTGCGATAAGACCAAAATCTGATATCCCGATATAAGAATTCTGTCGTCCGATAACGATATAAATCACAAAAATGTAACATTTTCTGTAAATTCTGTGAATCTCGGGCAGCTCGACTTGCGTGAAGTGTTTCCAGCTGCGTCTAAGGTTTATTTTTTAGCACCTGATGGCTCTTTTTTACTTTTTATCCGTAAATAATCTGCTCTTTCACATGATTCAGTTTATTTTGAAAAGTCTCAACAGGATCTTGAGCTTTATTGTGAAAGGTTTATGTGGAACATAAACAAGCGGACGCGCGATGGTGTTACCGTCGTTGTTGCTAACCAAAACGCATAAAAACAGGCGCTTGTCCGTCTGTAGTGTGGTTATATTAAATATAAGAGAAAGAGAGAACTTTAAGAAATTAATATAGCCGCTACAGTGACCATCAAAACGATGAAAAAATATTGCCGTAAACAGTTTATTTTGCGACACCACGAAACAAACGATAGCGTAAAATGAAACGATAGACGTTTTTATATCGTCATCCGATATATATCGTTATATCGAACAGCCCTAAGGCAGAGTGACAGGGACTTGGCAGTATTTGTAATATTTATCGTTTTGTTGTATCACTTCAGTATGACAGGTCCAGTTTTCACTGGAGCATCACACTGCCAACAATAATCTCTGATCTTCCCCTAAGCCCCGGTGGTGGAGGTTTTAAATAGCACTTATCTGTCCAATGTGATCATGTGTTCAACATGATCTCCAAAACAGGCATCAGATAGCTTTTTTGTGCCTGTATGTACTGTATGTGTGCTGACTTCCTCATATTCAAAGCAGGTGCACGTGCCTTAAATTGGCAGAGGCTTGCGTGTGATTGGCAGTTAGAAAGACAGCAAACACGGCATCACAATCACATGAGTAAAATAAACTTTGAAGCGCCTCTCTGTTTGAGTCATCATGGAACCTAACCCTACACATTCAGCCTATGCTGACTGGTGTTTTTCCTGTTTTCTTATGAGGTATCGTTACTGAACACAAACAAATCCAAATGCACATGGGGTAGAGAGATATGCGCACCAAAAATAAAGGTAATATCTCCGCCTGCATTAGTCATCCTCATGCACACACTCTGTGAAGGAGGCTGACAGGTAAATAGATGGCAGCCACAAAGTCTGTTGCTAACATATTTTTTTCCTCCCTTGCTATAATAGGTGTTTTCTTTCTTTTTGATTTCAGTCCATTTCAGACTAAGAGGGTTGTAAATGCTGCCCTCAGAAAATGAGGACTGTTGTCTAAAAATGAAGAACATTCAGCAAAATGTCATCTAACTGGGATATTCTGTACAATGAGGTAACGTTAAGACAATAGAGGCTATTAGAAAAGACCAGGCTTTTGTTGATGTTCCTCTTGCCTGGGGTGCAGCTCGGACAGCTGCCCCTTCCACACCCACACCCACTACTCTCAATCCCACACTCTCGCTGCCCCTCATCATCTTGCCTTGACTCCACAGTATTACGTAATGCCCTCTGTTCATCTTTTTCTGTCTCACTATTTTTGCTGCAGGCAGATGGTAATGATTAGCACACTCTATCCCTGACCCAACACAAGCTGGTGTTAGTGTCCACTCTGCCTCTTTCTAGGCTTCCTGCTTTACACTTCTATGTAAAGGTACTATGCACTGTATGAACTGAATGAATACAATGTAAAAATATATGAAGTATATAAATATAGAAGTGTGGGTAGGCATTAAGTATGATTATCATTGTGCATGTAACCACGCATGTGTGTATATTCCTAAGTCCGCCATTATTGTCCATTCAATACACATGTTGCTGCTTATGTAAGTCTCCAAGCTTTGAACCCCCGGAGAGAGAGAGGCTGTCAGACAGGAGCCGTGTCTCTTTAAAGTGGGTTGTGAGTGTGATGGTTATTCAGTGGTGGGACAAAAAGCCCTCTCTTTCTCTCTCTTGATCCTAGAATGCAATCTGTGCCCTTAGGGAGAAGCACAAACAACAGATAGCTTTATTCTGGCAAAATAATACTGGCTAGATGTTGAGAAAAAGGCATGATTCCCTCTGTGGCGGTGGCGATTCACTCAAGATGTCATAAACTACACAACACAGAGGATGATATCTACAAATTTCAGCTGAACTACAAGCTCGCATTGATTCAAACCTCAGTGAATAATGGTTATTTCGTGTCGAGTAACCGCACATCCCATTTCAGGATCACACAGGTGCTTGTGACGAACATGCCTCAGTGAGAAAATGTTGACTCAGCAATAGCACTTAAAAGGATGATGACAAAGTAGATCATGACACACTGCCTGACTTGCATACCATGCTCATAAACTGTGCATGGGGTAATCGTAGGTGATCAGATTTACAGTGCGAGCTTGACACAGTCCAGTGCAACCAGACGCCGAGTGAAGACAATGAATGAATGAATACAAAAAAAAAAAAAATCCACAGTCACTTTTCCATAGCCACACTTTAGGGTACTACTACCTCACGTAAGACATCAAATCTGTATTATAGCTGTATATTGCTTATACATGTAATATTATTACGAAGTAATAAATACTACAATTAGTCAGTAGTTTTATTTTTAGACATCTTTATAATAGTGTTAATGTCTCTCATAACTAACTTAGTTCCCGCCAATAACAATGATGTTGCTAGGGGGAATGTGGGGTATTCACTTCTGGCCTGTGCCCTTATTTTCCTCTAGGAAGTAAACAAGAAAAGACCTTTCTGCCTGAAAACATCTACTCCTTATCAAAACAAATATGAATCTATATTTGATGTAGTAAGAAGTCATCAGTGCATATCACATGTATGGGTCAAACTAATTAAACCACCCAGTCACTCAATGTACTCACATTAACTGGCAAAATACTAAGTAAATACCAGAAATGCTACTTAGTGGAAATGGTGAAAAGGCTTTGAATAACGGTCAAGTTCTCTTCCTGAAGAAGTCATGCTTTTATTTTGTTTTAAATTCTTCACTTCTCACTCCTACACTTGCTTACTCCTGAGATTTGTCTGTCTGCCATCACAAGCCAGAGCAGGCCTTTGCCTGGTTTCCTGTGTTTTGCAAAGGCAAACCAAAGCTGTTGCAAAGCCACTCTGCTCTACTTACTCCTATAAAGCCAAATATCTGCAGGGCACCGTCAGACAGGCAAAGACTCCAGCCAGTAAAATAAACTGACCCCTAAAAAAGATAGGGGTTGTACGAAGCACATCAGTAGAAGCACTCTCGCAAAAAATTTGAAAAAGAAAAAAAAAAAAACAAAACTAAACAAAAATGAATGTGAAGCAAGAAGTTAAAAGCAAAAGTATTACCTGGCTTCTAAGTTGAATGTTTGTCTACAGCCTGTTTGCTTACTGTGCAGTAAAAGCAAAGATGTGTTAGGAGTTATGTTTGTCATCTAAGGACGACCTTTGACACAGTTTTGTGGTGGACTGATAAGCATGCACAAAAAAAACTAATAATTGTGGATTTAATGTACAACAAAATCCACAATTTCGTGGTAAATGTACAATCACAATAAATGGCTATTCTATTCTATTCTATTCTATTCTATAATGATCATCCTAATTTTTGTGTGACATGTATTTGAACCATTAGCAGAAATACATTTAAAAACTTGCACAGGGATTGGATAACTATCTATAGATTAAATTATAAAAATGGCATGAAAACAGACTCTCATTTTGTTATATATTATTTTGTATTATATGTAAAAAAATATATATATTTTTTTTTTTACTAAAAAAAAATATATATATTTTTTTTTACTCAACCCAGATCTTCACTGAATATCATCCTACTCTCAGCTCCTCGCTAATCCTGCCAAACTGTACCGGGTAGTGACTAATATAGAGGAAAATGCCATAAACCATATCTTTTAGTAATTTAAGCCTCCCTGTGGAGCTTCTGGCCTTATGACAGTATTGGGAATAAGGTAAGGAAAATGGTCCCTTTATCACTCTGCCACGTCAGGAATGGAATAGTTAATAAGATAAATGGTAGCAATAAGAGCACATCATGGAAACACTAGAGAGATGGTAGTGATGATGATAAAACTGTCACAGATTATTGAAATAATATTAAGCCTCACTGCTGGTCCAGCCTCCTAGCTTTTTCTGTTTTGTTTTGTTTTTTAAAACATTTAGCAGCTCACTGAAAAATGAATGTTGGATGTAATATGATGAGGAGTATGACTAGCTGAATGCAAATGCTGGTTCCCCTCTGAGAGTTATGCATTTTCCAATAAGGATAGGCCGAGTGGTTGGTCAGACTAGGACAGACTCGTTCTCTCACACAGACAAACAAACAGATGGGAGAACTTGCCCCGATGGAGCTCTGGCCCAGTGAAAGTCATGCTTTGTGCAAGCAAGATGTCTTTCTGTCAGACATTCAGATCTTTTTCATCCAAGTCTCTGGGGTCTCAGACTCGGACACACATGCACACACATAATTTCTAGAACTACATATGGGAATTGTGCATTAATGACAAACATTAGCAGGCTTCAAGGCATAAAGTTTTTAACATCTACAATTCCATGACAACTTTAACTTTTGGCTTTTATTTTTACCTTATAAATGTGTAAAAATCTTTACTTTAATCTTTACTCCTACACATTACAACTTCCTGCACATAGTGCTTTTATTTTTTATTTTTATATTTCCATGCATATTATTTATTTTTTCTTTTTGGTAATTTTACTATACAATTACTTTAGTATCTTCTTGAGGATGTCACTTCCTTGACAGCAAGCAAAAAGCATAAAACACAAATGTTCAGGTTCTATAGAAACCTTAGTTTTTATATAAAATTTACACCAAGCATATGGTTTCCTCTCTTTTCTCTCTCTCTTGTTTACTCATGGGCCAACTGTGGTGAAAAAATATAGCGTGAAACATATTGATCATTGTTTTGAATCTTGGCCCAAGCCAGGTCACGGCAATTCGGACAGAGCAAAAGGTGTTAGACAAGAGACTTGTGATCAGCCCAGCCTTGTCCTCTAAAGAGGTTGCAAGCAAGATAGATTTGATGAAAAATGCTGAGCTTGGAGAGACTTCACCATTGGATCTATCATATATGAACCAAAAAATAAGAAAAAAAAAGTTCAGTTTCAGATAAAAGCCAGAGTTTAAAATCCAATAAATCTGAAAAGAAAGACTAACAGGAATATGAAAATCTCTCAGCATTTCTGTGCTTCGGAACAGCTATGAAAGTTCTACAGGTTAGTCAGGAAGTGATCGGTGCTGTACTTTACACCTCACTGAACAGCTTCACACACTCACTGCTTTGTGCAGTGGCATGTTGGTGCTGGAAGCCACTAAGATTAAGAGGGGTTACTTTCTGCATCTCCACAGGCCGGAAATCTCCACATTATCTTGGCAGCAGTCAGGAGTCCAGTCAGTGTGTTCCTGAGAGTACTCAGCTAAAAAATAAATAAATAAATAAATAAATAAATGCTTATAACCATCTTCATGTGTTATTAATAGCAACTAAAATTAAATTCAAGTAAAGCAAAATACTATTGTAGTTATAAAACAAACAAACAAAACTTGGAAATATGGGCTGTGTGAAGTGCTTTCTCTTCAATAGGACTGATAAGATTTAGCTAGCACAAAGACAAAAAAAAGGGTGTGTGGAAAAAAAATCAATCCAGTCAAGTGGAGAGCACAGATCCCAAGTTAACAGGTGAAAAAGCAAACAATATGCACATAAAGCAAAAGGAGCTCCACTTCTTTTCCCTTCTATTTCTCTGTTACACATAACCCAGACACATACATTTATCAAACATTAATATGGAAACATCTGTGTATCATGTGGCTAAATCATGGAGTCATCTATAATTTGACTTTGTGCATATAACTGACTTGTGTGTAAATACTGCTGAATAGCTTAGCAGGGGAGAGCAAACAGTGTGACGCATGAAGCAATAACCAGGAGGTGAGAGGACAACAGCCTTACTGGCAGATCAGTGCTAAATGAAACCTGACTACCTCACTGTGGCTACAGAATGAAAGCGTGTGTGTGTGTGTGTGTGTGTGTGTGTGTGTGTGTGTGTGTGTGTGTGTGTGTGTGTGTGTGTGTGTGTGTGTGTGTGTGTGTACACATTGTGCATGTACAGGGGGGCGAAGAAACGTAAAGGGGGGTGAAAAAGGAAAACACACATCTGCTCACATGTTGCTTGACTGCTCATCTTGTCCACCAGCATGAGGATAAGTGATTAACAAAGCCTGTATACTGTAGTTCTTTTGTTCAGGATGCACATGTCTACACACACTTAAGGATACACACAAAGCGTAGGGGGTTTCTAGAAGCTTGTGAGGATTTGGGCCCACTGGTTTTTTGGAGTCTGGGCGTGGCAGCTTTTATAATCTGTTTATCTAAGCCCTAATCTTTGAAAATTATTTTGAAGAGAAGACTTACAGTCTATGTAGTGCTTCCAGGTATTTTCTTCCCATTTTGATGTATTGAATTGCAGTTCCTGGCACTTTGAGAAGTCAGTGCCAACACAAAAACGACTGAAATGCCAGTAGCCCAGTACAACTGAATTTTTGACTAAACCAAAAGACAGGGCTGTCAAAGTCGTTTACTACAAGTGAGATCACGTTCACCTGACGTTTTTCAGGACACTGCCCGAAATAAGCTTTTCCCATGTCCTGCATACTACCAAACTGAGATGCAGATAGCCACAGTGTAACAAAGAAGAGACAGGAAAAAAGAAGAGGAAAATTTTCTGACATTATGTGTAGAAATTTCTGCTCTAAATTCAGTAATGGCCAAAAACTATCAAGAAAAAGCATCACAAGGACACACCATTTTAGTTAAACAGATAAAGAAATGTTAAATAAGCATCCTGCCAAGGAAAAAGGGGGGTGCTAATACAAAAGTACCACAAAGAATATCAGCCAACATATGGATTTTTTACAATTATTTTTATTTCCTAAAAACTGTTATCAGCAGTGACATCACCAAACCCAAAAACCATTATCAGTAATTTAAACAAATATAAGACACCCCCCTCTGCACAGGGCAAAGTACGTAGTAAGAGTCCATCAAACTTTTAAGTTTGCAGTACTGTCTGAATTTCACTCCTTGTTGTCAGCAGAACGAGATGACTTCGATAGAGTTGTGTGTGTATTTATAAGTGTTGTGATTTGAAACAAGGGAAAGGAAAACCCATGAATGTGGCTTGCTGTCAGCCATCCTGGAGCTGGTTTTGGATGCCATTTGCAAATGCACCGAAGCATTACGCAGCATACTCAGAACATTTTCATTTTCCTGCTGTGTTGTGCCAATCTATCTTTCACAGGAAGGAGCAGTAAAATTGGCATATTTAGCTTTGCCATTGGATTTTTACAATTTAAATGTATAATACTGTCAGACTATATGCTTTGGAGGAAAAAAACAAAAAAACTTTTAACCTTGCACACCAGTAAACACATTTTCTACTCAAAATCACTCCTTGGCTTTTGAGTCTGCAAATCTGCAACTGCAATGCCAACAAAAACAATGTGAAAATTCCAGTGATGAGTGTGCCATCGTTTCCACACCTTATGGTTGGTGGTTTGATCCCTGGTCTGCATGCCAAATATCCTTGGGAAAGTTGCTATCAGATGCATCCATCAGAGAATAAATGTGTGTGAATGTTAGATAGAAACCACTTAAATGGAAAAAGCACCGAAAAAAGTGCTTGTATGAATGGGTAAATGAGGCAGGTTGTGTAAAGAGCTTTGGTAGTGTAGCTCAGGTAGAGTAGAAAACTGCTAAATAAGAACCAGTCCATTTACCAATTACGTTATTAAGGGTGTTTTCACACTTATAGATCATTTCCTCTGGGGGAGAATCAGCTCAGGAGTTGGTAAACTCTTCTTTTCACAGAGAGAAAACTCCAAGCGATCCAAAATGTGGCACTACAAACCATGTGAGAATGTCTGGTACGCTTACTGGCCAGATATGTGAGGGGAGGGAGCAACCAAAGTAAATACGAGAGGAAGGTGCTGTGGTCTGAACAAGTGGATAACATGAAGAATTTACTCTTAACATTCGTATTTACCTGGTAATATTGTGCAGGTTTTGTACGATACACAATCAATAGTACTCTGCTAGCTCAAAAAACTTGCAGCATATACTGAGTCAGATTGAGGTCGGATCATAAACAAACCTCTCTGGAGCCTGTTTGAAAGCAGGCTGAGACCACCTTGTCCAAAGAATTTTAGTAAAACTGTTTTGGTCCATATCCGACTGTGTATTCACATCTACAAAAGCAAACTGCACAAAGAGAGAAAACAAATGAGCGTTTGACTTGATTTGATCTCTCTGACTGTCTGTGTTTGTTTCTTTATCTGTTAATTCCTCCTACGCCATCAGGAGTTGCGAGACCAAGTGCATCTTAAATCTCTGGGGGTTGTTATCTATGTCAGATATTACGTAATCATCATGTTGTCTAGAAATGGTAAATGGTCTGCATTTGTATAGCGCTTTTCTAGTCCCTAAGGACCCCAAAGTGCTTCACACTACATTCAGTCATTCACCCATTCACACACACACATTTACACACTGGCGATGGCAAGCTACATTGTAGCCACAGCTGCCCTGGGGCACACTGACAGAGGCGAGGCTGCCGGACACTGGCGCCACCGGGCCCTCTGACCACCACCAGTAGGCAAACATGGGGTTAGTATCTTGCCCAAGGATATTTGGCATGCCGCCAGGAGGCAGCCTGGGATCGAACCACCGACCTTCAAATTAGTGGCTGACCTGCTCTGCCACCTGAGCTACAGCCACCCTATAACATGATAGCAACATGATAAAAAAAAACTTTATCAATCTACAGCACATTACAAAAGGATCCAATTGTCCATATAAGCTGATGGATACATTATAATCCCATGATGCTGCCGAATAACAACAAAACAATGGGCTAAAATCATATTTCATTTTTTTTTTTTTTTACATTTAGACACTAATAACAACTTAGAAAAGCACTCTTACCATTTTCTTTCACAGCCAACAGCAAATGTAGACCAAACAGTGCTGCAGTATGGTATGCACATACCAGTAATTGTAATCTGGTGCAATTACGAGGGAAACAAGTAAATAAATTAGTTACAAATAAAAATATTGGGTTGCATCCAAATACATTATGTCCCATGCAACGGTTCTGTGAGAATACAGAAGTTATTCTTTTTTTGTTGCATTTTCTATTGGCCCTTTTGCAAATCACGCGGGTGAGCAAAGGCCTGGGACAAACATCAGTGCAAGAAAGCATTCAAGAACCTGTCTCTACATTGATGCAGTGTCCACTTATTCCACAATGGTGATATATCTTTTTGCATTTTGTTTCTGATTCCGCCCGCATGTCAAAATGCATTACTTGAACCAACCCGAGTCTGTCATGCGAGTAACCAGCTGACCACGTCAAGGCAGGTGGCCATGTCTTGGGACAAGAATGTCTTTCAGAGCTTCAAATTCCAACCAAAATAAGGAAAGGCCTCTGACATTACTGTACAGAGTAAAGCGTTTTTTGTTTCTTCCAGCAGAAACTACCTCTCTCCAGCCTGCAGATGATTTGTTTTTGCTTTACACTCCTCTCTGTTGATTTGAACTGGTGGGAGTCTATGTGCAAGTAGTGTGGGCCACATAGACATTAGGATGCAGAGATCTAAATGATCGAAAGTATGGCTGCACCTGACTAAGAGTTGATAGGAATAATAACAGTTGTGACAAACCTTATGCTTGCATGGCAAAAAATTGAAGATGTCTTAATAAAGCTGGAATAAACACTAACATAAAAGGGATTTATCTCTGAAAAAAAAAATAACAGAATGATAAATAATCTGTAAAACTTCAAAAGTAACCTTCCCAACACTGCAACAGAGAATGTTAATGACTCAAGAGGGAAGGATATCGAGGGAATGATAACAGTTGTTTAGATAAAGCAAAGTTAAGGGAAGGATATAATGACACACAGGAAAGAGAAAGGTGGCAGTTGTCGGTGGGTAGGAGGGGATTGCACAGCTGGTGGTTGGTATAAAGAATTGGGCAGAAGGACAGAGAGACTGACTGAGGAGAAGGAGAGATAGTTGACTTTGGAATCTTTAAACGCTGCTGAGGCAGAACAGGAGGCGTTATGTAAGCATCTATTAGTGTGTGTGAGCAAGCGATAAAGCATTTTTCTGCAGCCTTGCCAGAGCTGCGCAATGAGAGTTTCCTTCCCTTGTGATAAGCATTTCTTTCCCTGTCCTTAAGGCATCTTGCCCGAGGACACTATAAAAACTGACATATACACTAGCGAACACGAAAAAGCAATCCAGGCCTTTTAACTGAACATGTATCCAACACATAATATAGAGAGCAGTGTTTTTACAACAGAGCGCTGTTTGCAGAAAACATTCCTGCATGCCTCCTACGCTCCTCCTCACTTATGAAACTGAAATGAAATTTTGCCTCTCTTCTTCACCGCATATCAGGAGATGATTAATGTCTCATTAGAGCTCTGTACACATACACACACAGTGCAGATTCCCCCCCATTAGTCTGCGCTTCTTCCAGAGACCTTTATTAGTATTAAAGAAGGAGTGATTCAGAGACAGCCACAAAGGTGCACCTTGAAAACTTTTTACTTTGATAGTAGATCCTCATTCCTCCGTGCCCCTCCAAATCAGTAGACAGTAAAGCTGCATAGTTAGATGATAAGCTGTCTGCTACAATCCTCTGGGGTTATAAATCACCTATGTAGCTCATAACCCAGATCCTGAGGCTGACCTAGCAGACATTCCAGATGCCTGCTTGCGTCCTGATCTGACCCTCCCCACTTGCATGACTCCATTCATTGAAGATGACCTTTAACCCCTGCCTGTCAGTGCAAGAGGTTTAACCTCTTGTACTCTGGAGAGAAGAAAGGAGGCTACGAGCAAGGATGAAAATGTACCTTCTAATTCAGAAGGGATTTTTCAGACATTGATTTTATGAAAAAACAAACATTTTTAACACACAATTACCATTTAATGTCCTAATTATAAATGAAATCATGTTTGATTGCCATATTTTGAAAAATAACAACAGTACTATTCAGCATTAACCAAATTTAGCAACAGATGCAGCTGAACCAGCACAGCGAGTTTGTTTGGACCAAAGACAGGGCAGATATCTTTTTTAGCTTTTTAATAGTAGGACTGACTTTTAAGTGTGGTCGTATTTCGTTTTTCAGCATAGTGCTGAGAAAGATGTGATTAAAAATTGTCACCCTGTCTGCAAAAGACAGGAAGGAAATCCCTTCACAAGTACTTCCCACTATTTAAAAAGAATCAAAATGGGAAATATGACAGTTTGCCAGTCTGACTTGTTAGCACATTGCCAGCGATATAAACTGAAGCCATCTTTGTAACCAACACTACATGTTGTCCTGTTGCTGCATGTGTAATGTGTGTTTTTTTATGTGTTTTAACAGCACTGCAATAATACTGATAACGGTCGTCACTTTCCTCACTTTAACACTGACATTACGGTAATTTTTTTTAATCTCTAATCTGGAAACCCTAAAGTGTCATTTCAAGGCAACTATGCAACTATATCTCCCTCAATCAGGACGAAATGTCAGCACCCTGAATGTGGGTTAGACACCTCCACACTACAGTGGGGGTGGGTTAGATGTTCCTCTGACCTTCAACAATCACCAGTAATGTCTCCTTTGGGAGAAGTGTATTGGTAATGAGGTGGATGAAGGGGGATTGAGAGGTGATGAACTACATTCTGCCTGCTCGCCAGACCTAAAACCTGCTGGTGATTCTTATACAGAGTGAGTCAGAGGCCGGTCAGTAATTATGTTAAAAACAGACCTGTGTTTTTCCCTCCTGGTGTCTTGTTTATGCTGATTCTATGTTTTCCATTCATGTTACCCTACTGTGGTAACGGTGTACCTGACCAAGGACCGATAAGAGAAAAGCTTTTCATATCGCAACAAAACAGCCCCGCCCCCTTCACTTCTTAGAGCTCTTTTAATGTTCATTCAAACTGGTCTTTGTTCTGTTATCAGGGTACTAGATCTCACACTGATGACTACTGACAGGTTGACGTGGTATACTTAGGATGTGGGTGAAAGGGAGACTTTGCAGAGCGAACATAAAAAAGAGAGTTAAAAGGAGACACACACACTAAGACCGCAGCTGACAAGACAGGTGGGAATGTTTAAAAATGTGCTGCAGTTTGACTATGTTTAGATGACCATAACCATTTGTGCCCAAGTAAATGTGCTGATTCTTCCTCTTCCTTCCTGCAAGATCTTTGTCCAGGCTTGTCTAAGGAATAGTGACCTACTTTGCGGCATTTGCAAAATAACAAGACAAGGTGTAAAAGTATCAAGTCGTATTGAAGAAACAATATGCAACTGACAAAGCAGTTAATATAAAACACACAGAGGACTGAGTGACATCTTTAAAGTAAGTTCTTTTTAAACACAGTTAATCCTGTCCCACACTGACGGTATTACCCAAGTCGGTGGCGAACCAATGAAAATAAATGGCTTTGTTGACATAATCTAACGCAAGGCAAAGAGTGCTACAAATGCACTGGGGGTTACACCCACATAGACAACTACCACTTTCCAACTGTGGCCAACACTAGCAGAAAAAACAGGTACCTTACACTGCAGCGCAGTGCTGTTACTTTGTGAAGGTCAAAGCCAGATTTGTCAAAACCAAATTACTGTGAGTGGGTTTGTGTGGCAATAAGAGTTCCCTTTTAAAGTGCTCTTATAATTTGTGATGAATACCACATGCATGCACATCTGGGTAACAGAGAGAGCTGAGATGAGCCAAGAAAATCAAACAAGCATTATGAGCTCTCCTACTAGAATCAGTACAAAATTCATTTTACGTAGAGATATATGTATTAGCTACCAAACAATAAAATATTGATAATTTCATATTACCAATATTATCTTGAGAGCTGGAAGTTCAAGTTTCAATACTTTCTTATGTTTTATAGAGCAAACAACTAATGAATCAATCACAGACCTAGTTTAAATCCAAATATGAATAACGACTAGGTAAGCAATTTCATGGAGAGAGAGAGAAAGGAGATTCTATCACCAGCAAAACCAGTTGGAGCAGAGTAGAGACTAGAAGTTACTCCGAAAGGTCAATGGAGCAACAAAGAGGCCTCGCTAATATCACTGCGCAGTTATATAATGTTATGCAACCTCTTTTAGCCACTGCATAGTGTCAACCCAGACTGTGTTCTTGTGCCTTGTGGAGATGAAAAGAAACATAAATGTTTCTAAACTGAACAGATCAGTAAAAAAAAAAAAAAGAAGAAGAAGAAGAAAAGAAAATAGAGCCATTTTGTCTTTGTGTAACACTATCACCCTGGTTTTTAACGCACGCTCAGTCTTGCATGTTCCCAGGAGACACTCCCTCACATCATACATGATCAGCAGCACGTGAAATTCATGTGATGATGAGAGAAGGACGGAAAACAGTAAACGTGCGCTGTGCAAACCCCCAGACCCATACAAAAACGATGCCTGCTTACTATTTGTACCGATGAATGTTATTACATTTGCAGAAATTATCATACAGAACCTCTTAAAGAACTGTGACATTTGCATATAAACATATTCAACAAGAAGGTGCTCAGTTTTTATACAGCTAACAGGTATTTCAGCGTGAAAGTGCAGTCTGACAGGCAAACAGTTTTTGGACACGGACAGTAACCCCAGCAGTTGTATAAAAAGAAGGAAAATGCTCTTAGGCACCACCTACAGCCTCTCCCAGTCCGCTTTAACTGTTACATAATCACTTTAGTGCAGTAGGCTTGTCCCAGGGTGCACGTTCTGCATGTATGTTTAACGAAGACCAATCACAGAAGGCTCTGGGCAGGAATACTCATGTGTCTCTGTGTGAAAATAGTGTGAAACAACTGGAGGAAAAGCAAACTGCAATGCACATGAAACATCTAATAAAATACACTCACTCGCACACACAGCAAAGGTGCATTTTACTGCCTGACATACAGTGAACACATCACGCTGATATATCCACTAGCCCGTCAAGAGAGGGTCAACAAAGATGGCATTGAGCTTAGGTGCAATCAATACATTTAGACATGTGAGTAGTAAAAAGAAAACTTTCCGAAATCTAGATAATGGAGTTATCAGCGAAATGCACTGTGGCTATTTCATGCAGTCTCCTTTTCATTTGGTCAAGCGCTTGAGCAATCCTGGCCCTCATAAAGCTTTGGCTCTTTTAAGACAAGTTTCGAAACCATTCTGGATGAAATACCAAACATGCAGTCAGTTAACCAGCACGCCCCCACACCATTCATGCCCAAACCACTGTACAGTTTTAGCCAGATGTCGAAGCATTGGCAAGGAACAGAAGTCCAGAGCTGTGCATGAAAACTGCCTGCAACACTTTTATCACCACACATTCAGTGCCAAACTAGTAGTGGGATGGGGGCTTAATAGAGGTAAGGGCACAAAATCTGGTTTGATTGTTTACAATGTGCTGCATAAATCTATAGCTACAATCTATTCACATATGCCCAAGCTTGTGAATGAATGCAAAGATAAAAGTAGGAAACACATCAGATAACTATATTTCTTGAAGTTCTCTTTCATGCAACAAGGAACACTAGAGAAAAGAAAACCAAAGATTCACCAAGTGTCCATGACTATAGATGACATCAGCCTCTCCATACCTGTTTCTGGGGACAGGGATGTGGGATGATGAGAGGGAATATCTCTCTGTCTGTGGTAGGATCTGCCCTTGCGCTACTCTGAAGTTGCTGGTCGGCTCTGGCTGCTTCCCAGGGTTTCTGATGTCCAAATGCATAAAGCCACCCGGCAACTGCCCGTTTACACCCAGGCAGTGAGTGGGGCTTGCCCTTTTCAGGATCCCCGTGGAACCTGTGTCTTTTTGGTCCAACAGGCCATTCTAGAAAATGCAGCAAGAAAAAATTACAGTGAGTTTATCTCTGTTACAATCAGGCCTCGATTAAAAACATTAAGTCTAGCAATACCATTAAGTTCTTATTTAACTGAGCATAAGATTACTGTTTTTGGTGTTTTTTAGTGTAACCGTTTGCCTTAAATGGCAACTTCTTTAATTTTTCCTTCCTCTCACTTAATAAACCCAAGGTTATTGTCCTCTCCACTGGACATGAACGCTGCTGAACCAACCAGAACAGAAGCAATCCTGGGTTAGAATATGGTTATCATTTCTGTTCCTGCCACCTAAATTACAAAACAACACAAATCTAGAAAAGTAGCTGTGTAAATCTGCTAAATACACATAACTGCCAGGTCCAGTGTCCAGTTTTGTGTATTCTGCGATGCAAAAGGAAACTCTATTGAATATTACATGATAATATAGGAAAATAACTAGCATGTACAGTGTAAAAGTAACTATATGCCTCATTGTGTTATATATAACTGATTAACCACTAACTTTATAAAATGTTACAAATATACTTTGGCAGTCCAGAACTGCTTTCCACGTGCTTTTTTCAGATTTAAAAAAGTTTTTAAATTTTTAAATTTAAAAAAGTTTTTAAATCTGAGGTGACAGAAATAAGGGCATGGCCACGGACACCAGACCTCTGGGATTGTCCTATGGTGTCTGCCACTGGGATGCAGAGTATCCATTGGGTTTTGTGGGTTGTGGGGTGGGGCTCCTGTGGCTCTGGCTTGTTCTGCTGGGACAATCAGATTGCGATCTTGGGAATTTGGTAGCAGGGTGCACTATCCTGCTAAAGAGAGGCTGCTGCAGCCGGGGAGGGCCCATGCTGTTACGGGGTGTGCTTGGTCTGCAAAAATGCTCCAGCCGGCAACAAGTGTCAGAGCCGCATTCATATGAATGGCAGGACCCAGTATTTCCCAGCAGTGTTACATTGTGAGGAGATTATTTTGATAATTTGATGTCGTGGTTTTAATATCGTGAGTAACTGGCATATTTATTATGAGATTTATTTGCTGTCTGCATAAAGGCTCACAAATTAAATACAGGCACACACAATGCAAGTACAAGGCCGACGCAAACAACAACAACAACAACAACAACAATATATCACGTGTCTTTACTGTTAAGTCCGTGGCGTATGTGTAGTTAGAGTCGGGCCTTTCCATGTCGCCAGGAAGCCCAAACTGTAGCTTCACCATTAAGTTATGGGGGAGGGGGGTTGGGCTTGTAGTTTGACGTCCCTGCCCCCTTTTCTGTAAACTTTGCAAAGAGTGAGCCGCCATTAAAAGCGGTAACAGTACGATGGAGTTAATAATGATAGGTACGGGCAGGAATTGAAATAACGGGCGCTTAAAAGTTATTTAAAAATAACGACACAGTAGTGACGTATAAGCCTCACAGTCGCAACCGTTAAAACGTAATAACAGCACAAGAAAATGGCGTAAAATGTCAAAACTTTAAAGTCACACAGCTTGCAGACATGCTAACATTACGTGGGCGATATTATCTTGAGCGGTAACTCGGGTATATGAAGGGACTTTACCGGCTAATGGAGTCGTGCGCACACGCGTAAAACATCTCAACTGCACTTACTTTTTCCACGTCGTGCAACAGCCGACCACCCAGAGACAGCCCGTTCCCTTTTAGAGGGGTCCTCTCGCTTTTAATCTCCGCCGCCGAGCCGCCGTCCATTACGTTTTTGTACGGCACGGCCCCGTTTGTGTACGCCGACATGGAACCGGTTTTTTCCACCGAGGGGACCCGGCTGTCGCGGAGCACCGAGCGGCCGGTCCGACAGTTAAAGTCCGCACCGCCAGCTCCTGTCCCAACCGACGACTTCTCCACAATATATTTGGACTCCATATTCAGACAAGGCGAGCAGGAGAAAGAAAACCAGCTTTCTAGAAATTTTAGTGCAAATTGCTGGAGTCAGATACATTTATTAGGATTGTCGCAAGTTGATGGGAACTGTCTGTGTCTTTACTTATATTCTAGCCTACATGTAAAGTTTTCCGCCGCCGCTGCCCCAAAAAGCCGCCCGGTCAGGAGGATAAAAGATTGTTTTGCCTCTTTCCTCCAAACGGCTGCCACGCCCCCTCTGCTCCACTCCTATTGGTGCTCTGCATATATAAACATTACATTCTGGCACGCGTCCACCGCAAAGCTGCAGGTGATTGGCTAGTTTCACTCTGTCAATAACAATTTTTTTCGAAGCTAAGTACTGTGGGTGGAAGAGAGAGAGGGGCGTGTTCTCAGTTTACCGGCCGGTGTCTGTCGACGCTGAGCCGGTCTGCGAGGGAGGCGAGGTCGAGAGAGTACAGGAAAAACAGCGTGCAGGCCTCAGCGGCTAACTGCGCATTTATAATTTTGCAATTCAAATGGCACTTTAGCGAGTTGCAAACTATTACACCTGAACTTCTCATTGTAGGCGAGTTATTATAGAAAAAAATGAATACACTGCTTTCTCCTTATAAGTGACTTGGCCTGCATTATTGGGGAAATGTATGCTAATTCAAAAGTTAGCATTTTGGAAAACTAACACCGTCCGGACACAGTAGCATGAAACACTGCAACTCACTGCAGTAAATAAGGTCATTTGCAGAAGCAAGGTACAGATTTATGGTGATTAATTCAAATCTGCGTAAGCTTGACTTGCACTGCATTGCACGAGAGGTTTCAGGTCATATTTCACCGATTCCTCTATTTTTACATGTCGTCCATGTGTCTGCTTCCTTTTTACAAAATGCCTTTTGAGTGTGGTCGGAAAGAAAAAAAAGATTTCAGCAACCTTTCTTCATTTAGCATAGCTCCTGTTATTGAACGATACAGTACACCTCCCAGCTGTTGCTGCTGTATTGCTTAATTTCTCACACAAAAAAGCATTTTTTTGTAAGCTGCACTTTCAAATGAGAGGCCGCTGCAGAGCAGGAACCAGGTGTAGTTTGAAAGCTGTCACAAAGCAATGAAACTACAGGCAAAACAAACACTTTCTGATGTGCCACTTTATTAGAAAAGTAAAAACTCACTTTAATATTTTATGAAGGTTAATATAAAACATTACAATCTTCTGCATACAGTATCTGCACTGTCAC
Organism: Haplochromis burtoni; assembly: GCF_018398535.1. NCBI lineage: Eukaryota > Metazoa > Chordata > Actinopteri > Cichliformes > Cichlidae > Haplochromis > Haplochromis burtoni. The sequence goes on along the minus strand of NW_024582507.1, from coordinate 1,193,724 downwards.
ACTATATTTTAATATATGAATTATTTTGAAACTAAAACCTGTGCTTTAGGAACATACAACATTGGCTACAGCTGTCACAGCAGTATTGGCCCATATTTATATAAGAAGACAATTAAGAAACAGGGTCTGTATCTGCATGGAAAGCATGAAAGATTTTGCATCCACAAAGTACAATGTGTCTGTGACAACCATCTCTTTTTTTTTCAACAAATGTATACTGTATGTTACATTGCAACAACATCAGAACAGCAACAGTGTATTTTACACATTTACATCATCATACTGTATTTGTGCAATGAACATCTGTCTCGATGTGTGTATAACAACCAAACATATCCATCAGTGCTTTTTTTTCCTCTCGGGATAAAGGAAATGTGACACATTAGGTGACAGCCAAAGAAAAAGGATTAAGTGCAATAGCGGCTTCCAGCCGGCATTGTTTAAGGGAAGCTTCAGCGGAGCTTGTTAAGCGTCTCAGCTGTTGGCCATTTCTCACATTAGACAATAGTTGAGCCGAGGGTGCATTGTTGATATCGGACTGGGGTTGGCGTGACCCACAGCCTCTGCCCTCTTCCTCAACTTCCATTTCGCTCCCAGTCCCTCAGAATAGCACATCAAACACCTCACCTGCACAGCGAGGGAGGAAGGTGAAGCTAAGGAAAAAGAGGTCTGTATTATAGAATGAACACAGCTGGAAAAGGGAGCATTATGCAAGAGCTGACCAAATGTAAGCAAAATGTGCTTCCTCCCCTAAACTGGAGAAGCACATGGTTGAATGTTGCTCTCTGTGCACACACTAGAGGAGAAAGAGGAGGAGGAGTGTCCTGTGGGTCTGTGTCCATTTGCAGTGAGCCTCATCCAGCTTTATACTGCGTGTGCACCCTCACCCCCCACCCCCTCAACATGACACTTTCTTGCTCCCCCAGAGCAGAGAATAAACACAGCTCTACCCTAAACTCCCAGCGGCTCCTCCCTGTTAGCTCTCTTGCTCTGCTTTGCTCCTCCAAGTTGTTGCTTTGGAAAAACTGCTTTGAGTCACATGGCAAAAAAGAAAAACAAAAGTACAACAGAAAAGATTAACAAACAAGATCAGTTAAGTACCACAATATTTTTCATCTCGATATATTAAAGCATGCACTTTTTTTTGACCAAGCAGGAAATATTGCACCAACAACATAAACATACTGTTTTTATGGCAGTGGTATGAGCTATTCAACCAATAGAATTGTCAGTAGGTAAGAAAAAATAAACAGTGCATTAAAATACAGAGTGCATTTGTTTTTACATACTTTCTGACATTATTAATTTAATTTACTAACCTTACTAAACCTGTCTTCTCTCTGCATTTGGTCTCACAGTGAGATCAAATACATCTTATTACTCTCAGCCAGCGAGCAAGTTTGTATCCCTCTTCACTTCATATCTTTATGCCCATTTATTAAGCCTCAAATATTTTGTTTTTTCCCCTCTGTTCCTTTTTTTTCTTCAATGTTTCCCCACAGCTACATGGGAAAGACATTGTTTATAATGGAAGCAAACTCAGGACAGAGGCTGGAGACATGGGTGGGGAGAGGGGCAAACTTCCAAAAGACACTCGCTGGTCATTTTTATGCCCAGCTCTTTATTTTCCTTGGAATCCAAGACTTCTGTTGCTATTTCAACCACAAGACTTAAATCTGGTAAGCTACCGGGAGCTCTGGGTTTAACTTAAGTCCAGAAAACGAATCAGAGCTGTGCTTTTTACGGCACAATAATGCACAAATAAGCCCAGCAGTCCTGCAGCTGTCCAGCGCTAAATTACAATGGTCATAAAATCAGATGTTTACAGTGCCCAAAAGATATGACATTAACTGCGCATGATCAAGCATCCTGTATTATTTTGGACACTCTTTCACTTCCTTTTTTTTTTTTGAAAATATTTTTCTCTCTGTATTCACAATAATACTGTAAAAGTCTTGCATTGTGAAATCTATCATCCATATCACTCTTGGGAGATTCTTGCACAAGCCATTCAATACCCCTGACCTGATCACTTTTCCCTGCATCACTGCCAAATATGTGTGCATATGTGTGTGTGTGTGTGTTGGGGTGTGTCAACATGCCTCTAGCTACAGATGTCAAATTTAGGTGGATTTTTAGCTAATCTCTTCATTCAAGTGGAGGTTACACTATCGAGCCAAACATATGCGTCGTGATTATTAAGTGGGCTATTACCAAAAACTGCTAAAAAGCTTGGGTTGGATCATTTCTGAGGACAACATCCTTCACATTTAAACAGGTCTACAAATCATAAGTCAGTATTTGGACACAACACCTCAATCGCGTCTTCCAGGCAACAGGTCGGCGCACAATGAAAACCTGTTTCGAGTGTTTATTTTAGGGAGAGATAGCACCGCAAATCTCTGTGACATCCATGTGCTTAAGAGGAGGCGTGTACATGTGTGTTTGTGTGTGTACTGTGGACAATACGTTACAGTGTGCCTCACATTCCTTGTACAATATAGCCAGTTTCACTGCTACTACTATTTTTAGTTGCACAATGCATGCACATTTCTTTATATTATATTTTATTTATACTCAGGACAGAGTTAATACATATATATTAATCTTATATCTAATTATATATATATCTATATATGATATACTATATATTAATATATATATAACTATAATATATAATAAATGATTCCTCTCATATACTTATACTATCTATAAAGATGTGTTTCATTCTGGTTTGTGAGTTACACCACATATGCTTTAAAGAGTTTTCATATAAAAATAAAGATATTATGGAAAATGTTGCACAAACAGGTGACTATGGTGAGTGACACAGCAGATTGAAGATCTCTATCCCAGTTTTATTTGTTTGTTTGTTTGTTTTTTCAAATGATTTTAGTCCATATTTGGGCTGGACTAGGCTTAGGCTGGTTCTTAAGTACAGACCAATCAAAGGAAGTCTGAACCTGGATAAAGACCCTGTTTGTACCTGATTTCAACACAAAATGGATCCTCATGTTGTTTTACTATAGAGGGCCTTGTGTCTATGTACAGCAACCTGTTGTTCTGTAAACAGGAAAATCTCCAGACTCTATACCAGTGGGTTCTGGGCCCTTTTGCCTGTCAGTCAGCTACAGGCCTGTGACATACATCTCCATGCCATCATTGAAAGTAAAGATGGTGGTAGTGCTGTTGCCCCCTTGTTTCACATCACTGATGGTCTCATAGAAGTTTTCTCCACCAGGCAGGCCTCTAGTAGGAAGGGTGCTTGGTCCTGAGGCCTGAGGTGCTGCTGGTGTTGCCTGCTGCTGCTGCTGCTGCTTCTTTCTCTTCAGAGTGGCACTACCCCCAGCTGTGCTGTTATTGGTTCCCCCTTGCTCACGTTTCCGGTGTGGGTCGATAGTCGCGTATGCAGGGTCTGACTCAGCCACTGGGGAAGACCAGGACCTGTCTCCTACAGGCTCGTAGCAGGGTTCCTCCTGCGAACGTGCTTGGCTCTGGACTCCCCTACCTCGGCCCCGAGAACCCATGTTTCCTCTATCTCCACCAAAGGATCGTGGGAGGGTCTTGGCTCCATTGTGTTCCATAGGAGGTTTCTTTTTCTGGGTTTTACATACGATAGAGTAGGTGTCTGCAATCTGAGAACACACACAGTAGGAGAAGGAAGATGTTGTTAGTTAATAACGCTGCACTACAACTCTATCCTGTAGTCCACTGATGAAGCTATGTGTTGGTGAAAGTCCGTAACCACACTTGCACTGGCATTTAAATAGTCACCTCTTTCCCAGTTTCTGAGTTATCTATATGTAGCTCCAATATCTTTGTAATTACCCGTTTCTGTCCACTTCTGTATGCATTCCAGATATAAAGGTATAATTTGTGAATAAGTTGTTTTATATATACTACAGGCTCAGACAAATAATAATTGTCCGAGCCTGGACTGTGTACGTATGCAACAGTTTGTGTATGTGTTGACAGAGCTCTGTGCTGTGACCTGACCTATTTTTTTTTTTTACAGGGCAGGATAAGAAAGAGTAAACTATGTTATCAGTCCGTTAAGTTCTAGGCCGAGAGGCAGCATTAACTGTGCAGTGGACGAACCTGTTAAAGTTTCACCACGACTGCTTTGGCAACAGAAGTATAGTGTGAAAGAGCTGGATCACAGCCAACTTGCAAAAAAAAAATGTAAAAAAATAAAAAAGCTTTGTGCTCATTAATGGACTTTGTTCTCGTCTTATTTGCTTATGTGTATTTTTTTTTCGTGCTCTGCATGTGCGTGCAGCATGACTGCATATGCAGTATGAGTGAGCTCATACTGCATATGCAGATGTCCGAATGAGAAAATCGGACATCTAGAATTTGCCACTTAAGGCCATGTGTGAGGTCTTATGCAATTTTGACACAGAAATACCAGAGGTCACGACACTGGTTTATCAGAATTCCCCACAATAGAAGCATAAGAGCAGAGGATTGTGGGACATGGTCTTGTTTACCTTCCGTGTTCACACCCAGGCCAGCAGCTCTGATCTACTGGCCCTGAGAAACACTGGCTATGCAAACTCTTGTGTCCACCCCCACACACAAACACACACACACACACACACACACACAAAGAAATGTACACGCTCACACGCGGAGCAAGATTAGTCTTGTTTTTGTGCACTCCCAAACAACTGAAACCTGAGAACACAGAGACAGTGCTCTTTGTGCGTGTGCTCACCTTGCATTTATATGTCTTACATATTTACCGTCCCTTTGAAATACACTTTAAGTGTAAATCACTTTCACTGTCTGTAAATCTTTCTCTCTCTCCTCTGTTTGTTGGTTCTATCTCTGAGAGATTTCAAGCGATGCACACTCCCTCCCCCCACAAATCTCTCTTTTGTGACCTTTTTGGATAAACAAAGACCCTAGCGTATGGTGTAAGTGTGTGCAGCCAATGTGGTGTGTGTGTGTGTGTGTGCCTGTGTGTGTGTATGTGCAAGCGTATGCACACGTGTGCACACAGAATTTGCAGCTCTGCTGCAGAGGAAGGAAGTCACAAGATGATGGGGATTTCAAAACTGGGCTTCGTATCTGCAGCTGTTGAGGAAGCCTGCACATTGTATGTTTTCTTTTCTCCTTCCTCACCCAGTACTCCTTTTTGTTATGTTTCTGGCATTGCTTGAACACTCTGCTTAGACCGAGGCTTCGCTAAGTCACAAATTTATTTTCTGCATTTGCTGATTTGCAGTGGAAACAGCCATATGCATGATGCATCTGTGTGTGATCAACTTTATGAATAGCAGATATGGCGCAAGTTTCCAAACAGTCTTCTAGCAGTTGATATTCATCTGGTAAGACATGTTTCATGCAATGCGATTGGTTGGGGAAGGCAGCGCCTCCTAATAGCCACAAATGGAGTGGAGCAGAAGAAGAGAGCGCCAGAAAAGAGGAGGAGATTTAGTCGGGAGTGGAAATCCAACACCTTTCGACGATTGTAACTGACAAACTCTAGAGGATACAAAGTATATCGGCATGTTAGGGCAACTAAAAACAGAAAAACAGCCGCTAAAAAGAGAGAAAAGGCTGTAAAAGACAAAAAAAAGAAAAAGAGATAGTAGGATGCATTCAAGGCCAGCTGCTCTGTGTATCAGTCTGATTTGCAAAAAGAGGAGTTAAAGTGAAGCCAAACAGTTGAGACGTAACCTCTTCGTCTCCACATACAGCATTCAACAGCATTGTGTGGCTCAACACAGGCGTAGACAAGAAACTTAGCAGTAGCTTTAAACTTGTCAGGACTGCTGCTCTACTGTTCTGAACATGCCTACAGATAGACAATATGGATACAACCATACTTTATTTTAGTTTATCCTTTTTTCCTCATCCTTAATGCAAGAAAGTTTTATTTTGTTGTCAAAATTAAGAAACTATTACTGCACAGAAACTATCCCTGGCCTGTTGAAGATGATAGAAAAGATTGGTGAATGGAATGGAAAAAGAGAAGTTGTGTTAAACACAGACTAATTATAGACAGGGGTCTATTTCGGGGATGCCTGTCCATCTAGCTGGACTGACTCCCCCAGCCCCTCGGGCATAACAGAATTTCCTACACAACTTGCAATTCTCTCAGCACTTCATTCTGTATCCAGCAGAGAGAAAAGATGAGACAGGGGACCGAGAGTGGAAAAGTGGGGGTGGCGTTGCTCTGCAGAAACGCATGCGGTGGAGTATCTGACATGACTGGCAAAGCGCAGGTTTCCTCCTTCCCCCACCAGACATATGCTGACATATATATATACATCCCAGTCGAGGTCATGGTCTTGGATTGATGAAGCGAAAAAAACCCAACCAAAATCTAGCATATAACAAGCATCTCCATGAATGTGAAGAGATTATTAATTATTTCAGAGCAAGCAATACTCATGTCTGATCTGTCTGCTCATACTTTCAAGGCAGATAGATGAGTGGGGGGAGGGGCTGGAGATTAGGGTCAGGGTTCACGCAAGCAGGGTGTTGGATCCATGTCACGTAACCTTTGCCTGTAAGCAGAAACCTTGTATGACAGGCAGGTCACAGGGCAGCAGTACTATGACGGCATGCCATATGAGATGGGCGCCCCCTTCGGTAAACACAGCAGTAATCAGAAACCTGTCTATCTATCCATCTTCTTGTAGCCCTTACTTTTTAGTAGTCCCTCCCTCAGCTCCCACCACATACACAGACACACATACTACCTCCTTTGCAGTTGGAGGCGATGGGTGTCCCTGTTCATTCTCCCCAGGTGGGTGATGTGGAGGTGGGTGCAAGGTGATGATGTCGTTGTCCTCTGGAGGCTTCCAGATGTACTGTTCCCCATTGCCCATGAACACTGCTTCCTGTTAGGAAAATCAAAGTAAGAGCTCAGGCAAATATTGCATTTACAATCTTTAAGCGCTGCAAAAAGTACATATCACAACATGTAACAAATAGCAGGCTTTTGAAAAACAATTCTATTTCAAAATAAGCTGTATAGTTATTTTTGAAAAATGCTTTAGAGGTGTAAACTAGTGCCAAGCAATGGATTCTATCTGGAGTGAGTTAATCAGTTTCTCCTTGTTGTATGGCCAACTCTTCCACAAGCTTTTATGCAAATCCCTTCAGTCAAAGACATCCTGCTGACAGACAGGCAGACCCACTGACACACAGACAATGCCTCCGAAAACACAACCTCCATTTAACTCTGCCTGTAAGAGTTAAATGGAGGAGGAGGCTCTGGAAATGCAGAAAAATTCACACTTTCTGGGTTAAAATTCACTCAGCTCTCTGTGATATATTAGGTTATATTATTCCTAGAACCTGCCTTGTTTTGTATCTAGGGTACTTGGAAGGTACTGTAGATGTAAAGGATCGTTACCTGGCTAAGATTCTCCTTTTGGCAGCAAAGAAGGCCATCACCAAAAACTGGCTTAAGACAGAAACACCAGGAAAGCAGCAGTGGGTAGCAATTGTGGAGGACATTATGGAGATGGAGAACCTTACATATAAACTGAAATTAAAGGAAGAACGCTTTTTGAAGGACTGGGGAAAATGGTTGACGTACAACGGAAGGGGAAAAAAAGACTGAACTGAATGAAGATGAGCATACAAGAAGAAAAAAAAAGTGAAATGAACGATGGAAATGTTTGACACCACAGGCATGTTTCCTTTTTTTCTTTTGTTTTACTTTATCTTATTTTTCTAATTATTATTCTATATGTATCTATATTTTTATACATATATATTTGTTTGTTTCTTTTTCTTTCTAATTTCACTGTCTTGAGTTTGTGACTCTCTTTGTATTCTGTTATTCTGAAGAAACTGTATGCGTAATGGACAGGTGAGTTGTTCAAATAAATAAAAAAGTAAAAAAAAAAAAAAATGGAGGAGGAGGCAATTTTAGCAAGAGTTTAGGGAAAACAGCTAAGAAAAATCTCTGTTTTACAAAATTACAGGACCTTCTTAAACTTCAATTCCTACAACTGAATTCACAGTTGCATAGATTCGATCAAATTATGTGAACAATGCCATTCTATTTGTTTCCATGCTAAGAAACAGAAGACGCGTGGGAGACTAACACTAAAATGGACGCAGTAACTACTGGTGATGAAAAACCAATTAGAAATCATGTAGTGGTGTGTACACATGTGATCAAGGATGATTAAACTTTTATATGTTCCTCCTGTTCCTCAGTCAGAGTGAGTAATAGAGGCCTGGGCAGAGTAAATGGCTTCAATATGTGAACAATATTTATTCCCACTCTGGCTGCTGGCTACCTGTTAGTCGTTTCTAGACAGACTTGCTGATAGATTCAACAGGATATATATATATGTATATATGTATATATGTATATATATGTATATATGTATATATGTAATATATATATATAATATATATATATATATATATAATATATATATATATATATATCTATATTATATATATATATATATACACACACAAAGCTGGGCAGCCTGCCAAACTCTTACATAATCTATCTTTCCACCCTTTACTCAATATTACTGTGCTGCACAGCAAAGTGCAAAGGAGGGAAAGAGTCACACATGCACATGCATTTTTTAAACACCCTTAAATAAATCTCCTTAAAAACACAGTAATAGCCATCCCCATGCTCATAGGTGTTTATGAATACATCCCAACTGGCACATGCAACAATTTTAATAAAACAAATACAATTAAGATAGGATACAAAACAATAAAAACAGAACTTATTGAGGTCAGTGATGTGGTGAACGTGATCACTTCTGCTGTTGTTTCAAAATTTTTTAGCAATCCAAGAATACTAATCTTCAATCTGATTTTAGAAAGCTGTTTGTTTGTGGACAGTGCCCCCTGGTGGTAATCAGACAGCCTTACAGTTTGGAAAAGTGGGTGGATAGTTGGGCGTTATGATGGGTCGCATAGAGCATTCTGATTCAATAATTTCTCTACCTTTGGGAAGGAGTGAAGGTGAAATGGCTCCAGTTGTTTCCGTGGAAACTCTTGACTGCGATGTAGTGGAGGAGGACCAGCAGAGGGTGAATCACTCACGCTCGATTGGCTGTCTGACTGGCTGTCGGCGCCGTTGTTTTCCTTCCTGTTTATCTTGTCAACCTTGAGGTTTTGAATCATCATTGAAAACATTATATGCAGTTTTAATAAAAGTTTTTAATATAATAGACGATTTTAAAAAGCAGTGTAAAAGATTGAAAGCGAACGTCTTTATTCAATGAATTACACCAATTTTTAGTTAGTGTGTTTTCTTACTTGCACAACCTCCACTACTTAACATTACTACGGTGCGATACTTTAACCACCACTGATCATATCACTAACAATCTGCTACCCTTTTTCCTGACTGATTAGTGTCACGCAAACACATACTTCTGTAGAGACAACATCATGTGACATGACAAAAACATCACCTATCACCTAGTACCCACCGTAAATACATTTTAAAAAAAGTTTCCATTAGTCACAGTAGGTAACAAGATACATGAATGTACAGCTGAATCTGTGTCCTTTTATTACCTGAGGTTGGGCTTGCTGGAAGTTTTAAAGTGAATGCAGGTAAATGATTAAAGATTTACTCCTTATACTAAACTGACTTAGAATAGTTCCCTACTCATAGCTTTAATGAGGGAAACGCCACCTCTTTAATTTTAAAAGATACCAGCTTAAAACACTGATAAAAACAAATCAATGTAATTACCTTTCTAAACTTTCGTATAGATGCATACTCGGCTAAAGATGGATCTTGAACAGCCAGGGAATTCACAGAAGAGAGAGGTGACCTACTGACCCCACTTGCTCCATTACTTCGTCCCGTCATTGGTCCATTAATAGTGTCATTCCCTCTGCCACCCTGGGAGTAAAAAATATAAAATGGGAACAGAGAAAACATGTAAGCATTGCCTAAAATTATTAGCGTCAACCATCCAAAAACACACACAGACACACAAAAATTACATGCAAAGCACCCTAAGCTAATGTTGCATGAACAAGGCAATGATGTAAGCCATCTATATGCAAACAAACAGCGATTTTAGTTGTAATACTGGTTCTTGTGCGGCACATTTTATTTCACGTGACTAATAGCTGCTGTTAAACTGTTTAGTGCATGTACCTCCCCAGATGTTTTTCGGAGAAATGTACATGAATGCATGATTGCTCGTGAGCAAGTTGCTTTATATTTACAGCTATTTAAAATGCATGTACGTACGTTTGTGTGCCCGTTTCCACTCCGAGCTCCGCTGGCATGAGTAGAGGGGCTTTGAGGAGCCCTGGCTATAGCTGGAGCGTTGGCTGATGTGGTTGGTGGGGCAGAGGGTACTTTTGGGCCTTCCCGGACACCTACGCTTTCATATAGGCCATCATCCAGGTAGTGGGTAGGGGTGGGGTTATTGCGTAGGCCCACCTCAGTGTAGGTGTGATCTCTTGCTTCGCCTCCTCCTGCTCCGCCGCCTCCCCCTTCCCCTCCCGTTTCCCCTTCTCCCCCCTGGCCAGATCTCTGTGGACTGGTGGGGATCTGGGGGAGCTGTCGGCCGTGGGAGGGCCTCAGATCCGTCTGGGAGCGGCGACTGTGGAGAAGCAGGAGGTCCATACTAGCTGGACGGCTCTTACTAACAGCTGCGCAAAAGAGAAAGATGAGGGAGAAGCGGAAGGAGATGGTTGTGTCATGGCTGAAACAGTGTAACGGCTTATTGTAGTATATCATTTATTGTCACTTAAGAGCTGTTAGCCACCACTTACAGTTTCCATTGCAGGGAAAGCGATTGATCTCATGGAGCCTGGTGTCAGATTTACTCATGGAGTTGAGTTTTGGGTGGCGAAGGGTACCCTGCTGTCGTGCACACATGGACTTGTTAATACAGACGTAAAACATGCAAACGTATGCATGTGCATCTGTACTTAGCTTGGAGGAAAAAGAGCAGTGGCAGATAGAGAAGTGGAGAGAGGAAACGAAGAAGGGAGGAAAAGATAGAATAATGAAAAGATGTCTCACCATATTTACAGATGTCCCTTTCTCCCCGGCCGGAGGGTGCTTGCTTTTGCTTTTCCTGACACAAAATCAAAGTGAAGAAGGTCAACAGAAGCCAGTGGACAGAAAGAGAATATACACACACTCAGAGCAGATAGATACTATCAGCATCCAACTCTGGTTAGGGCATAAAAGTCCTCGGTTGATAACAAGAGCCCAGTAAAACATTGAACGAGCGTGACTCAGGCTTTTTTGCCAAAGTGGAGAATGACCTTCACTGCAATTTGTTTTTCAAGATAAGAGCAGGCAAGCTCACAATTATTAATATGTTGTTTGCTTTGTGCCGATTCTCTTTGCAATTTCACGTTACTTTCCTCTAGCATTAACCTCGTGAAGCAAATGTACGGAGTGTACTGTGGATCCCCGGAGGCTGTATCTATAGGAAACAGTTGATATGGCTGAGAGTGTGACGAGAAGACAAGAGCTCCTAGGTGCAGGTGCAAATGTGACAACAGTTCTACCCCCATCTCTGAGATCTGAGCTCTTACTGCTGTGCTGCAAAACAGAGCGCTGCAAACAGGTGCAGAAACCATACACTGCACCTTCTTATTATGCAAGTCGCTTAAAATAAATCTGAATATAAAAGGTGCCACGGGAAGTTGTGGCAGATCCATGTCACTGGAGCTAGATATTATCTCCTCTAGTAAGCTGGAAATCTTTTGTTCAAACATATGGCCATCATTGCCCAAGGAAACCACGAGAAGAGAGCTCCCCTTGGAGCTTTTCATAATAACATGGCACAGCAGAAGGGTTTAAGGTAAAAATGACGTGAAGGCATAAAGTCAGATCCACTGCAATCTTTGGAATTTAAAAGAACCTTACATCTTAAAAATCAGAAGCTTACATCTTCTTTACAATTTAACACTACTGCAGTTATGTTTTCATAAAACAAACGAGGTTCTCTCCACATGCTTGTCTTTGTATACCATAGCAACAAAACTGCAGTGCCTCTGATTGGTCTCTGAGGGCTCGGCAAAAAAGTCATAGGCTGTTCCATTGCTCCTGCCTGGCTCAGAGTCTAATCCTTTGTAAACCGTGGGGTGTCCCATTGCTTTTGCCTGCTGAGTAGTTTGCTGGAGAGGGATGACGTGATCCTGCTCTGACTCTGGCCTGTCTCGTCAGTGTCCTGTAAACATCATTTCATCTGATCCGACACTCGCAGCCATTAACATTCATTAGCGCCACTCTGCTCAAAGCAGGGGATAAATGAGATGGAGAGGAAGGATGTAGAAGTGAAAAGAAAGGAAGGAGGAGAAGAGTTCAGAAGAAGCGGAGACACATAAAAGAAAGAGGGGATAGTGAGAGTAATTTGGAAAGGCACTAAAGCAAGAAGCTGCAAAGATCATAAAACTGGCCGTTCATCATTTTATTCCACGGCCTACTTATACCACATTTCAATGTCACGTGACCACAAATCATACCTTTGGCAGCCGACGCAGACAAGGACGATCAGGATGGTGACAACGAAAGCAGACGCTGCTGCAATGGCTCCCAGTAGAAGCAGGTTTTGGTAGGTAAGGTTGTCTTGAGAGCCCCCTTGTCTTTCCATGACACCCACTCCGTTTTGCTCACTTCCTTACTCAAGCTTAAACTCTTCTGCTCACACCGTCTGCTAAGGAAAACCTGCAAAGATAGAGGAGAAGGATAAAGCACGCGATACAACATATGAGTGACATGAGAGATAAGAAAGCAAAATGCTGCCTAGAACAAGGTGAAAAAATGTGCGTGTGTGTTTGTGTGTGTGCTCCTGGTTTGCCTCTGGCTCTTTGTCACTGTCTCATTCTGACATATCAGTTTCTATTTTTGACTCAGTCGAATAATGCACAGAAAATAGAACACCTTACAAAGCAGCGGCTACGAGCACGCCAAAATTTGTTTCATCACATTCTTTCTTTTTGCTGTTAAAAAAAGATCAAATGATACCGTAACATTCATTTGACTAGCCAGAGAGATTCTTGCAGTCAGTTTAACAGGAAAAACCAACTGAGCTCCCAAGAGTGTGGCCTCACTGACGGAAGGACCAGGCTCGCTGCTGCTACACTCCATTTGCCTGCAGAATTCTTTTTCTCATATCACAAGTGGCTCAAACACTGACGAGCAAAATGTTTCAGTTTTAATAATGAAGTGTACGACATACAAGGTAGGATTTTCACTTCAGGTCTTTTTATATAATTTACTTCACAAACACACTCAATTTGATTTACATAAGCCTTAAATGAGATTCGTTTTCCAAAATGTGCTGCCTACTATCAGGTTAAAATGTGTTAATATCAGCATATTATTAAGTATAGTACATCAACAAGGTTGCAGTAATGACCAATTTTTATAATAAATTGAGTATTTTACAAACTAGGCTGAATTTATTTTATACCTGTGCATTTGTGGGAGTATGGTACTTCTATTTGAAAGTGGTATGGAGTACAGTATGTAGTAAAAGAAAAGTTAATTCTTCCTCCAACTGTGAATATATTTTTATAGATGGACTGCATTCATAAACTTTACCGAAAAGTACAGAGAGAGGTGTCGGGGAGACACAAACATCACGGTGAGATGAGTCAGATATTTCAGTGCTTTTACCCTGTCTGTTTCCTAGTGCGGTATATTTAGGTTCAGCCAAAGTGACAATCGAGGAAAATGATCAGTGAAATTGCAGCAAGCTGATATAACCTACTTTCTGTATGCTCTATTAAGGATACTGATACGCTAACTATTTAATTACGCTAATGATCTTTAGCTTTTAGTGCACTAAGCTGCAGTATTGGTTTTATTCCAAGCAGAATATTTTAGTGTTTTGCCCAGTTAAGTTATTTTTAATATAAATGAACCTTACATTTCAGTTACTACAGGACAGCCTAGCTTTCAAAAAGAGACTCACACTTTTGACGAATATCTTACTTAATGAAAAATGCTAGATGCTTTTTAATGATATTTACCAGTACTATATGATCAGTACAGTTAACATACACATACCAGTATAATGTTTTTATGTTGATATTATTATTATTTATTTATTTATTTTTTACTAGAGGCTGACTATTAGTAGCTCTTTGCCAATATACTGGTACTGCAAAGAAGACGAAATGGGACAAACACATTTCAACCATGTTATGAGTGTTGTGGTTGCATACTGTGTCCACAAAGGCAACAGCCAACTGATCCGAGCAGAGCTAGATGGACCAAAGTAAGATTATTTCTATACTACATACACATATACACACATACACACATACATACATCAGCCAATATATGAGATCCAAGTCCAAATATCTGCACTGGTATCAGTTTCAAAACTCGTATATCGATTGGGCTTTATTTTTAAGTATATTGTGTCTTCACTTGAACAGAGTATTTATACCTTGTGTTAATTTACGTCTTTCAGCTTTAACGGGCCACATTGTTGCAAGCTAACCCTAGAAGTCAGCTATGGTTATCTAGTTAGTCTGCAGTGTTAAGTTATCAGTGTCAATATTTAACACGAACTAATGTCTACTCATATCTTAAGTACGTTAAGTGAACATCTAAGCTTAATTTTGCAAAAGGCTGCTTCATCTATCTCTAAAACCTGAACTGAATATAGTCCAAATATACTCGGAATTACTAACTTATCAGCCCAAGTTATTAGGAATAAGGCACACGAACACACTATATGCTTTGCATTCTTCTAGAAACACAGACAATGGCATCCATGCGGTTAAGGATTGCATCCAAGTGACAAAGCGTACAGTGCACAGAAAGAGGTCATGGCAGGCTGTATACAGCTGTACATAATGTGTGTGAGAGAGTGATTCTGGAACATACCACCACAGGATCTGGCTCTGGCTTCCTGTTTCTTGGAGATAAAACTACATCTTTTCCATGTCCTCTTTTTTCTCATCTGTCTCTCTCTCTCTCTAGATCTGCTTTCCTCTCTCTCTTTCTCTATCTGTCTGTCTGCATAACCCTGCAGATATGTGAGGCGATGCACAGCGAATGAATTAGCAGAGCAGAGGCCTCAGACAGCCCTTTATGGAATAGACAGACAGGCAGGCAGAGTACATCACAGTGGCGAGAGGGGGGGAATGAGGCAGAAAATGAATGAAGGCAAATGGTAAGAGAGAGGTGGTCAGACACGGGAGCAAATGAGTGGAGATGAAAGGGGAGAATGGTGGAAGATATGCAAGAAAATGGGGGGAAGACTGGGAAAGAGGGGAGCGCACTTCAAACGCGAAGGAGGAACGAGGAGGGAAGGGTGCAATAAACAGTGGGGGAGGGAAGAGAGAAAAGAGAGTGATGAGACTAGGAGGATGAGGACAGCAGAGGAAATGCCGTGGAAGCCTTAGAGAATGTGCGATCTACGCGGGAGTATGGAGGGGGGCGCAGAGAGGGAGAAAAAGGAGTCGATGAGAAGGAGGTCATCAGCGGTCTGTTTCTGCCTGCATTTTGTCAGCCCCCTTCTGAAATATTCAGAGGAGAAACACATACGACGGGTGTGTTTCTGAACTGCCAGCGAACACAATGCAAGACGGGAGCACATGTCTAGCAGCATACTTAACAGTACGCGAAGCTCACAAGTGGTGAACAAGCCTCAGAAGGAGGAGGAGAGGCAGTTCCTGCACGACGCGCAACGCCCCTGCAGCATGCTCAACAGTGACACACAGTTAGGGTGCAAGAATGTTTATTCCAGCATCTGTCTTCATTTCAGAAGATTACGTGTAAAATGATGACAGTGATAATAACAGCATATTGAGAAAGATGACAATGGTGGTGATAGCCCTATTGAGGCCCGCTGCTGATGATTATAATATAGATGTCAGCAATGATGATGAAAGGTGCAGTAGCTAATACTGATGGTAATGGTACTGATGATAATGAGTAAAGAGGTCAAAGGGATTGTTACAAAGACACACTGAGGTGCGGATGCAAGCAGCAGAACTGAGAGAGCAGCAAGCAGGATGCAGCGGTGCAGCACAACCACAGGGTGGAAGGTTTCCTCTGTGTGTCTCTGAGACTCACATACACACACACACACACACACACACACACACACACACAGAGAACATAAAACAATTTCTGTGTTACAAATGCCAGTATTTGGATTGCACAATCACTTTGCAAATAAAAAGTCAAATCGTCACACTATTTAACCCTCTAACGTGCAAATGGGGTCTGGCAAGCTTGTGCAGCCTTGTGATTTTGCAATCTCTGCTTAACTAAAGCTAATTATAGATTCCACTTTTAGTTGCTTAAAATAGACTGATGAAAAAAAAAACATCAGCAAGTTTTTCAGGTGCGTGGAAATCTGTTTTAGAGACCAGCAGAGGAAATTTATCAGACTCGTTTCTGCAAATGAATAACTACAAGCATTTTTAGTCATTATCCCTTTAATTAGATATTAAAAAAATCATTATCAACAAGCTACTTTATGAGCAATGTTTTTTTTACTATGAACTGACCTACTACATCAAAAGTGGGCTTTTTTGTAAAGTTTCAAAATAAACATAACCTGGCTCACTTGCATCTCTAAGATGACATTTATATTTCTCTTTAAATTGTGGATTGCATCATGGGTTGTTATACAATTTTAATAACTTTCAGTAGTCAAGATTTGTTGGGTCAGCTTCCTGTGAAGGCTAGCTTTAACCCCTCATTAGGCAGGGAACCATGTATGCTAACATCAAAATTAGCCTCCCCATGCTTCTCTGTGAGGTTGTAGAACCACATGGCTTTCTCCCAGTTAAAAAGCAAAGATCTGAACAAACATGAGCCCGGAGTATTTTAAACTCAAGATGTGTTTTTATTTATTTTTTTGCCTTTTATTATTCTTACACCCAGTTCATTTTTAGACATACACCAGATGCATTCAGTAAGCCATAACACATAACTCTGGACAGTAGTGCTTAATAGTACACTGGATGTTGCCAAAGGTTGGTATAACAATATACAGTGATACAGTAAGAAGTTTACTTCACCCATAGACATTTTCAAACAGTCAAATATGTGTGCGTTCTTAAGTTTTATGACCTTATAGCAGTTTTTATTATACGTACTTATATTGCATATACTAGTGTATATTTATGCTGTGAGACTTGGTGCAGCTAAAATTGATTTAGTAATCCAATATTGGGATTTATATAGTTTTGATGAAATTTTGTGTAGGAAAAAAATTAAGTGATACCACTTAATGTTATATATTTACGATTTATATGTCAATGTATTTTGTTTTCAGTGGATCTGCACTTTACTGTTACAGTTTCACTTCAAAGTGGGATATCAATACTGATTAAAAAAAAATCTTCTTTTGCAACTGTGATCTTCCCTTTTATGGAAAAAAGAGGATGTTGCTGTGCCAGACTATCAACTACCATGCCAGAGAATAGTTCAAGCTGTATTTGGATTTATACACATGCTTAATTCGGTGTTTATGAAAGAGCTTAAAAAGCTGCCACATTACAGCAGTTTCACCAAGTGCTATGAAACAGTTCCCTATGACTGGACAGGACTGCACTGTGTGCTATATTTCTGACAAGTGCGAGTATCAGTAAAGATAAATATTCCTAAATAATAATTATTTTGCCTTAAATGTGTGAGAAATCATATAATTGACCTTGATTTGCAGCATAAAAATATTAAAAAAGGGGGGCTGTGCCATATCATATTGTCTGCGATAACATCATGTACATTTTCATGTGATATAAAAGTGTCGCATCGCGATATTACATGCCACTAGCTGTGCTCACTAGTTGCAGTCCATATGATATGATTACATGGTGGAAAAGCATAACTGTAGCCAGCTGGTTAAACAGCTCAGCGTAAGTAAGATGGAACATCCAAGGTAGAAAATATATCTCAACTGTATTATCTGACAATATTCTGCAGCTTCTGAAGTGTTACAAGGTTAAGTTAGTGTTAAACTAATGTGTCGAGCAGTTATTTTATACTTTGACTTAAAATTTACAAAGAAAACATGACCTAGGCTACTTTTCTGTTTAAGTTGATTTGTGCTTTATCACTGAATACAATGCTGTGTCACTGTAATACTGCTGCAGACATCTCGTACGTTCACTCTTTGAATTACATAGTGTGTCATCATTGGTGGTAGCACACTTGCTTACACTTGCTGTAGTCTGTAAGCTGCAAGCATTAATAAAATGTTGTTCAGTAATTATTTTTCTATATCGTCAGAAATATTAAAGCAAATTTCATTTAAATATTGTGATTCAATTTTAAGGCTGTATCGCCCAGCTTACAAAAGTAAGAAAAAAATAAATAAATAAAAACAATTTTAAATCACATCATATCCTCCAATAACACATGAGGGTCGAAATTTTACATTTCCAAGTATTTCAATGAGTGCCCTATGAAGGGTTCACTGAAAGAGCAGAAGAGCTGAATAGAAATGACTTCAATACCAACAGCGCCAAATGTTGCACAAAGCACAAGCTGGACGGCTTTGGGGAGTCTGAGTATATATTAAGTATATTAAGGTTCGCCTCACCATTTCAACAGTGATTCCCTGCAGTCATCCAAAATTAAAGAAATCTGTGCAGCTGCTCTTCTTCTTCTTGTATCCTAGAATGGCTCTCTTATAACGACTTACATAAGGTTACTTACATTACTTAGTTTCTGATTTGGCAAGCTTTGCGAAAGAGACATTTTTGGAGCATCACGTGCGTAAACACAATGCAGAACATGGAAGTAAAAATATTATGTAAAAATAAATCTATTTTGTATTTTACTGATTAAATTATTTTGACAATGCAGCACCAACTTCTCTGCCATTGGTCTCCATTAAGCATAAAAAACATACTGTATAATGAAGATGTTAATTAACGCTCACCGTAACACACATTGTCATGTTTATGCACCATCAAACTGGACAGATTACACATCACAACCACAGTATTTCACCAAGGAGAGAAATTAACCTTTTTGTTTCCATCAATCACATCACTATCTTTGATTTGATGCCCGCCACTAACTAAAGTTGATGAATCTATTTGCTAAATGTGGGGAAAAACAGAACACTACAAAACAAAGAGGAAAATCACTCTCTGCCTACATCCCCACTGCATAAACTATTATTCTAAAACTTAAGCATAATAATATCCAATATCACATCAGTACTAAGAATGAGTGTGTAAATGAGAAAATACATTAATGTTATCATAAATAACCTCATAAATTAAAATACTGTAATATCATAAACATATTTTTTATTTCAGTAAATTATCCAAAAATAGACTATAAGTTAAAAAGGACACTCTTACCATTAGTGGGGTAGAATGAACTATTAATATGGCAATACATTATAATGATTCCTCTTCAGGTACAATTATTGACAGAGTAGTAACAAATATCAGTACTTCAGAAAAACACGCAGTCACTGAACTGCACACCCAACAGTTTCACCAGAGTTAGTATTTTATGAGTTCTCATGCAGCTTACTTAATGAAAGTGAGCAAAAGCTGCAGCGAAGAAGAAGAAACTCACTTTGGGTAAACAATATTGAAATTAAATAACACAATCCTGACATTAAAGAACAAACTAACACCACAGTGTAGTGAATGAAGACACAATTTCAGCTTCTTCGGGTGTATTTTCATCTTCGGTTACATAGATATTAAGATTCATTTGAAACTATTGCTGTATTTTCAATTCAATTTTATTGATAGCGTTAAA
Source organism: Haplochromis burtoni (assembly GCF_018398535.1). Lineage (NCBI taxonomy): Eukaryota > Metazoa > Chordata > Actinopteri > Cichliformes > Cichlidae > Haplochromis > Haplochromis burtoni. The sequence continues at coordinate 1,174,031 of NW_024582507.1, read as the reverse complement.
TCACGGCAACAGTCGCCTCAAAGCGCTTTATATTAGATAGATACAGATACAGACTGTACAATGAATGTTATTTTGATGCCATAGCCACTGTGGGCAACACTTTGTGATAGAATGATAGTAATAATTTATTAATAGCTCAAATAAGAAATAAAACAATAAAAAAAGAACAAAAAACTAAGATATCGCTAACAAGACTGCTTGGTTAAATTTACTTATGTAACTAAATAGTTACAATCAGGAATAGTATCAGAGTTTTAGCAGGTAATTCGACATTAAAAACTTATCAGTAAAGCTGTAACATCTGGAAAATCTGTCAACATCCCACAAACTATTTTTACACACACACACGTAACAGTAAAAGCCAAACGTAACAACACGTGACAGTATGCAGTGTTTTATTCATAGATGACAATCATTTCCACCTTTTTTTCGCTATTTATAGTTTGGCTGGTGTTTTAAAAAAAACATTGTGTTACCTCAACAAAGTTTTTTATCTCATCGTTTTTCTCTTAAAATAAGTTTCAGATTTGGCCATTTTGTTTCCAAAAACTACGCAAAGAGACTTTTTTTGGTTGGCATGACTGTCAACTTCAGTTGAAAATAGTCACGATGAAAACTGACGACGACTCGCTGATTGACAGCTTGCTGTTGAACGCTTTTGTATTTTGGTAACTTTGAGCAGCACCAATAACCTTTTCAGAGATGGATATCTCAAAACCTCAGTATGTAAAACCGAAACTGTCTACATTGCTAGACAGGTGAGTTAAGTTTTCTTTTCCCTCCAATTCCCACGTTGGCCACTGTCTCTTCTGTCCCCAAGCTTATTGAATTTATCACATAAAGACTCCCCCGAACCCCACTGTTCCCTCTTCACACTTGATTAATAAAGCCAGCATTCATGCAATTTTTGTAAATGCAGCCAGACAAGGCTGATATGCCCCTGCCATGATCCTGAGCACAGCTTTCAACCTCTGTCATCACATTAGGACAAATTCATCTAAGTGATTATTAATCAACGGCAACAATGGAGTTCTGAGATATGAGGGTTGCTGCGTAAGTGTGTGGGTCTTTGTGAATGAGCGAGTGTGCAGCACTGCTCTTTCCCAATAAATCAACACATCAGTTACAGGCCACCAATGCCCATCGAGTGATATGACATATTTTCACTTAAATCACCTCCACAGCACCGACTTGTAACTAAACAGTCTGTCCTCTTTACTTCCCACCTCCAAATCAATCAATAATGCCATTTGAAGATCAGTCATTGAAGCACGCATTATCTGTGTTTGACAGAAATAGATGGCAATCAGAGAAAGAAAGAGGAGCGTGTAGAGGACAACATGCCTTATGAGGCAAGTTCATCAGAGGCCTGTAGTGCAGCATATTACAGCTAAAAGGAGACGCGGAATCACATCATGTCCGTGGCAATCTCAGGCCCCGCGGGACACCGCTACGCTGCGCATAACAACATGGACTGATGGGGAGACAGCAGTAAAAAGGGAAAGAGACGCACAGGAAGGCAGGTGGGGTGGAGGGATGGGGGTGCGCAGCTTAACCCTCTGACATTTTTGCCATCAGCTAAGCCTCACTAACACACACGGACACACACACACACAGACACAGGACTAAGACCTTGTACAGGAACTTGAAAATTCAGTTTGCAATTTAATGCCTATCCCGAAGTGACCTGTTACAAACGGTCGCATAAAAGATCAAGTGAATTTAACCTGCTGAGCTTTTGTCCTGGACTAACGTTCTAATCTCATAACCAAGAACAAATATGATTTGGACTCTGCTAAAAGCTTACTAAGCATACTTTCCTTAATGAGCAAAAGCATTAAGTGACAAGTGTAGGGTCAGTTTTTTTGGTTTTGTTTCAGAATCGCCTGTTTATTTATGAGATATAAATAAATATGTTATATATATATTAATTTTGGAGGGGAAATTCTACATTTTTTTGATATTTTAAAAATGAAGTAAAAAAAAAATTAAAGTTTTATCAAAAAAAAATTTAATAAAAAACTAACTGAGGAAAATTTTTTTTTCCTCAGTTAGGTTCTAACTTCATGAACATTAGTGTCCGGCTCTGCAGCTCTGGCACTGCTGCTGACAGTTATCCTTTGCTGAGCTGCTGAATGTGTCTTTCTTGCACAGAATGTATGACTTTTCTCTGTTGACCACAAGATCATCAACTACCATTTCACCTAAGCCCTACGTTACTTGTGATTTAATATGTTCACTTATTAAACATTCAAATAATTCCAAAATCATGCCACATATTCAAAACCCCTTTGCTGTACACATTTAAAAATTTACAGCCAGGCACGTACTTTGCTGATGCAGTGATCTGTCTATGAGATGAATGGTCTGCTTTGTCTTTCCCTAAATTCAACCACGGGTGTCGTCTTATTTTCAAGGCCCTCTCTCTCTCAGCTATCCATTTTTTATTTACAGACCTACATCCGTCATAAAACTACTGGTAGTCACTGCCTTCGCTCCCAGGTGTTGTTCCTTTTATGTATCTACAAAGCATTTACTGAATTAGGAAAGAGCATATTCAAATTTGCTTGGAATCAGGTGCAAAAATCAACCGATTTAGTATTATGTTAACACTTCACCTGTGCACCTGTGACGACTGTGTGACAATTCAGTTGTGTTTCTGTAGCTTTAAAGTTTATAATATTGTATGTTTTTACATGTCACTGTCCATCTTTTGCATACATACAGTCTTTTTTATGTTTTGCTGTGTGCGCATTATTGTGTAATCCATGGTAACTAAACAGACTGCTGCCCATCCCTGAGCCTGGTTCTGCTGGAGGTTTCTTACAGTTAAAAGGGAGTTTTTCCTTCCTGCTCTTGCCAAGTGCTTGCTCAAAGGGGGTCATTTGATTGTGGGGCTTTTCTCTTTATTGTTGTAGGGTGACTACCTTTTAATATAAAGTCCTTGACTTGAAACTGCTGCTGCTGCGATTTGCCACTATATAAATCAAATAACATTGAAGTGAAATGAATTGAGCTGCTTTCCATCTTGGACAAGACATGCTAATTTGAGATTTTTGATCTGTATAATTACTATTACCCTTATTAATTGAAGGTTAAATAACATCCATCCATCCATTCGCTTCCGCTTATCCTTTTCAGGGTCGCGGGGGGCGCTGGAGCCTATCCCAGCTGTCATAGGGCGAGAGGCGGGGTACACCCTGGACAGGTCGCCAGTCTGTCGCAGGGCCAACACACAGGGACAGACAACCAGTCACACTCACATTCACTCACACATTCACACCTAGTGGCAATTTGGATTATCCAATTAACCTATCCCCACAAGCTGCATGTCTTTGGACGGTGGGAGGAAGCCGGAGTACCCGGAGGGAACCCACGCAAACACGGGGTTAAATAACATAAATAAATGAATAAAAATAAAAGATTTTCATATTTTTCACATTACATTATATTTACATTTTGTCTACTACATCTACTGATACTTTTTTAACCAATTACATGGATCAAAACCCATCACATTACTAACAGACTTACTAACACCATCCAAGAACTAAACTCGCATATTTGTCCATGCCACAGCCCTGCATACTTGTCCAAAATCAACAGTGTAGTTTATTTTCTCAGCTTGACAAACGTGCCAATTAATGCTGTTTGTGTAGCGTTTGATAAAACCTGCAGACCTAACATTACTCAGAACATGATAGGAAATAGCTAATCTAGAACTGCCTTTTAAAAGATTCGTCAGAAGAGGGACGGACTAATGTTTTGTTAGATTTAGTCTTCTTATAGGATTTGCTTTGAGTACAGAAACTACAGAATAATGTCAGGCTTATCCTTTAGCCTTAAGGCTGTGATGGGACTAACTATGATTTTATTGCATCACATAGCATTTGTATTACATCGTCACAAAGCGTATTATGTAATTCAAATGTAAATAAATGATATTTTGCACATTATGGTGCACTTTGGATACGCTGTGCTGATTAAAGGCCCTTGTTGTTTGTCTGCCATTATAAATCTTAAGGGCACTTGGTTTAAAATGTTAAACAGGTAAACATTTCTAAAATCCGCTCTCTGCTATTCTCAGCAGAGGACAGTTGGCAGCTCTACCCCGGTTGCTGTTGGGTATAAAGAACTGTTTGTTTTATCTGTTCCACACCCGATCGAGCGCCTATGATGTCCTCGAACGGCAGCCCTTGTGTTGTTTTATTTTTAGAGTTACACAGGGTTTTGACATTTCACTTGTTTGCCTCATCCTTTGTCGCATGGCGAAATCTTTCCACCATAACACAACAAAGAAAATCCCAGAGGTTGCTCAACAGATTTCTTTGTTTCTCTGAGTTTCGGAGGGGGTGGGATACGTGTTTATTTTAACTGCAGAATGCAGGATGTGCAGAGCAAATAACATTTACCATGAATTGGTGGGAGTTGAATAATAAAGTGTGAGAAATGAAACCATTAGCGTATCTACTGCCTGAAAGCTAATGCTGAATGGGAGCATTTTCTCTTGATGTATATGTAAATTTCAGAGCTGACAGGAAGTGTGTGTGAAATCTTCTGAGTATAAAGAGGCTGTGCAGGTCAAGCTAATAAAAATAGGAGGAATAGACTCAATACAATTTGTTCCGTTCCTGCTTTGTGAGTGCACAGAGGACAGTTCCAGTGAGAGACTACATAAGCTGCAAATACAGTATAGTGCTGATCCTACAGACTCAGGGAAGGAAGGCAAGACCCCATTTTCCTCTCACTTGACTCGACTTAATTAACCAGAATGAGTCAGAAGCAACACTCAGGATTTAAGATTTGTCCTTATGGGATTGGGGATCTCTCTCGCTTTCTCTCCCTCACTCCCTGTTTTCCCCTCTCCCTCTCTAACTCTCTGTTTATGGTTGACTTCAGTGCTAACTTCCTGCTCATTACTTTAATGATGGTTCTACTGTGAGCTTATGCTCACGAGTGCAGTTTGCTTTTTAACACTGCAGTTTGGGAATAGCAAGAAATGCACACACACACACATGCAGAGAAACTCATGCATACAGTGACAGAGAATCAAATGAAATCAAACTACTATGTATGCATTATGTATGTGCGTTGTTACTAAAAAGAAAAGCTCCAAAATTCAAGAATCTTTCACACTATGTATCACCATCCGACTTGCATGCTATCCGCAGTGTTCTGCGACCATACATGCTCACGTTTCTCGAGAATAAAAGAGTTAATAACAGACGGGAAAGTAAATGGGAAGAAGGGTAGAGTGCGTCAAACGTCTCTTTTTCTCTTCTGAAGTATCAGCAGAACTCCGTACATAACTGTAATACAGAGAAAGAGTCTGACAGACAGATATATCCAACCCCAGCTCTCTGCTTTTGCTTTAGATGCATTATTCATCTGTGTGCCAATTTGGAGGAACCCTCCCAATTCCCCAGCTGGCAGCAAAAAGACGAGAAGCGCGAGAGAGAGAAAGAGAGAGAAAGAGAGACAGGCAGACTAGAGAAAAAGAAGTCGCCGCAAGAATGTCAGAAAAAAAGAAAGACAGAGAAAGAGAGAGAAGAGGGAGAGGAAAACACCAGAACAAAGAATGGGTGAGACAGATGCAGTAAAGCGGGATTGGGAATGGCTCAATCTCTCAGCTGCAATGTAGTGAAACATCCAAACAGGATTTCGAATGATCCAGGGAGACTTCTCCCTACATGTTTTAATATTCCCAGCTCTGTTTGACTCGTCTGCACAGAGCAGATTAATGACGATTTCCACACTAAAGACTCTTAACCCCTTAGAAAACACATAGGAAGCAAAGAGCAGGGGCATGAGGCTCACTTCTTTTTGCCTGAAACCAAACTGCACACTATCGCTAAATCCCAGTTTCACACACGCAGCAGTGTAAATGTCAGTGCAAGCGTGCTGTCAAACATATGCAAAGACTTGCTTAACGGCATGATGACACCAGAAACTCACCATTTTTTTCACAGCATGCTCCATCATCATCTCTTACTACCTTGAGTGTCTTGATAATGTCATCCCTGCACTCCCTCCCAGTAAACCCCATCACGCTGACAGCTGTGGAAGCTATCCATCCTGGGACAGCCTGCCCCAGATTTAACCCTATCTCACCCTCGCCCTCTTTTCAGGTTTGTTACCTATTATGGCAAAACACTGCCACATGAACAGAACAGATTACAGCCCAGCAGAAGATAAAATGGTCACTCACAGTAGCACCTCCTCGCCGTGATGAATGTGGGCGTGTATGAGGGGGAGGGGGAGTGGCGGGCTAACTGTGTGGGGCTGGATCAGCGGGATTGCTGTTTAATCTGCTGCTGTCTCCCCATAACGGAACACCGGGTGTTTAGACCCAACAGCTGGTTGAGTCCACCCCCAAGCCTGTGTTACTGCAGCACTAACACTTACTCTTCAAAGGTTTCCTCCTTATTATATAACCTCACTTTTATACTGTACAGCACACAGTACAGTATATGTACCATATCTGATAGGTGATCTGCCACATACGTGATCATTTCCACCGTAGTGTTATGAAACAGCATTAACCAATCGCGCTCCCGTGGAGGGCGTTGGCTTGTGCTTCTCCGCTGAAGGATCTGTCAAAATGTGGAGCTGCTCAGAGGATTCGCCTGTCAGATTTGGCCTTATTTGTCACTTTGCTGTGATTCTGCTCCCTCAGCTTTGTCATGTCACCGTTTCGACTGCTTCAGAGGGCTCCTGGGAGGTGCTCGCTGGGAGAATATATGCCAGGCATTGTAGCTGATTTACATCAGGTCAGTCCTCTCTGAGACAGATGGAATGCTTAAGCTCCGCACAAAACACTAGTTATGATTATTTAAACAACTACGATAATCTCCAGAGCTGCTGTTACCACAATCAAACTACAGAAACAGGTCGTGTCCTATATTTAGCAACGACAGTTTATGGAAAAATATGTCATGTTGCAGTACTATTGGAAAACTGTAATATATATATATATATATATATATTATAATATATATATATATATATATATATATATTATATATATTATAACTAATACAAAGGATCATTAGTAGTATCGATTTTGATCTGAGCATTCTTATTGGTAACGAGGTGGTGGTTTTAATTTTTCAGCGTGATTATGATCCCATACCAAACTGGATTTTTTTTTTTTAAAGGTAAATAAACTGGTTCCTTTATAGCGCTTTTCTACTTTACTTGATCACTCAAAATACATTATACAACAGGCCTCGTTTACCCATTCTCACCCATTATTCACACAAGTGCTTTTTTCTATGTTTAAGGTATTTCTATCTAATGTTCACACAAATTCACACTCCGATGCATCAGAGAGCATCTTGGGGTTAGTATGCTGCCCAAGGATATTCGGTATGGAGACTGGAGCAGCAAAGGATCAAACCACCTGAACCACCACCACCTGAGCAACAGCCATGCCAGTGGATCATTCATGTGCCGGTCTCCCAGACATCAACATTACTGAAGCAGTGTGGGATCATTTTGACAATACAAAGAAGAGTTTCGGATGTCCTTCAAGAAACCTGGACAACTATTCCTGAAATCTACTTAAAGAAATAGCAAGAAAGCTTGAAAGAGAGTTAGGCTGTATTGAAGAATAAAAGTGGTTACTTGACTTTAAAGCTTGTTAGAAGTGTACAAAGCCTGTTTTTTGGTTATATATTCCATTTCCATTTATGTTTGTGCATCTCTTTATATTTTTCTAGCAAAATATTATATTTTTAAGGTTTGAGCTACATGGGCAAGGTGTCTGCTCTTACGACTGGAGATGGACTCAAAAAGATTCCACATTTTAGTTCTTCTTCAAATCACACAGGCCTGAGTGATCGGAGCATCATGCTGAAGGAGGCATGCTCTCATTTCAACGTCACAATATTTGATACGTTTTCATTTTGTAGCTCAGATACGCAAACGTCACCACCTCAGCATGTAATGAAAGGCATGTTGAGACGGTGACTCCCTCTCTAAAATATTCACAGATTAAAACACAAAAAATGACAAAGGTCCCAGATAAGCTAATACAGTCAGAAGCACACACGCATACACGTGTAGACCCACATGGCAGCACCAGTTCCCAGGTCTCCGGTGGCAAGTGATGTTTTCACACTTATGTGGGGAGATTGCTATTTCTGCGCAGAGCCAGATAACTCAATTATTCATCACGGATGCTGGTGCACTCACTTTACCTCAGTTAGGATGGAGGCGGGTGTGTCTTCCTTTGAGTGTGTGTTCCACTCGCGCTTGTCTATGCTCGATTCGGAGCGTGCGCGCGTGTGTGCGAAGACCTCCAACAGAAGATGAACTGCTGACATGCCACACCACACAGCAGGAGAGGAAAGAGGCAAGAGGAGAAAAGGAAAAGGAGCTGTCATAAACATGGCAATCAAAGAGATATGAAGCGGGAGGTGAGGATCAAAGAGCAGAAAGAGAAGAGGCAAGGAATTAGTTCCCTTATCTTCTCTCTAAGCCAACCGCGCACCTTCCAATCCTCTACAGCTCAATCAACAGTTACAAAGAAAAAAAGATTTTTTGAATTACCAGCAAAACTGAAACTCAGCTACCGTGGCGCTCAACCTTTTCAGCACAAGAGGCTTTTTTTTTTTTTTTTTTTTATCCACCTCGCGTACTCTTGCTCAGCAGCTGTACTCATGAAATAAAGCATAACATTTCAGCCTTTTATTAACAGTGCACCTAATCTTTTCCAGTTTAAACTTAATGGGACAATTACTCTGTCGCTTAGCATCTGACGTGCTTAGCCGTGGTCTAGAGTGGCTCCAGCTAATCTCGAACCCAGAGGGGTTTAAAGCGCAGCTGCATGCCAAACTAGGCCTGATTGCTCTGTCAAAACAAGCACAGGTTCAGCTGAACCAAAGCTAAACTGGAGCTAAAAAGGGGGTGTCTGTTCCGCCCAACGCAGTGAAACCTCAGTATCATGCAGAAAACCGAAGGACGGCTTCTCTGATGACTTATGACTATGCCAAGGGGCGATTAATTGCGTTGTTGCACTGTTTGGTATTGGTATAATTGTGATATGCACTGTATTCTGTTATGTTGGCACTGCTGCTCATGTTTCCATATTAACATGCAATTAATCATTACAAGCATGGGTGTAACATTACATGTATCCGGTCTGAACTGTTCGTTACCGACATCTGAGACTTCTGTTTGGTACGTCATCTTATCTAAACAGTTACTGTCAGAATACTATAATTATGTCCACAATCCTGCAACAGCAGAGTAGAAATTCCTGACTGGAAATCCCAGAAATGTTTGGCAGTGCACCAGGTATCATCTATGCTGATAGAGTTAGCCTGGAAACCCAGGCAGACCCTATACAATTATTGATCTCACACAATGTGTTCACGTCACGTTTTAAGCGACCTTTCTGAAAGGTCACAACCTACAAGTTATGTGCACACACGCTGTACAAGTCAACCGATCCTTAAATAGGAAAGAATGATTTTGTCACGACTGAATGTTTTTATGTCATTGAGTTATTTGATGACTTTAGTTCTTTTTCCACCAATGAACCACATTAGGTGAGAAAACATTTCCTACCTGAAAGTATCTGACCTTGTATTGACAGTATATTTGACCGAGTTGACTCCTTAAATTTTGAAGTCATATCATTTCATCACAAAGTTTCCAGTTGCTTTCCTTTAGCCTGATCAACACTTAACACACTGACCAATATCGATAATCTATTAAATAACAGCACTAACTAACAGTAAAGCTATAAATGGGATTTGGTCTGATGATGCACACTGTATAGGATTAATTATAGGTCACGCACCATAGGTACAAAAACCCCGGATGACAAAAACAGCGGACGACAGTGCAGCATCTTCAGCTGTGTCGTTAGAAAGGGTGTAATATGCAAATGAGGTGGTCTGGGTGGGTTCAAATCCAGAGCACTCTATACTTTATAATGAGCAGAGAGCCACTTAACCACACGCCCTTACACACTGGAGGGTAAAGGTCATGGTTCAGGGTGACTCTGCAAACAGCTGCTGATTGTTCCCCCTAGAGTCCATTTATTGCCCCTAACGCCATATGGACCTCTTGGAAGACCTGACTAAACCCACTGCACACACGTAGCCTTTGGACACAGACAGTACGTCTACATATGCTCAGACATATTGTTCATGTAAACAAAGACATTTCCAGGCTCATAGATAAAACTTCTATGGGTTTAGCTAGATATGAGATGCATGAACATGCACGCATACAAAATGTAAATGAGGAACTGCATCCTGTATCTGCACATTCTGCACATTTGTTGCATCTCCAGGCATCAGTCTTAATGCACAAGAAAAACCTGCAAATATGGGAAAGACACATAACTCTGTATCAGTGGCAGGCTATCTCGCTTGTGCCGGTGCCCTTATTTCCCCGAGGACAACTCCGGCAAGCCAATTGGAGCAGTTACACATGCCAACACTCTCATGCAGCCATTTAGCACACCCACCCAGTGGCTCTTTTCATCAGCTTTACAGTCAGTAACTCTCACGAAGACGCAGACTACATGCACATGGCGTAAATTCACAGAAACAAAAGAGACACAAATGCAGACAAACTGTCTTATTTCGAATGATCACACAGAGACACAAACACACTCTTCCCCCACTTTAATCTTCAGGGCAGGCAGAATCTATGAGTGATTTATTTTAAACCTTTCCCTGGGGGTTTTACAGGATTGAGCCAGCACTGAACCTGATCACAGCACTCACTTTCTATGTCAGCAATTTGTGAATCCACCCCCTTAGTCTGAATTTGTCTGGATGCGCATGTGTGTTTGCAAGCAAGCTAATGAGTGATAGAGAGAGGTGGGAAGCAAAGACATGGCGAGTGAGGGAGAGAGAGAGAGGGGGAGACACAGGAAGAACGAACTGGCACTGTGATGAGTGTGTACTGTAACTTAGCATACTGTCTGTACCACACACCCCCATGGTTTTGGGTGGTGAGTCACCCTCTGCACTTGCAAGCTTGCATCCAATCGTACATGCCTTTGATATGAAACACAATTTCTTTTTGCGTGTTTTTGGGTGTGTTTATCGAACCTCAAAGACATGAAACGTGAACCTCGAATGTTCTGCACAAGCTAAGCTCTGGGACAACAAAGTCAAAGCGTGACACACCCTCAACAGTCGCCCTACCATCTCCCATTCACAGCCCCGTAGCTACTCAGTACCATCCAGATAACTGTGTCTAATTTCACTGGATACTACATTTCCATTTGAAAGGTGGTTAGTGCCTATTGAGCAGTGTTATCGTTGCTGTGCAGACAGAGACAGGCTCCCTCGCTCCTCCCAGCCTCAGACGGAGAAGCCATCGATTTGATTCAGTCTTAAAAGCCAGGTCAGCCTCAACAATGGCAGCTTATGGAAAAACCATTACCCCAGGTGAATTCTGAAACGTTAACCTACATGCATGTTTCCCATCACTCTCCTGCTTTCCCTGACTGTCCTACGAAACACCACAGATGGAGAAGAGACAGGAGAGGGAGCTCTGTGGGTTGCTCGTCAATGGAGTATTGCATGCTCCTCACTAGGTGAGTCATCCTGCCTTTCTTTACACTCCTTGTCCAAGGCCACCTACCTTACACCTCCACTGTAGCACAGCTGCTGCCAAGTTACTACGCCTGCTCATCCATTACACTACTCACAGCCTCTGACACTGAAGAAAAGTCACAGATGACTAATTTTATCAGCACAAATCGTGCTGCTACATCTAAAATGATATGTGGGGTTTGAAGCAGAGACCCATACCAGTTAGCTAGAATATCATTATCTTCTGCCTTTCGCCTGTGTGAATAATGTTAAGAACAGCATTTTGACTGTGCTTGGAGTTCCTTTCTATTGAGTCTAATATCTGTTCACTTTGGCTTACAAATAGAGCTGCCAACCAAGGAGAAGATGGGGTTTATGTGTCATTTCAGTTTGGTTAATTTTCCATACATTCATTATCCCAGGTGTTACAGGGCAAATGATAGGGTACACACTTTAGAGGCTCCCATTCAACTACAGCACTTAGTTGAATGCACTTAGTACATATAGTCACCAAACACTTTACTAGGTACCCCTTACTAGTACTAGGTTGGACCCCCTTTTGCCCCCAAAACTCTGGAGGCCATTTGAGTACAGTGAACTTCTTGCCATGTTTCCAACCAACCATCAGAAGATGGGCACACTATAGTCATAAAGGAAGTGAAATGGTTATTAACAATGTTTAACACAATGTGTATTCAGAGATACAGTAACATTCTACATCCCTTGGCTGTAATGAACGGTTATTCAGTTCAGGTCCATTTAATTTATATAGCGCCAAATCACAAAAACTGTTTCCTCAAGGTGTAGCCTACAATAATACACAGAAAACAGGGAAAACCCCAACATTTAGATGCCCCCTATGAGCAAGTGCTTTAGTGACATGTGGGAAGGAAAAACTCCCTTTTAACAGGAAGAAACCTCTGGTAGAACCAGGCTCAGGGACTGCTGCGACCAGTTAGGGTGAGGGGAGGATGACAGGCCGGAGATTAATAATAACTAATGAATAAATGCAAAGTGGTGTATCAACCATCATCAAAAAGAAAAGTTTTAAGCCTAATCTTAAAAGTAGAGAGGGTGTCTGTCTCCGGAAGCTTGCGCCACAGAAGAGGGACCTGAAACATCTGCCTCCCACTCTAGTTTAAATAGCCTAGAAACCACAGGTAAGCCAGTAGTCTGAGAGTGAAGAGCTCTATTGGGGTGATGTGGTACTACGAGGTCTTTAAGATGAGATGGGGCCTGACTATTCAAGACCTTGTATGTGATCAGAAGGATTTTGAGTTAGTCTGGGAGCCAGTGAAGAGAAGCCAATAGTTTCTGTTGCCTTCCTATCAGCTCGAAACAGTCTGCCTGTTGTCCTCTGACCTCTGGCATCAACAAGGCATTTTCTCCCAGAGAACTGACACTCACTGGATATTTTCTCTTATTCAGAGCATACTCTGTAAATCCTAGAGATGTTTGTGTGTGAAAATCCCAGTAGATCAGCAGTTTCTGAAATACTCAGACCAGCCAGACTGGTACCAACAGCCATCACATAAATTCACCTAAATCTTTCTTCTCCGCTCTGAAACCTCAGCAAATCATCTTGACCATGTCTACATACCTAAGTGCATTGAGTTGCTGCCGCTGATTAGACATTAGGGTTAACAAGTGGATGAGCAGGTGTACCTAATGAAGTGGCCAGCAAGAGTATTTTAATCATTTTAATTATTAATTAAACTAAACATAGTACAAAAACAAGCGAAATGAGAGCCAAACAGATGAACTTCTGTAGCATAAATATACAGTATAATGTATTAAACCTGCTAATGGCAATGTTTTATAATGTTCAAACACAGCACGATGAGAGCTAAAAAACGTCATAACAGTTGTTTTTTCATATATGTTGTTATAACTCTTTGTTTTATTGGCACAAATAATAGCAGATAAATAAATAATGAAAAGTGAAATAAACAGAATATGCTTATATAAGCATCTAACAGTAGGAGACAATGATGGCTGACATCATATGCATAGCTCCACTTGCAGTGAATTTTTGAGCATGATGAAAAGCATTAGCTGAGAAAAGTTCAATAAAAATCCGCATTTTTAACATAAGCACAGGATAAACAAACATCATCATAATGAACCAGCCGTTTTTGCTGTGGAATCATCGACTTACTAATGGTCGCCAGCAGAAAAACAAAACACAAAAACAACAACAAAAAAACACATAACTGGAGAAGTCACAATGCTTCTGTATATAGAAAAAACAGTATAGGTATTGATAACATTCATGAACAGAAATGACTTTGGAAAAGTACCAAACATCCTATAATTTATTTGAATAAAAAAACAACAACAACAACAATAAAAGGAACAGACATTACAGGCCATTAATATTTTACAACCATTAATGCTCGCTATGGAAGAACCAAAGGGTATGAGTAGTGATAAAGACAATAGGTCTAAACCTGTTATATGAAATGTTCTATGCACTTGACTTCATTTCGCTGAATGTCTGACCAGCTGCATGGCCTTGCATGCTTCATGTCAGGGAGATGTATGTGTACCGATGTAAATAGGGTTAATATAGTGCAGGGGCACTGCTAATTGGGTTAGCAAAGATTCCATTACAGCTACCACACTGACAGAGCCAGCCTGCTATCGATCAAATGGGTGAATGAAGGGGACAAACAGCAGGTGCTTTAATTAAACAAGACCAAGCACATGAAAAAACCCACCAGACTGTATCAGCACACAAATGTGTCTCTTTACACTGAAATGAACTGCACCAGCTTGGTTGCAAAAGGGCAGACGTATGTGGATATGTGTATATACACACACACACATACACACGCACACACATACATATATATATATAAAAAATGGTGATGGTAGTTGCACAAATGGTAGCAAGTAACTAAATAAATATGGATTTGTGCATGTGTTTGCATGAAAAAGTGTGCATGAGCGAGAAAAAGACAAACCGCATGGGACCTAAGCGCTCTTTCATGTGGAGGTGAATACATAAATAATAAAATTAAATCATCAAAAACAGCCCAAAATAGTCCCAGCCCTTCTTTCAATAATATACGCACCATATTACATGTTCTACATTCACTGGAGTCACATTAGTCTGTATCAGTCCTGACATTAAATTATCTATAAATTGAATTGTCAAAATGATGATTACTATTTTTTTTGTTAGCACTTGCTCAAAAATGAAAATGACCTAAAGATAGCAATAAGAGGCTTTCTGATTAGAAATGTCATTTTGCAATAAGATGTAAAAGAACTATTGTCAGTAATGCGTTGTTTATCTTCCGGCTTTGATGTGCTGCTTGCTTCCATAGCTACTCATTATCTGATGGTAGCTAGGTGCAATCTGCAAGGTGTCGGGGGAGCAGAGTACTAAATAAAGATATTTTCAAGGTTTTCAGACACCAAGAAATCTCAACCCCAGTTGTGTCACTTTACTTCCTCGCTTAGCACAATGTGCTGCCTCCTTAAATAGCTCAGAGTTTCTCTGAAGCCAGGCACTTGACTTAACACCAAGATAGGCAGATAGGGGAGCGTGCAGCAAAAAAGGAAAAAAGAGTGCACAAAAAACCACACCATCCCCGCTGTGACAGGCGCACAAACCCAACGCAAGATCTCAAGTTTCGTTTTGTGTGATCCTGCTATGTACTATGTGATAGGTAGATACATAAATTCTACCTTTTAGGTTTTGAATCGGATGTATGGGCGCGCTTGTGACAGGGTACTCATCTGGCCATGTGTCAAAAGTTTTTTTGGGCCGTTATATTGCATGTTTGAAAACCTGAACTGACCTCAGGGAGAAAGTGCAAGTAAACGACTCTGATGTGAGCTCTTGTGTAACGAGATACCTCTGAATCCTGAAAGTTGTGGAGTGCCGAAAACCATTATTTAAACGGATTAGCCCCCCTCTTGTTTATGTTTTGATTTTGCTGTGAACTATTCTTTAAAGCCAGAGGCAGCCTCTGGAGTGGAGTTCAGATGATGTGATCTCTCTTTCCACAAGCCACTCTTATTAAGCAGCCCCACTAAAAGCCTGAGGATTCTCTTACTAAACCAATCAATAAAGGATCTGTCTTGCCATGGTCCCCGGAGACCTCGACTCCACCCTTCATTCTTCCTCCGGCTTTCACTGTCCCCCACAGGCTCACTCATTCATGGTAAGCACAGGGTGAAGCTGACGCTACTGTGCATGCGTGTGCATGTGTGACAGATGTGGTGCCTGATGTGCCACTATCTAAAACCTCAGGAGGTGAAACGGGTGAAAATAGTCCTCTGAGGCGGAGCTGAGGAGCAAACCGCCTGTTAATGAATAAATAAACAGGGAAGTCAGCATGAATGCCCCACTGTCACCGTGTTCTCTGAGTGCAGAGGCTGATCTTCCATCGCTAACACCTGTGTGACTGTCAGAGGAATCAATAAACAGCTACTGTTGCAAAGGTGAACTCGCCCACCAGTGCACACTGTGCTCCCACTGTCTGCGTCTCTAACAGAAAGAGACTTACGGCGGAGGAACACCTCACATTCAAATTAACGCGTGAGTGTGAGTCGCCAGTGAGAACAAATATAACAAACATGCATACGACATAAGTGGAAGTACAGAGACAGATGGCTGGTATAATAGCATCAAATCTAATACATTCAATGGGAAGATATAGCTACACTCAAAAGACAATAAAGAACTTTTAGCTCGTTTCCTCTTGTACATTTTTTTTGCTGACGTCCACTCACAAACAGATATTCATTGCAATCAATAAACACTTAAAAATGTCTCCAATAACTAACTCCATGTATGTTTGCTAGATGGTGGTAGCAAATGTGATTTATTTGCAGCCAAAGCCAATCTAGAGGTCTCTCGCACAGATGCCGGTATTAAGCTTAAGTAAAACACCTGATGCAACACATCTGTAACTATATAGACGATGGCTTTAGCTCAGCCTAAATCTGATCATGGAAAATGCATATGTAACACTCTTTTCTTGAACCAAGAGTAGGGAGTATTTCTTTTGTTATTTACAGCAGTACAAAACAAGAGGCAAGCTAAAGAAGAGCATCCCATCCTCGCTAATGAGATCAAGAAGATATGCTCTGTTTGTGCAGATTAAACTTACAGTATAAACACTTCTCCACCCACAAGAAGTCAGAAACTCTAACTTTAAGAATGAAAAACTCTCCTCCCTCTTTTATCAGCATGGAAACAGGGTACTTGTTGTACTGTAGCTGTAAGGCTTTTTCAGTGTGGCCCTGAACATTCAGAGGAGCAACACTGCAGACAGCAGAACGCTGTAAGGAGTGCTGGAAAAGGTCGAGCCAAGTCAAATTTCCTTAGGCAAATGAAACTAAAAAGATTCACTTTTTATTTAAAAATAGGAACTTTGCACACTTCGCACTTTGTGACTACACAAATGTCGCAAATGGTAAATCGGTTCACGCGCAAAAAGGGGACATTTGTGCAAGACATCACATGCAGCTATTTATTTTATTTTTATTTGTTTACTGACATTCTATGGTTACTCACAATTTTGGCCACAACAACTGAAGAGATTTTTCTGCAACCCCTGGACATGCTTAGACACACCACATTTTCTAAATTATAAGAAAGAAAAGAAAAAAGTCTGAAAATACAGACAGAGTTTATCAGAAATCACCTCTACTTAGGTAATTTTAGAAGTCTCAAAGACTCATTTAGCGAGCTGACTAATCATCTAGAAAAAAATCCACCTTCTCAAGTTGCACCTGTAATGCATCACACAGTTATGAATTCTGTGGATTCACATTGTGCAAACTGAGCAACTGGTTTACGATGCATTCATTTTTCCCCCCCTTTTTCTAAAGAAAAAAAAAGGCTCAGTCACTCGTGACTCAAGTACAAAGTAGGGCAAAAATGGCACCTACACACGTCTGGCACTCTGAAGAGAAAGGACTTTGGTGATGATTAGGATTGGGACAAACTATGTAACCCGATATAGCACTTCTTTCCATGTGATACAGTGGTCTGGTCTACACCAGTGCCAAATATTTTAATAACTATTTTTTTAAACCATTAAGAGGTCCTGAGTGGATTCCCAAATTTAATTTTCTGGAATTACTACTTCATGAGTTCTTGTGGTGGAGCTTACCGAATGAAAGATGACGAAGAAACTCACAGGGGACATTTCACAGACAGCTGGACAAAGTGACTCAGAGAGCTAATTAATTAAACAATATTACACAATACAATAAATCAAACAAAATTACCAGTTTTTACCTTTATGGTTATTTTATTCTCCCTCATTTCCACAGATAGATTCGATCTACTGTAAATAACTGTCCTGCTACGTGACACGTATCAAAGAATTGTACGGTTGCATTATCATATTATCGTTATTGTGGGTGATTTATCGTGTTTGCATTGAAACATGAACTAGGTTATGAGTTAACTTGTGGTTCCCACAACGGGGAAAAAACCAACACACACGCGCATTTTGTTCGCCTTCATGCAACCCTACCAAAGAAATAATGGATCGCATGCAGTGGCAATGCTGAGTATGAGTTAAAGATGGAAGGAATATTTCCTCAAAGCATAATTTGACAACTATGCCTGCAGTTGAGACTTAAAGGGTTTCAGACTTTCTAAAACCGGCTAATAGGAAGTTTAATGCGAGAAGATTCATGTGTCTACTACAGTTTCCTCTGCCTAAATAACCTGACATGTAAAAACTGCAGCATTTTATTACAGTAGGGTCATTTTCTTCAGCTTTTCATCAAATTACTTGATGAGGTTGCTTACTTCAAGAAGTAATGCTGAATAAAATAAAGCCCAAAAGCTGGCTCCCCCCAGGGCTGTGTGCTCTCCCCCCTGCTCTTCATCCTCTACACTGATGACTGCAGATCCACACAGCCCAACTGTCACCTGGTTAAATATGCTGACGACACAGTTCTCCGGTCACTGCTGTCAGGCCCCTCACAACACCACGGGCCTGCTCTTCAGGAGTTTGTAGAGTGGTGTGACAGCTCCAAACTTGAACTGAACGTGAGCAAAACAAAGAGATGGTGGTGACCTTCTCCAGTAGACAGAGGGATCTGGCCGCTTCAGTCACCACCACCATCCACGGGAAACCAGTGGAGGTAGTTGAGGAGTACAAATACCTGGGAACCATCTTTGACAACCTCCTGAAATTTTCTGCCAACACAGAGGAGATTCTCAGGAGGTGCCACCAACGGCTATACCTCCTTAGGAAACTCAACTCCTTTGGAGTCAGCACACCCATCATGATGACTTTTTACTATGCCTTCCTGGAAAGCATCATGGCCTTCTCCATCACCTGCTGGTTCCACTCCCCCAGCCTTCAGAACAGGAACAGACTGGAGCACACTCCATCAGTGTGCTCTAAAATCATTGGCCTGCCTGTCAGAACTCTGGCACAGGTTTTCAGCCAACAGGCCCTTAGACAGGCAGCCAAAATCATCTACGACCCATCTCACATTCTTCACCCTGCATTCCAATGGCTCCCCTCTGGGCGACGCTGCATTTCCTGCAAGACTGAGAGGAGGAGAGCCACCTTTGTCCCCAAAGCCACTCTGCTTTTTAACTCCAGCCGATAAGGCCATTTCCCACACCCATAAACATAAACTACAATCTTCTTATACTACCGACACTTTATTCACTTTTAGTCACTTACAGTTATTTATTCACCTTTCAGTCACTTTAATTTTAAAACTGTATATACTGTATATTCATTATTTCACTCTTATTGCCTGTTCTTATTGTGCTTATCTTCAACGTCATGCTGCTCTGTTGTTTGTTAATTGCCCCTTGGGGATAAATAAAGTCTTCTGATTCTGATTCAAGGTTCAAAAGAGGAGAATAACTTCTCTCAGGTCACGTTCAGCAGAAGAGGCTGTAGTACATTACTTACATGTAATAGTAAAGCTAAAATGTTCTAAGTACATTATTTTATGTCGTTTGGATTATAAGTGCATTACAAATAGACATAATGGGGAGTTAAAAGCATAACTATGTAAATCACTGCCTTTTCTTTACTTTATTTATTGTTCGCGTTTGTTTTCAGGGACATTATGCTGTAGTGCCGCTGAGACATGAATCAATACTTACTGTATGAATTACCGTGCTCAGACTCTAATGGCAAGCTTTTGCCACGCTAAGCCTGAAATATATTTAGTGCACAGCGAGACAATGGACACTAAACATTCCATGCACTCGACAATTAGTCGGGAGGATCCTGCATAATTGTTAGTTAATTGCGTCAAGTGATGACTCAGGGGATGAGCCGTGGTAACCACTTCCGAGGCTTTTTTCATGGAAAATATGGTGAAAATGATGAAGGCCTAACGAACCTGTTTTTGTTTTGTTTTTTTTTAATTAGGCTAAGCGAATAGTAAGAGAAGTGCTGTGCAGTCACTGTATTGATCTGTGGTATGGTAATTTTATCTGATATAAATTTGTTAGAATGCACATTATATGTATCTATTGAATATGTTATCCTTGAATGGCCACTGCAATGCCATTTATTGCCTTATACAACAGAATTAATAATTTAGAGCATTTTATGCTGAGAGTAACTTTTGGTGCCCTTTGGTAACAGATCCGTGGCACTAATGCTGGGTGGCAGGCCAGTTTGAAGCCCTGCACTACAAGTCAAGGCTAGGGCACATCTGTCTGGCTGACTGGCCAATCTACAGCCCCTCGATCCCTGAGCTATTAGGCACACAGCTGACATGCTTGCATGTGTATGCACATGCACACTTTGAGGATTCATGGACCATTAACGCTGTGATCTGTAAAGTTACCATCACGCTTAACAAGCAAACCAAAAGCCACTGACAATGGCTTCCATTTTCAAAGCTCTCAACAACTACGTGCTGCCGAGGGTCTCTGCCAGAGAGATTATAACGGAAAGACAAAAAAGGAAAATAAATAATAATAAAGAATCCTGATGGGAAAACTCTGTAGCAGCAACATGTAACCCAAAAAGTAATCTGCTTTGTAAAGTCAGTTGTGTTGTTCCATTGCTACAAGCACAGTTTGCAACTGCAAAGTGTTGGTTTCACAAATCACTTCAGAGCGTGCAATGTATTTTGAATCTGGATGAGTCAGTATTGCTGCAGTTTGAAGAACAGAGTTGACATAGAGCTAACATTAGTTAGCTAATCAAGTTAGCCGTTGTTGGATTTGGGATCAGTGTAATCAGCGTTCTTAGCGTCAGTCTCACATTTGTCAGATTATGAGTCAACCCATTTCATGGATGTGCAACATGCACACAATGGTCACCAGCACACTCACAGCCATACACCAACATGTCGCCATGGTGTGGCTGTTAGCAAGTTCTTCACTGTGAGTGAGGAGGGCACAAACTTCACTTAAATTGCAGAGGAACACCACCTAACAACTAACCTAATGAGACACTTAAATCACCTTCACCTTTGTTTCTTATGAAAAAAAGTGCACAAAAATGAAAAGTTGATTTTTGATTCTGTACGCTGTCAGTTGTAGTTCTTTTAAAGAAAATCAAAACTGACAAAAGTTAGCATTGGCAAATCACACTTAGAGAACAAACAAACAAACCACAAAAGAGAGAAGTTGAAATTGGACACGAAAATTGCACTTGGTTCAAACATATTTTAAAAAGGAAGATTTTTGTGGCTTTTCTTCTAAACATTATCATTCTTACTTAAAGTCGGGGCAACATATCCCTCTTTTTATCATGTATGCATAACTGAATGGTAGTTTGCATGATTTAAAAAAAATCTTTTTAAAAGAGAGCATGATACTGTGAGTGGGATCAGAAGGATATCTGCTAAAAGCTAGCATGTAGGCACACATCAGTGTGTGGGGAAGATTATAAATGAAAGACTATAACTGTTGTATAATTGTTTGCATGAATATTATGAGTCAGTACGATTGTACCAGAAGAAAAAAAATGACAGTGAATAGGCACTTTACATCTGTGTCAGTGTGCAGAGCATTTATTTGAAACAGGGGGTAGTTTCTCTGAACAGAGAAGCTGTTGAGATTCTCAGTTTCTGATTGGCTCGCAGCCTTTTTGGAAAGAAATCGTATCTTCTGGCTATCTTTACGTTTCAGGGAAGATTTCAAACCAACCGCAGAAGAACTTAAAAATTCACTAAGTTCAAGTTGTTCACCAAGAATAGCAACATTTTATACAAAGATGATTTTTCTCTTCCAGTACAGCCTTGCAGTATCTCTTTTCTAAGCATGCTAATTTACCCAGCTGGCAAGCAGTTACGTGAGCATTTAGTGAGTTTAAGGTCATGCTTGTGCAACAAATCAGACTGATCTCACAGTGTGACAAAACAGCCTGACTTTATGAGCAAATGTATACGTGTAAGTGACTATTACTACCTTTATGACACACTGACTGCATGTATATAACAAAGCGCTGCAGTTCAATTCTTCTATAACATTTTAAGTTTGTAGTACTGAGAGGCTGTTGACAGATCGCTGATAAAGATGCGGTGCATGATAGTGAGAAGTGTTTGTACTTTTTTAAACACCTCTGAACATAATACAGTCCTTTACATAATCATCTTTATGACATAAATTCTATTCAAACACAGTTTAACACTCATAAAAATGAGACTTTATAAGAGAACAAATGCATTTGACTGCAAATAAATCAATAAATGTGCGTGTTGTAGAGAACAGCAGGGTATGTAATTATGACAAAATGCTAAAAAACGTGATTGTAGGTATTACATGTGAAGTAGAGCTGTGCTGTGTGTGAGAACAGGTCTGATTTACGACCTAAGCAGCCACTCATAAATATTAGTCCTGAGGCACACGTCTGCATGTGTGTTTATAAAGGAGGGTGTAAATGTTTCATATGTCGAAGCGCAAGGAAAACGGAAAGAGAAGAGACGCCTTGGTGCAGGTGTGCAAGAGAACCAGTGAGACTCTTCCCCCCCCCCTTTTTCATTTTTTTTTTCCATTTCTCTGAGATGAAGGTGGGAAGGGATGATGGGATGTAGGTTGGATGAAAGAAAAGGGAGGAGGAAAGAGCGCTCCAGTCCTGTCGCCTTGGGTGCATCAGCAGCAGGAATTGTTCTCTGCCCTGTGGGGGCCATCTGACTGTTCTGTCACCCTCAACAGAAGGCTGACTCTGCCTTAAAGTGCTCGGCCCCGCGCTCGCAGTTCGACAAGCTTGATGTTTAATACATACACAGGGAGAATATTGAAAATGCCTCAGGAGAAATGCAGCACACGGGCTGGAAGGGAGAGAGGGGGTTTTTTTTGGTCAGTTTGTAGAACAACCAAGAATAGTGGGGCTCCTGTACAAAGCATGCGTGGGCAGGCTGCAAAATATAATTGCTGAAGACTCGGACCAAAGCCGGAGCTCCGTAGCAAATTGGAAATCTATTACGTGCAAGAGTTAAGCACCTCTCAAAAACAAAGCACTTGTTTTGAGGGGGGTACTTCTTCATTGTGGTGATTGTGTAATGCACTGGCATATCTGCGGCAGGAAATATACGTCACACTCATGCATGATGCTTCAGTCGAAATAACAGGCCGTGAATTTAACACGTAAGCTGAAAAGCCTCTCCCTCGTCTGTAATCAGGGCGAGCATGGTGAAATTCAGGGCATCACTCCTCAATAAGGCAGGAGAACGGGCCTCAGGGGTGACCCTCCTGCTTAAGTCAACACAATGGGTGTAATGAGGTGAAATACACACACACACACACACACACACACACACAGAGGAGATGGGAACCCTTATTGCATAGTTAAGTGCGATTCATTCATCTACATGCACTGAGCCTGCTGCAGAAGTTCTGCTCACACCCACACATTTAGCAGCACAGCAAGGATTTCACTCTTATTTCAGGTTACTGAGTGAATCAGATGTTATGAAATGATGTCATCTGTAACTGGCGAGCTTATATTTAACACACCACGTGTCTTAACGGCCCGAACCTGTATTTTGAGTAAAAAGAAGAAGAAAAAAAGAGCCCAAATGCCACGACTGAATTGTGACAATCCAACTTTAAGCTGATCTGAAAAGCCACTGGTTCTTTTTGACAAGCCTGCATCTCCTCGGCACTTAATAGTCAGCGAGTTCATCAGTTCTGAGTCCATAATTAATCAGCCCGAGCGTGTGAGCGGGACTGGTGCCTTTCTCTTAACATCACGTACAGCAACCCACGCCCTCCGGGCCATCAGTGGATTAATGATAAGTGCCTTTGATAGGAGAGCCCCTCACAAAGGCTTTATTAATTAGCCTAACACCGACGCTGTGGCCGCAGTGTGCAACACGTCCCCGCTAATCAAAACTTTAAAGGGGCACGATCGACCTCCCAATCACCCGCACGACATCAAACCCCTGACGCCTGCGTGCATTAAGTTGCCGCTGAAAGTGCACCATTTCCAAATGAGGGGCAACTTTCACACGTCGGTGAAGACACGGTTATGCGCGCTTTACAAAGACGCCCGTGAATCATTGATCAGACAGGTGGGATCGAGTAGTGGCTACGGCATAAATCAGAGGTAAGGAGGGACACTATCCAAAACTGCCCAGATGTCGCCAAAGTGGAAGCAAAAATGAAAACGACGGAGACCAGATGCGTCGTACTCACTCGTCCCCGGTGCCTTAGAGGAGCATCCCGGTCTCTCACGGCCAGCTTTTCAGATGAGTTCTCCTGGGACAGCGCGCCTTGATCCTCACTATCATTCTTTGCAAGGCTTCAGCCTCCTCACAGCCTCCCTTTACTCTTCTTCTTTGGCATTACCAAAGAAAAAAAATACAACGAAGAAAATCAAACCCGTTGCATGCCAAATAAAATTCTCCTTCAGGTGTTGTTTCGGGGTTGCTCTCGTCCGTCTCTCGGTGTGCAGGGCAGAAGTGACAGAAGCGGATTCCTATTTGAGGGGATGCTGACGCGCAACCGGAGGGGTTCGCCTCCTGTCTTTTTCATCTGGCTCCATCAGCAGCCCTCGGTTGGACAGCACCATGTGACTGAAAATAGCGTCAAACACACGCGATGGCACGCTTACTTCCTGTTACCGTACTTCAAAATAAAACACTATATCTAAAGTTTTGGGGAAAGGAAACTGAAGAAGAATCCCATTAATAGTAAAGTAGAAATCACCAAAAAGATAGTAGATTAAATTTAAAAAGAAAAAAAAAAAGAAAAAATTAGAAAAAAAATAGTGAAGGAAAGTATGCCTCTAGCGCTGTTGTCCTTTTAAAATGCCACAAACACTGTCTTTCTCATATCAGATCATTAATAAATATTAACGTAGAATTAAAGCCTGTACTAAGGAAAAGTTATTTTTAATACCACACAACAGTGAGGCCTGTATAGGTTTAAAATTAAGGACAAGATTTGACATGGTCATCTGGGGATTTTGCATGTTTTTCTCTTTATGTCTTTTTAGTTCCTTCTTCATCTTTTCTTGTCTTAAATTGGTCTGAATCGATTGTGGGGCTGATATCTCTCTCTAGCAGTATCTGCTGTTGATTTAGCATAAACTCAAGCTGATTTCTTCTCTGGTTAGGAAAACTTTGTGATTTCCCCTGAAGTCTAACCAGCACGAAATATATTACTTTTATTTTGAAGGGGTTCCTCTTCACCTCTTTTCCGGCTTCAATCTCTATTGACGCACCTGTGAAGGCACCCATTCAATTAAGACTGACCTCACAGAGAGTGCCTCCAAGCGACCGCAGTTAGAGTAACACCGACTTCTCAAAAAATTATCCTGAGGAGAAATATTTCCTTTCCGAAGTATTGTCAGTTATTGACATGTTCCTTATAGCAGCCTCTGTATTCCTTGTTTATCGAGTTCTGAACTTTTTTTAATAGCAAACAAAGAAAAGGAAAAAAATCAGATGGGACTGCGCCCCCATCGTCACATGCACTGTATAACGTTAAACTTTTATGAGCATAGCCTAAATAAAGAAAACATTCATATGCGTGTTGGAAAGCCGGCGGTGGCTGTAATTTGAAGCTGTGTAAGCGTGTTGACAAATCTCCCACAGAGCTGAAGGGAGCAGCTCATTTCGCGTTTGATTTAAAGTTAGGTTGTAATGTATTTCAGTTGCACCACTGCAAAAATATCCGGTGTTGTTTTTGTTAACCCCCCCTAGCTGACATACTCATTTCTGCCTGAATAATGACATCATTTGCGAA
The DNA here is from genome assembly GCF_018398535.1 of Haplochromis burtoni. Lineage (NCBI taxonomy): Eukaryota > Metazoa > Chordata > Actinopteri > Cichliformes > Cichlidae > Haplochromis > Haplochromis burtoni. The sequence continues at coordinate 1,148,306 of NW_024582507.1, read as the reverse complement.
CCTTTGGTGTGAGCAAACTACTGTTGCAAGAACAATAATTTGGGGGAAATCAAGTCTTTCAGGCTGCTGTAAGTATATGGATTCAATTTCTTTTGCTCTCATGTCTCAGAAATGATGAATTGGCCCTTTGATAAAAGTGAAAAAGACTTCTGTTGAGTGCTGCAGGACAAAATCCTCACTGGTGTGTTTGAGCGCCAAAAACGTGTGAGAAGAGAATCAGTGAGGAAAAAAGAAGGAGAGAAGGAGAAGAAAGAGAAGTAAAAGCGACAGGCTAAGACGCTTTTTCAAAGACAGACAGGCCTTGTCCTTTTGAGATCTTTTCCTATTGTTGTCCACTGTGGGCCAGACTCTTGGGTCTCCTCCACAATGCAGGTCCCCTCAGAGCAGTGCACCACTGGCTCTCCTGTCACTTCACATTAGTGTCTTCATGGAGAACAGCAGCCCCGGAGGGCCACACTTGTCATGAAAGAAGTACTCTGGATACACACCCACCCACTCACACACACACGCATACACACACATTATGCAGACTGTGAAGGTAGGAGGTGTCAGGCAAAATGAGAACACAAGGAGAACCTCCATCAAGGCTTCCAACAGAACTTTTAACAGTGACCTTATTTCAGCCTTGTGCTTGCCTCTCTGTCTCACTCTCTCCCACCCAACCAGCAACCCAAATACACACAAGCACAGATTTATGGCACACGTTCAGAAGCCGTGTTCTCATGAGAAATGCGGCCTAGGAATAAATAAGCTTCACGTATGTCTTGCACTTACAGGCTTGATGTGTAACAGTGAAACATGCCATCTGCTACAGGCAAACAGAGCAATCACTCACACGGAACCAAGCAAACACCTTTATTCAATGAAATATGACAAGATAAATACTATTTAGAATTTGGAATAAAAATGTGAAAGTAACCACCCCTATCCCCCAAAAACAAAAACAACCCAAAACAAAACAGTATCACTTGAATGTTAAGCTTGAACAGTATTTCCTGGCTATAACTAACTCAGGTCCCCGTAACCTTTTGAGCATTAACTGCAATTACTGTCATTCTTCTATTATAATGTATTTGATTGTCTTTAAATAACTTCTAGCTGTTAGTTTACAGGAACCACGTGGATCTTGAGTACATAAGCGAGCACACCATGACAGCTAATGAAGGTGGTGTGATTTGGGGAAAAAATATAAGGCTGACAGTCTGACGCCTGGAAGAATACATTGGCAAAAAATATTTTCATATTTTAGTGATTTGATTTTAATTATTTATTGCCATCGTCACAAATTTTGAATAAAAAGTAATTCATAGTCCAGCTGTACAACATGTAGTAAATGCTCACCTGCTGAGATTATGTAACACGATGCGCCATTGCTTATCTCTCTGAAATAAAAGTACCGGAGCATACGCAAACTGTAAGTCATCACTATTGGGAAACAGGGGCAGGTGGATTGCCAGAACGTTTACTCGGGTTTCAGCTTTTCAGTTTTTCTTTTCTTTTTTCTTTTTTCCATGCCTGATTCGTGCCTGCTCGTCGGCTTCCTCAAATACCCTGAGGTTATTTTTGGCGATGGGAGGGAGGAGCTCCTCCTGGGCCGGCTGGACGCAAGAGGGCAGGGCGGCGCACAGAGGAGGAGAGAGGAGAGGAACAGTACTTTAAAGGGAAAGAGCGCGGGAGTGTGTGATGAAATGAGATGTGAAGTGTTCCCTCACTCAGAGCCTGCAGACACGTAAAAGATTTAAGAAGCTAGTGAGGGGAGAGGTGGGACCTGCCTTCGTGCGCTCCTGCAGAGGGAGAGGTAGACTGAGAGACTTGCTGCTAAGATCCTCTCTCTTTTAAATTATACCGACCACTGGTTGCCTAAAAGGCAAGTGGAGATTCACACAAAAGGTCTGGGGAAGCAGGGCAAGAGGGTTTTGGGGGGGGGGGGGGGGCAAAAGATGCACGTAAAGTGAAAACAGACTGGAAGTTGTGCGTAAATAAACTAAGCTAATTACATCACGGAATTAAAAACATCTTTAAACTGAACCCCTTAAGATTTAGGGAACACACAGGAGCTTAAATAGCTTTAATTATTAGTGAAGAAGCTGTCAAGAGCACCAGTACGATGGTTTATTAAATATGAAAAGAGACGCCTTGACGCAAATAGTAGAAAATTATGTTTTGTGTGATGTAGGTCTTTGTTGAAACTTGCCAGGGTGTGTGTCGACATACAGCCACGAGATGGAGCCAGTTCTCCATCAACTGCAACCTCACAGATAGCAGCAGTGTAACCTGGTATCCGTCCTGACGCTCTAATATACGTCCGAGTTTCTCTAGCGTCATTAATTCACAAATAATACGAAATTCTAAAAACACAAGTGCACTTCTTGACAATTTCCATTGCCCAAATGAGATTAATCTCCATTTCTGCAAATCTAATTGGCTCATTTCTTTTTAATTAGTCCAACAGGGACCGAGTTTTATTCGCCACGATAATAAACTAACCTGTGTTAAAATATTTCGACTTATAAAGCGCGAAATTTATCGACTGCCACAGTCAGAAACAAGTTGACGCCCTCAGTCAGCCCTGTCTCAGCCTCGGTTTTACTACCCCACCACCGCGACCACCTCCCACCCCCTCCTCCCTTTTTTTCTTTTCTTTTCTTTTTTTTTTTTTTTTTTACACACCGGCTTGCAACCACCCTCCCAGTCAGTCACCTCAAGTGCGGCCGAGCGGCTGGAGCGGAGGCAAACAAACACATCCAGAGCATCCGGAGCGACTCTCGTCTATCGTGTTTTGGGCTCAAGTAAAAGAGACCGGGGTGGAAGAGAAGAATGGGACGCCGGTGCTTGGATCAACACTGAGTCCTGCCGGCACACCGAGAGCTCCTCTGACTTTTTCTTTTTCCCCCTCCCAGAGTCACCGTGTTTTCACCGCTGACACAATGGGCTGCTGCAGCGGACGATGCACTCTCATCTTTATTTGCACTTTACAGCTGGTGAGTTGTTCCACACTTCTGCACTTTTTAGCTGTTAGAAGTTGTATTCTACGAGGAAGCCACTGCGTGTTTGACAAAGGAATTAGTTTCCAATACAGTGTCTGTTTTTACATGGGCAGGAGCTCGGCTTCTGTTGGAGGATGCTGAAAACTGATGAGGACATGTTAAATAATTTATTTATTTATTTTTAACTTTAAGTAGGATCCTACTTAAAACAAATCTTCATTCGTCATGTCTACTGAATCCAGTTTGCTTAAACATAGTAGTTCTGGGAATAATCGTGGATTTCTAACTTTTGTGTTTTAGTGAAGAAGTGTTGTGTTGACATGAGTTGTAACAGACAACATGTGGTGTTGTTGGTCCAAAGAACTCAACTTCTCTGAGCACCAGAAGCCTTAAGCAGCTGTACAGAGATATGACAGAGCAAATTTATACTAATCACAATATTATAATTGAGTTCTATCTTCCACCTGCACTAACCATCATTCTAACTAACCATCATCTTTGTATTGGTGTTACTTAAGTGTTCATATAGCCACTTAATGTATTTCACATTTGTGTAGTATAGTTCTCATGTAAAACATTGGCTAATATGTCAGTTTGTGAATTTTGAAATTAATTTCTACGAAATGTGTTTCTTAGAAATTCTAACCAGCTGTAATTTGCGAATTTTTAATAACAAGAGGAGGAAAAAGGTTGTTGAGAGATTTTAGTTTCTGATCAGTGGTGTGTGGGCTGTGACATTTTACTGATGATACGTCTCGGATGATGCTTCCTATTGACTCAGAGGCTAGCTTCCCTTTGCCATTATCCCGAGTGAAGTTTACCTGACAGGCTGTGACAGTGTTATTTATGATGGCATTAAAACTCAGCTTGCTCACACCATAAGCTCCCACGTAAATGCCACTTTCAGAAACGAACACAGCTATAAAATCGTCTCAAGACAAAGAGTGTAATGGGAAAGTTGTGATATATTGCACCACACGGAAGGGAATTCAAAATGGAGCATTTAAAAACAAAAAGGAAGCAAGTATCAGCTGGTGTCAAACTTTAAAAATCCGGATTTAATAACAAAGCCCACAACTTCTAATTTGTAAAGTCTTTTGGCCGTAAAACCAACATTTTACACCAGTTTTTAGGTTTCTGGCTGCTGGGTTGTCTCGCGGTCATACCTTTTAAATACTGCAAGGCTGCTAAGAGCTCAATCGCTCTTTCAGCTCCTAAATATTTGTTTAAGCTCCTGCTATCTTCCTGCTGCTCAGTGTCTTGCTGTTCTTTTGTGTCTCGGACCTGTTCATCACAGTGTGAAGAACGGGGAACTTAGACTTTTTCTTGATAGTTTGCTTATTAGGCCACAGGGGTCTTTGTGTTGCCTCTTGATTAAAATGTGACTCGCTTCACTGGTGACACAAACAATCGTCTCACACTCGCACGAATACAGTAGGCTATCAGCCCACTTTGAACCACACACCTGTTTTTCCTTCACAGTCCTCGGACCTTCTTGCCTCATTAGAGAGAAGGAGGCTGACCATTTGTTATGAGGTTTATAAAGCTGTCAACTAGCTGCCTAAAAAGTCCCCAAAGACTTCTGGAAACAGCTTTATTTTCCCCTGGCAGTATTTCTGGATGACCTGACACTTCCTGTCTGGAGGAACACACACATACACACATACACACACCTGCACATTGACACGTTTAAACTGCAGCGAGGGGTTGTATTAAACCCTGCCTGACCTTTGAAAAGGTCGTCAGGCAGTGTGTGTGTGTCTACGTATGTGTTCACATGAATATACATGTGTATGTAGAGCAGCAAGAGGGACCCTCAATCTCCCCTGGCTGAAACCTATGCATTTAAAATGAGCCAGGTTATTCCCAGTCCATTACGGGGTAAAACTACCATTAACAAAACAACATACTCTGCTCCTCAGATGTAAAAAAAAAAAAAAAGCCCTTGTGAACCGCTGTGTGCTAATTAGCCTGGCAGAGTGCTTTGATCAAACCTCTTTTGGCATCTCGGCCATCCCCTAATTGAATTGTGGTGCGCTTTCCTCATCAACAGGCCGAGTGCTGGGACTGATCTCTCTGGGACAGAAGGCAACAGATAATGAGCCCGTATTGATCGAAAACGCCTCTGTTCCCTCTTCTCTTTGCAGCCTAACTGTTCCAGACAGTAGTGCTGGATGGTTGTCAGAACCCCGATCAGCTCCAGAGAATAGCGAGCGTTGGCAGGAAGCCCCGTCTGTGTAACGATTTGTTTGTACTCAGAGACACCAGGGAGCTCATTTTGTTATCAACCGGTTGGGTTTTTGAGGTGTTGACCTTAACTTGACCTGGAAGTAAAGCACTTCCATTGGTCAGATACAGGACCCAGTCTAGACATATGAATGTCAGCGACTTGCAATGACGAGGAGGTTGTCCTTAATAGAGCTGATGGTTATTGTGGCTCAGCGGAGCTTGATGATAGATGAAGGAGGCCTTTTCAGTGGTCATGGCGGTTTTTCAGGAGAGGGCAGACAGGCCAGCACACAAACGCACACACACACAATCACAGTGGGCAAAGGCAATGAACTTAGAAGTGAACATTGACCCTGACATAACTATTCTGGCTACACTGACAGATGCGTCTCGCAGACACACCCACACAGTCACAGCTGCACATTCTTAACTTTGAGTTATAGGTTATTAGGTCTAGTGGTGGGTAAAGATTAGAGCCTTCGTACGAGTGCAGCTGTGTTTGACCTCTGACGAGACGAGGCAAGCAAAGGAAGAAAATTGAAGCTTTTTTAAAAAATGTATTTATTTATTTTTTAAATTTGATCACATGCAAGGAGAATAAACAATGTCCTTGTTGTCACAGTAGCTGCATAATTTGTGTCTAGGAAGGAAAAAGTCACCCACGGTACAGCGGCACAGGAGAACTGCAAGTTTTACCTCATGTTCACCCTTTAAAGGAGACTACCCACAAGCACCGTGTGAATGTTTGTGTGTTACATCTTGCATCACACTGCCCACTTTTCCTCTAGTCTTTTGATGACAAAGCTGGAGAATATACTCGGTAGAGAAAGCTTCAGAGAAGAAAAGCGAGTTCAACCAAAGTACTTCCAAGAAAGTTTTTTAGCAGAAAAACAGAGCGCCTCGTCCTGAAGAGTGTTATCTCTAAAGGCGCAACATCATCCCTTGGCAAGCTTCACGTCATCTTCTACATATTACAAAGGATTTAGGTTGTGTTTCTCCCCAGTTTCCTCTGCTAACTCATTTGCTTTATGGAGGCACGAACATTCAAATTTCCTGCTGAATATTCATGATCTCAGACATGCTGGATGCCTTTAACATACTGTCTCTCTCTCCTCACTAATCTGTGTGTGCTAGCGGGCACACAACACATGGAAGGTCTTGGCCTGTAGCTTTGATATTGATGTGTCGCACAGCTATAATTAAGAATAATTACTGCAGCTGGAGCAAATTGTGTGGCAATAAAACACTATATGCTGTCAGACCAGCAAACCAGGGTGTGAGGGTTACTGCTGCTGTGTAATCCTTGCCTTGCAAATTTACTGGTGGCGTGATGTTTTGAAAGCTATTTACTACAGAAATATGAGAGCAAGTGCTAGAATATTTTAATTTTCCCAGTTACAGATGCCTCGGACATCTGCTCAGTGGGTTTTGCTAAGTGCATTTGTGTGTAACTTCTTTACAGAGTGCCTGAGTGAACCTGGAGTCGTAGCTGTCTGATCAGTGATAATAAACTGCATTTCTTTGACATTGCCAGGTTGATGGAGGAGATAGGCCGGCAGGAATAAAATGAATGGTCGTAGCTCTTTATCGCTCCACTCCGTTCTCATTGTCTTCACCTCTCTGGTGCTCCTATTATGTTTTATAAAGCTTCTCTGGACTGTGATTTATATCACTGTGGGCACGAGCACATTTTTTACTATTTGTTTTGGCTTGCACAGATGGTGGAGGACTAAGGCAGCACCCGTACTTGAATTATCCATGCAAAAACAAAATGTGTTGTCAGTGTATGTTAGACTCCTCGCAAACTCTGTGTATTCACTGAATACCAATAGCAAAATGACTTCTTGGGTCGGTCTGTGTACACTCTCAGTCAGTCATAGTAATCTCATAGTAATCTAAGGAGCTTGGACAGAAAAGTGACTGGACTTATTTAAGTTTCTCAAAGACGTTGCACCTCTCATGCGATAAGCTTCTTCAGAACTGAAGTCATTGTCATTTTTTCAAGTACTTTACTACAGTATATAGCAAATTTACATCTGCTGTCCCCTGGCAGTTAGATGTTGAAAACAATATAAGTGATCATGCTCTGCCTTAAGCTTAACAAAGAAATGCATCCCTGCCCCCAGTCCACTTCTTGCAAATCTGGTAATGAGCTTGTATAAACTGTCTAAATCTTTAGGGTGTAAATCTTTTTGCCCCTGAGTTTTTCCACTTCTTTGTAAATTCTCTCACATCCACTCCAATGGTTTCAGCAATGTCCCTCCATGAATTTGCTGTCATTTGTGAGTCCTTTTGGTTGATGCAGCATTTATTTTTTTCTTACATTGAGATGATAATTGTTACTCTCTCACTGATAAATTTACAAAATTCAACAAAAAAGTTTCTAGAAATGCATAAGAGTAATTGACAGTACTGTATAGGCCAGTTTCAACAGTTGCAGGCTTCGTCAGCCCTACATGTAGTTACATTTCTGGGGAGGTGCACATCAGGTTATGCTGTAGGTAATCCAGCAAAGAGCTGACACAGAATCTGAAAGATGCAACTGGATTTTCAGTAGATCAAGTGATTATTCTTATGGAAGGGAATTGGGTAGAAGATGCTAAGGTATGCCAAATACTACTTTGTTTTTGTTCCACCATGCAATACCATCTGGAAGGCATCTGTTTGGCAACTACTTCCATTTTTCAGTATGGCAATGATACCAAACACACCGCTAATGCAGAAAAACACACAATTGAACTCTATCTGTCATGGATTAGCCTCACCAGAGCCAGGAGCTCAGCGTTATTGAAGCAGTGTGCAATCATCTTGTTAGGAAGAGAACATCCAACATCCAAAGAACAGCTATGAATGTCCTTCTACAAGATTTCAGAATTGTTCCTGAAGTCTACTTACATAAATTCTATATATTGTCATAGTGTATTTCCATATATGTTTGCATGTGTCCACAAATTGCTGCAATTATTTCCCAGCAAAACATAAAGAAATGAGGAATTGCTAAAGACATTTGTCCAGTACTGTAGCTTTGGATCTGTCCCGATATGTGCTTTGGTCTTAGAAGAATTGCTACTTGTATCATACAGTTTATACAAGCTGATTAACAGATTTGCAAGAAGTGGACTGGGGGGAGGGTTACAATTTCCTGTTAAATCCTAGAGCAGCACCTATCAGCTAACGGATCAGGGACAACCGATGTAGAATTGTTCTATACTGTAGTTAAGTGTTCTTCCTGTTTTATAAACTAATAAATCAAACTAATCTGGAGTCAGTTGAACACACTATGAGGCCTTAATAATACATTTATTACATTATTATTTTTAAATGTATTTAAAAATAATAATGTAACAGCCTGCCCAACCTATTATAATTGATTAATTCATTCTGCATTACAAATTGCTCTTCAAACTGCATTAGCTAAATAGAAAAAAGCATTTTTCTAAAAGAAAGTTCACATGCAGAAGCCTATTTCCTTTCAAAAATTGCTGTGTGTGAAACGGGGAGCTCAAAGGTCTGACAGTAAATGACTATAGCTCACAGAGCTCCATTAGTTCAGATAATCTCAGAAATGAAGGTCTTAACCTCATCTTATATTGTCTATGGGCCCATATTCTTTTCGTTTTGAAGGTCATGCGGTTCACCGTAATTAGGTACCGTAGGTGTATGTGTGTAAGTGCTGTGCTTGTGCTGTCAAATAGACCCCCAGTGTTCAATGCTGATTGTGGTCTTGACCCAGGTGCTCTGTTGATTGCTATTCCTGAACAACCCTCATCCACAGAAGAGCAGTTTCTGACAGGTCATGCCTGACCTGAGCTGGAAAGTTGATTAAACAACAGCTTACAATGAGACACCAAGACAAGGTGACTCCGTAATAAATTCACAGTCACATCGCTGACTTCTGGAGCTCCAATGTGTCATCATCTCACCTTAGAGCTTAATGTAACCTGGGTACTCGGGGATGGGAAGCACTGCTTGAATCTGTAATGAATGTCTTTAGCATGTATCCTTTGTGGAAAGACAATAAGGCTCTGCGCGATCTTCTTTCCCTCTTTTTGTATCCTACACCCCTCTACCCACCCTGTTTTCTTTTCTCCCCCTGCTGAGATCGCGGGCAGGTTGGAATATGTTTGCATTATTGATTACCATCTAATTTATCAGTGGGGCAACAGTCACTGGAGATTTGGAAGACATACAGATAGAAAGAGGGAGAGAAGCAGGGAGTCAAAAGAGGGGCGGTTGTGGTAGTTCAACCTCTCACCCTAGACCAATTATGAGCATGACCCTCGAGACCTGAGATCTCTACATTTCCCCTTCCCCTTCCCCTCTCTTTCATTTTCTTTCATTCTCCGGCCCTCTTTCTGGTGCGCTGTTACCAGGGAAACCTTTACTTATACAATAAGATGCTGAGGAGCCTGCAGGTAATGAAAGCCAGCTTGTCAAAAGGAAGCTTGGTAATGTATGATGCAAATCTGAGTTAGCATGCTGAGAAGGGAGATGAGTGTTAGTAGACAACCTCTGGGCGTTAGACTGCAACGATGATGGCTCACATCCTTTTGTCAGGGCAGCTGTCACTCTAAAGATAACCTTACTTACATGCAGTATGTATCCTCTAACCGTGCCGCAAAAATGTCTGAAATCCAACATTCGAATCAGTATGACCCACCTGGTTTGTTCACAAACTTTATCTGAGAGCAAGAATCAGCTGATCTCAAGCCAACCGTCAGCCGATGGCTTGTCTGATAGCCTTCAACCGACAAAGCCTAACATATTACAGGGAATATTACTTTAAATTGCCTACCGCTGCTTCTGCAAGCCGCTTTGCAGTCCACCTCAATCTCCTCTTCATGCTGTTGTGTCACCAGTTACTGATGCTTTCTCAGTTTTTTTTTTTTTTTTTTAATGGGTCAGTGTTGCGTGTCCCCACATGTGAAGATGAGGAGGTCCCAGTACATAACCATGCTACCAGTGCAGATGGCAATAACAGCCTTCTTTTGAATATAGTAGCCCTGACTGGAGCGGGCATGGTTGTGCATTGGTTAGCACTGTTGCCTCATAAGAAGGTCCTGGGTCAAGACCAGACTGAGGCTTTTCTGTGTCTGCAGTGGTTCTCTCTGGGTACTCCGGCTTCCTCATAGTTCCAAAACACCCATGCATGATTCTGAATTGACTGTAGGTGTGAGTTTCTGTGACCCTAACCCTCCAGGGTTTACCTTTCACCCTGTGACAGCTGTCTTAGTCCTCCACCCGCAACCCTGATTCGGACAAGCTAAAAAAAAATGAACGGTCCTGACTGGAATGTGTTTATAATATACCTCTGTCCGTGATGAGATGTTTAACAGATTAAAGCAGCTAGGTGATGACCTTCACCGTCACGATATTGCTCATGGATGTGAGTTTATAATAATATGAGTGTTTGTCAAAAAACCCATCTCCTTTGTCCCTTGTTGCCCTTTTTACAACTATTCGCAATTTTAATGTCTTCAATTTACTAGACCATTAATTATGTTCTTAGAGAGAAAGCCGTGGACTGGGAAAATGTGACCGTGCACATATGCCCATCCATGCAGAGGCTTGTGCCAGTGTGCCTGTGTGTGTGTGTGTGTTCCACATCAATGATATTGCAATATTAAGCTATAATGGAGATAGAACTAGAACTATTTGCAAGCCCATTTCTCTCTTTCCATTCCAGTGGTTCCAGTGGTGTCATTTGTTATAGTGTGGCATCGAATAAATTGCTTGGGGAGCACCACAGCTGGGATGACTATCTTGACAGATCATACTCAATTGAATGGCTGCAATGCATATTCATCCCACTCAAATTCCCCCCCACAGTTTTTGGCAGCCTGTCCTTGTTTTACAAGCAGCTGATGACTTCACGGATGTTTTTGCTCTAATTGTGTTTTGTGATCAAATGGTCGGACAGCACGGATGCACGCAGCGTAACTTCCTCTACGGTGGATGAAAGATTACGAGTGATGGTATTATGATGAAAAGAGCAACATTACTGACTCAATTATGGAAAGCAGAGCTGGAGGGTGCAAACTGCTGACAGCTGTTTGCTGTTCTTGACTGCATATTTTTGATGAGAATTTCCTCTGTCGCTGCTAAATTGCCTACTTGTTAACTGGGGCGAAACCTAAACAGCTCTTTGTTAAATCTGGGACATGATGAAGCAGAAGAGCGGAGACGATTGGCTGGTTTAAGCTGCTCCCATTCTTAACTTTTTCTTCCATCCCATCTATGGTTGATGTGTTTGGGTTTTAATCACCACTTTATTCTTGTAGTGCTTTTCTTCTATCATCTCCCTAGAAGATGTTGTTACTTTATATTTTTTGCACATGAACCTTTTTTTTAACGTGACCTGATATAATTTATTTCTTTTGGAGATGAAGTAAGATTCAGTCTGCTGTCATTTTTTTCAAGAAAAGCACACATACCCACTAAACTTACATTAAACCTCTGGTCTGAGGCTAAACTCATAAGAGCTGCTACATTTACCTGAAAGATGATGCAGTAAAGTCTCGTTTAACCTTCAATAATGTGAGCATTACTGTCCCTGATTAGCTTAAAAATGTTATCTGAAGGAGGAGAAAGAGGAAGACATATTGAGCAAGACAGCCATTTACCAGAAACCAGAAGGCTTTCTGGTGTCACAGTGTACACATTTGGGTTATTTCTCAGTGTTAATCACCGAGTCAGCTTCATGACGAACATGTGCTAATTCCTCTCAGTGCTGGCCAATTTTTTCCAGGTGTATTATTCCATTCTCTAAGACTGCATGCATTAAAGGTTAACTATAAAAATATTACCTTACTTGTAACTAAAGATTTGCCAAGAACCTTTGGATGGGCTCAGTACATTTCCACCACGGGGACCAAGGTCTTAGTTAAGTTCTGAGGAAATTATTTTTAGGAATGTCCTGAATACTGTTTCTTTAGGCTCTGGGGCTTCAGTAGTAATCACCATGAAATTTCCAAAGATTAGGTAGGTGATTTTAACATTGCAGCTTCACATTCCTGCCCACTTCAAAACCAGAGAAGCCAAGAGAAATAAAGGTATGCAGAAAACTGATCTTCCATGCCTATTCATGATAGTCTCTCACAGTTGTTGCTTTTTCGTTGAGACAGTATGTCTTGTGTGTCTGCTGCGCAAACACTGATTTAAATACATTATAGATTGACTGCTGTCTCATCAAAATCATGTTTAACGTCCATCTAAAAGATTTCTGAGAGTGGATGTAATAATTTTTAAGCAAAGTACAGCAAACTCAAAATAAAAGAAGTACAGGGTGAAGAAACTTCGTAGCAGATGGAGAAATGGAAGTGGGACAACTTTTACCCGTAATGAGGTCAGTGGACAGACAGGCTAAGAACTCTGAGTCTCAGCGTGAACGTATGCTATGAAGTAAGCTTGATTCACTTGAACTGATTAAGCTCAGTTACCTGAGCTGGTTGTTGCCTCCAGTCCAGAAGATGTTTAAAACCTGATCCTAAAGCAAACACATGAGAGAGCGAGCACAACAACACAGGGCAGAATCCAAAAAGTTTAAAGTGGTTTGTCACAGTTCAGAGAGAGAGTTAGTTCAAAGCGCTGGCTTTTGTCACGTTTCTTTCAGGAGGGGCAGATTTACGTGCTCCCAGTAGCACTGACAGATTAGCATGTTATTAGTAGTAGGAACACTTACGGTTTTACATATTTCATCTTAAATAAGGTTGATTATTTTTTATATACTTGAAATAGCTTCTTCTTCTTCAAAAAAAGAGATGCCCCGAGCACCTCTCTTCCCCTCTCTTTAGCACTGCCACTTAAGCAATTGATATTTAAAGGCACTAGCTTCTGTGTGTTTCATTGTGCAGGCCATATTTCAAACAGTGAAGAAGAAAGTGGCTTATGAAGGCACCCTACCTCTTAATCCCTGTCTCAGCTCTGCTAGACTAGGCACGACCAAGGGCTATCTATCTGTCCAACTCTCCATGTGCCCAATCAAAGCCACACACACACACACGCATACACACCACCACCACCACACACATACTGAGATTGGCACCATTAGTTACACTGCTACACAAGGACCAGGCAGCCACCAGAGTATAATAACTTTACCCAGGCAAGAGGTGAAAAATTGGATTGTAGAAAGTTTTTGAGAAGTACTTTAGTGCCTGCTGGGAGTCACAGAATAAAAGACAAGTCAGAGCAAAAAAAGAAAAGATATGACAGCCAGCCTCTGATTCATGGTTTGTCCCTGTTACTGTCCTGCTCCTTATTTAGTCTCAGAGTAAAGCATTTTAGTAGTTACCTCTAGTAACAGCAGTTTGGTCGCACTTCATTTAAGCACGTCTTCTTGGATCCACTGAGGTTCATTTGCATATTGACACACAGACCCAAGATGATGTTCGTTTGACTCTAAACCTGGTCTGTTTCGTTTGTTATTCAGGACTGAGTGAACCTGTGAAAAACGTGTTTAAGGATTGTCCTAATCCAAATGGAAAGGGTGATTTCCTGTTTCTCTGATCCACCTGTTTCTCAGTTCTTCCAGAAATTCACAAGAAAAAAATAATAATACATGAAAATGACATTTCGGATAAAATGTGCAGCAGAAAAGTTTTCTAATTTGCTGTCTCGTCCAGACCCTTTAGACTAGTATCCCCTCGGGGGTATTTCAATACCCAAATTGGCAACCCCTTTAACGGGGCCATGCAAGAACTCATATTTCAGTTATTAGGTGTGGAAAAGTCAAAAAGTTAGAAGAGACATGCATGAATCTGGACTAGATTTTTTTAATAGTCTGCCATGCTTTGCGCTGACTTTGTCTCTATTCCCAGTAACTTCCAGCAGGCAGGATAGTGCCAGTTAGAGGGCAAGACACACGTGAAACATTAGTGCCTGTTTGAATATTACATACAACTTGGCCCTGTGAGTCTCATTTTATCTGGCTTGCTCTCACTGAGTCGTGTGTTTTTATGTAAGTAAAATCAACCATTAAAGCCAATGAGATAAGAAAACGGGAGATGGCCGAATAAGTAGGAGTTGTCTTTAATTTACCCCTCATATCTCCTGGCTCGCCTCAGTGTTGTCCTTCAGCCTGACAGTGTGAGTCAGAGTTATACGCTTGAACACAGAGGAGTCTGACTCATGCAGCCTAAAGTCATAAAGAATGGACACACGCACACACACACCTATCCTGATGACACATCTAGTAACATGTTATTAGAGGACATTTCACTGAGGACAAACAGAAAGAGAAACACTGATGTGATCTCTGGTATCTGCAGGCTAAGGTGGGAAGCTGTGGAAATGAGAGGGTCAGCAGTCACCTCTATCTTCTAGCTCGGGGTGGAAATCACACCTAACACCTCACCAGAAATCTGCCCTACTTTCTGGATATCTCGAACTCACGGCAACACGGTTTGAGTTAATAATCATAAACAACTGCCAAGACGGCGCGACACATGTTTCGGTCTCTGTCTGAAACCCCGGTTGGATGCGCAGTCAAAGCACGCTGCCTTTCATTCATTTCAGCCACTTATCTTGAGCACACATACGCGTCTTAATTAGCTCTCAAACGATGCAGATCAAACGTTTTTTTTTCTCCCTCAGACAGGTTCACTCTGATCCCCCACATCACTCTTATGTGTGGCTTGCTTCCTTCTTTCCTTCTTTTGTGGCACATTTAAAAGGTGGCGGTGATTGAAATGTCTTTTGGATTTGATATTCACTAGTTTCATATTGGAGAAAATGGGGTCTATAATGTCGGGCTGTGTTCTTTATTGCTCTGTTTGTGTTTGCTCATGTATGCAGACCTCTAGAGACTGAGTATATTTACCAGCTAAGTGAGAGAAGCAGCAGCACTGAGGTCTGTGTTCCTAATTTGGTATTGCATGGCCATGTAATTGACAGCTTTAAATAGATATTAAAAAGCAGAGAAGAGAGAGAACTCAGAATGGACAGTAGTAGAAGTGTGAGGAGTGCTTGTTGCATCCTGCTGCCGTACCCATCCCATAATTGGCAGTTATTTATAGTGGGAGGAGTGGTATGTGTGGCCAACATGCTTCTCCACATATACACACCCAAAACCAAAATGCACACTAAGAGTTTCCGTCACCCAAGAGGGAGTCATTTGTGCTTGCGAGAGGTCAGTGGGAGGCTTTTACGGGCCGTTATGTAGCCGGCTCAATATTCCTGGAAGAGCATTGGTATCTTTTGATCAAATTCCACCCCACTCTCCAGTAACCCACTCCCTTTGAATTGTGGGCTAATTGTGCTATATAGCTTTTGTGTAAGTGTGTGTGTGTTTGGGGGTGGGCAAAGGCCTTTCTATCCTTGATTGATTGTTGTCATCTTGGTGTATTATTGAGTTAGCAGCTTGCGTGATAGGGCAACTGCAGCTTCTCAGAGGAGAGGACACACACCAACGCGCACACACTCACACATGCCTCATGCCTATATGATCTTTAATTCAATGACTGGTGGAAATAATTCAGGGAAAAGGTCTATGGCTGTGTGTAATAAATACATCATGGGATCTGAATTATGTTTGTTGGATGGATGGTTTTTATGCTTATTAACTAGACTTCTGTCCCAAGCCGCGACAGCAGTCCATGTCAGATAACATATGTGTTGAGGACAGTGTGTGTGTGTGTGTGTGTGTGTGTATTTTTACATTAGTAAGCAATATTAAAAAAAAAAAATCAGTGTCAGGATAAGAATTATTAGGAAACAGTTTAGCATTTTGGCTGGCGCCACATTGCAAAATGGATGTCACGGACAACAGATGGCCATGCGGTAAAGCACACTCTGCTTTCTTGTCTATTTCACTCTAAATGAAACTGTATTTTACATCATGAACATCACATTGCGCTAAATAAGGCAAGAGACTGAAAGCTTTAATGCGTGTTTACTGAGGTTATAAATTACATCAGCAGTGAGGTATTTTTTCCATGGACTTCTATATAATCAGACTTCCTTCTGAATCCAAAGGAGTTGACCTCTGTTACTCATTAGAAAAAAATGCAGCGTTAAGGCAATTTCTGTTTGGTGCTGCTTCTGAAACCCAAATGTAACATCCATCTTTTATACGTAAAAGATAAGTACACCAGTTCAGTTCTAAGGTTTTAGTATTAGGACACAATAAAAAAAAAAATCAACCGGTCTTAAAATCAGGTAAATACAGCGTCAGATGAACAATAAAACCTGACAAACAATTTAACAAAACCTAAACCACAACGCAGAAGCAGTGGGTGAAAAACTTCTCGCTGATTCCTGAGGAATTAAGAGGGTAAGTAGCAGCCAGATGCTGCTATTTAAATGCACTTGATTCAGTGATCATCAGCAAGCCCGAGCGTCTCTATAGAAGCAGAAGTTTTGAGATTTTGCTTGTTTGGAGCATTCGACTGTCTGTTAACATGATACCAAGGAGAAAAGACATCAGTAATGATCTTAGAGATGCAATTGCTGCTGCCCGTCAATCTAGGAAGCGTTAACAGGCCATTTCCAGACAATTTCAAGTCCATCATTTTACAGAGAGAAAGGAGTGTGTATGTCAGCAAATTCACCCAAAGATCAGAGTGTGCAACACTGCATGCTGTACGACCCAACAGCAACAGTTCTGACTCTACAGACCTCAGTTAGCATGTGAAATGTTGACGGTTATGACAGTATAATTAGAAAAAGACTGACCAAATATGCTTTGTTTAGAAGGAGAAAGCCTCTTGTCTCTAAAAAGAATATGGCTTAGGTTTACAAAGTTTAATGTGAACAAACAACAAAACATTTGAAACAATGTCCTTTGGATAGTCAAAACCAAAGTGGAGATGTTTGCCATAATACGCATCACCACATCTGGAAAAGCAAACAGCACATCAGGATTCAGGCTTGTTTGGCAGCCACAGTCATTGAGTTGATCATGAACTCTTCTGTTTACCATTTGTTTGACAGCTAAAGCAGCAGGATAATTATGCAAACCAAAGGGTTTGCAAATCTACAACAGACTGGCTGTAAAAGAAAAGATTTAAGGTGTTGCAATGGCCACATTCAAAGTCCAGACCTCAACTTGACTGAAGTGCTGTAGGAGCTTAAGAGAGCTGTGCAGAAATAAATGCCTGCAAACCTGAACTGAAGCCATGTTTTAAAGAATTGTGGGCCAATATTCATCCACAGCGACGTGAGAGACTGATAAAGTCATACAGGAACAGCAGCTTATTGCTACTAAAGGTGGTTCGCCAAGCTGCTGAATCATAGGGTGTACTTTTTCCTCACTGCTTCTGCATTTTGCGTAGCTTAAAAAATGACACACAGCCATTTATCATGTGTTGTTGTTCATCTGATGTCTGATTTAAACCTGGTTTTGTTGTGTTTTTATTTTACGTTGTTATGCATAACACCTTAGAAATGAAAGATGGTAGACTTGACTGCAGTCTGTGTTCTCTAAACCGACAGACACGCTAAGTTTTAATGAAGAAAATATCTAAAATTACCTCGTGACTTTTCCTCATTCTTTTAGCCTTTTCAGAAATTGTGCCAAGCACACGCAGATAAGACCCCAGGGCTATTTTCACTTATCTAGCCAAAGAGAATAAAAGCTGGTTAATAGAATTTGATCTCTTTTTTTTTCTTCCACCAGGATTAGTGCACAACATTTTGGGGAGCTGTATCATCTGTTCTTCCCGTTATTTCTTTTCTTCTCCACCCCACCCACATTTCACTCCCCCACTTAGATAATTATTTTGAGATCAAGGGTGCTCGGGGAGTTTGGAGTAACATATAACTAGATGAAAAATATGAGAAGTCAATTTGTTCTTATTTCAGATTTTCTTGCAACAGTAATAAAGCTCAGTTTTAACCTCAGGGAGAATCCTGGCAAAAAAAATATAGCGCAAGTAACCGAGAGCAGAACAAATATAAAGTGAATACTGGATAAACAGACCAAAGCAAAAAGTTTTGCAATCTTAACTTCCTCTCAACTGAAAGGACAAGAGAAATGGGAGAAAAAGAAAAAAAAAAACGTATAACAAAATGTCAGGCTTTCCCTGTGGAGCTGAGGAAGGCTGACAGGGAGATGGGATATACCTCACACCACCATACAATGGGCTAATATACAGGGTATCATTAGGCAGGAAAGGAGTGCAAGATACTTCAAAGTGCAGCTCCTTCAATACTCCTGCATGTGATTGGCTGCAGGACTTTGTGTTCATCGGCCTGGAGCACAAGCCTGGATAACTAGAGCTGATATCCATCCTGCCACATGAGAAGTACAGCGCATTAATTCATTTAACCATTACACAATCAATTATGGATTTAAAAAAGCTGCTTTTTAGAAAGTCATCTGTATCAACTTCAAGAGCCTGTTTTAAAAAGCTCCTTTAAAACCACAAACAGTACATGTTTGCTTGTCTTCCATTAAGTTTATTATTAAAATTTTAAATTTATTATTGATCGGCCTGAGGTATCGCATTAAAATCATTGATCAGGATTAAAACTGGGTTTCTTTCATGTTTGATTGTAGCCAGTGTGATGCAGGAGTAGCACTTGATTCTTATTAACCTTCTCTTATGTCTTCACAAAATAGGGAGGGATTAATTCAGATATTTATCCAGACGTGCATCTAAAAGTCATAGCTGAATTATAACTCCAATAATGGGGTCTGGGTCAAGCCGGCAAACACTTCAAACAAATTAACTGCAGCCTATAGCTGCATCTAATTTTTGCTGAAGTCCTCATGCATCAGTTTTATTTAGCTCTCTAACCGTGACCCAGAGCTGGCCAGAAGATCTATGACTCCTGATTTTATTCATTCCCTCCAGGCTTTCTCAATTCTGGGGATAGACAGAAGTTATCAGGAGAGTTGGGGGGGCTCAGTCGTCTTGCATTAGCATATGTTGTTTGTGATTTTTTTTTCCCCCCTTTATCCTTTCCCATCTCTCTGAGTTTATACCATGTATTTCAAATTCAAATTCAAATTTTATTTGTCACACACACACAACCATACAAAGTATGACATGGGGGTGAAATGCTTGTAGCTGTACAATGCCCGACCATTAAATGACAGAAAAAAAGTTTTACAATATTTACAATTTACAGGTTACTACAGAATTTACAAATTAACTTAGGAATTTACAGTAAAGAATGTGCAAATAGCAGAAGAGATTATAAAGATTATAAATTATAGGAATTATAGGATTATAGGAAATGTGTGGTGGTGCGTGTGGTGACGTGTGTAAGAATCCAGTCTTATAGTGACGTGTGTGGGAGAGTCCAGTCCTACACCTGGTTCAGGGCCCGAATAGCCTGGGGGAAGAAGCTCCTCCTCATTCTCTCTGTTTTGGCCTTAAGGGAGCGGAAGCGCTTCCCAGACCTCAACAGTGAGAAGAGTCCATTGTTGGGATGGGAGAGGTCCATCATAATCTTCCTAGCTTTGGACTTGCACCGCTTGGTGTAGATGGACAGCAGGTCAGGGAGCTCTGATTGAATAATGCGTTCTGCTGAGCGCACCACTCTTTGCAGATCTCGTCTGTCTTGCTTGGTGCTGTTCCCAAACCAGGTGCAGGTGTTTGCCGTCAGGACGCTCTCGATGGTGCAGGAGTAGAAGTTCTTGAGCACCTTCAGTGGCAGATGGAAGTCTCTAAGTCTTCTGAGGAAGAAGACTTAGAGACTTAGACCCCAGCATTTGCCCGATCTGTCTCAGTTTTCCAGCCATCTTTTCTTGTCTGTTGTCTTATTTTCATCTGCATGAAAAGTGCAGTTCGTGGGGATGTTCGTTGACTTTGGCATGGTAAGGCTTGATGCAGTTCACTCACCTCTCCCTTTTGTCACTTCACACCCTGCCTGTGGACTTATTCCCCTCGTTCATTTTTAATTATCACTCAGTGTTTGATCTTCTCCCTCCCCTCCCTGTCACAATGTCTCATTGAGTTTCTAGTAACATTTCCATTACATCAAGGAGCGCAGCCACCGTGGTGTATGGAGTGTGGTGTGTGCACGCGCGCGCGCGTGTGTGCGTGTGTGTGCTTGATGGGTTCTTCCTATCTTTGAGGCAGCAACAAGATTTCTCCCTCTCTCATCCATCTTCAAGCGCTTGGCTGTAAATGACATGTCAGCACCCAACGAAACACATCATTGGTTGAGACACACACACACATGCACACAGACACACACACACACACACACACTGGGAATGGAGTGGAATTGGATTGGCAATGGAATTTTAATTAAGCGGTTTGCACCCTCTCCCTGTATTTTCCAGCAAATGGCATGCTAATTGCGTTGATGCAAATAGGGCCTGCTACTCTTGAAAGTTCAGCTTGCTTTGTTTTGTGCTTTTTTTTTTTTTTCATGTCACAAAATACTGCACAGAAAGATTGGAGCTACAAAGAAAGGTGAAAGAGACTGATGTCCTCTTCAAACAAAAAAGAAGAAATAAAGCAAAAACCAAAGAAAGACATCATACTAGAACAAATCTTTATTTAAACGTAACTAGCCTTAAAACATTATTGATGCAGGACTAAGAATGATTACTGTACCGGGAAAACTGTGGAATTTCTCTTCTTTTTTTTAAAATTGTAGATGGTTTTACTTTTCTTGTGCATGTGAATATTCGTTGTTGTTTGTAGGCACATACCGTAAGCTCACTGCAGTGGTATTATTAAGGAAGGCCCTCACCTCCCATAAAGTTCCCAGAGCATTCTCATTCCTGGCAGGCATTGGCAGAAAGGTTGGAAATAGTGATCTAGTCCATGGCTCAGCAGGGGCTGAATCAATAAATCTGTCATTGTTTATTTTATAAAACTTCTGCCCCCCCACCACCACCACCCCACCCTGGGTGCTTCCATCGTTTGAGGCTAAACTCTCAAGCTGTTCATGTCAAGTGGCTCAGTGTGGATTGTTGGCCGGTTCCTTTGAGGGAGACACATGTTGTCTTCAATAAACCAAGAGCAGCACAGGCTTGTAGTGTTTATCTTGATTCTTTATTATTATTAATTATTGCCCGTTGGTGTTTTCCAGATTTAAGTAATCAGGTTTCATTTCTTGCAGTTCCCTGCAGCCTCGAGAAAGATGGTTTTCTTCCATTGCATGTTAACCTGACTTTCTTCTTCTTCTTCTTCTTCTTCTTCTTCTTCTTCTTCTTCTTCTTCTTCTTCTTCTTCTTCTTCTTCTTCTTCTTCTTCTTCTTCTTCTGTTGGCTTTAGAAAGACAGGTCTTTGACTTCCTTGGTTACCAGTGGGCCCCCATCCTCGCCAACTTCTTCCACATCATCATCGTTATCCTCGGC
>NW_024582507.1:1119220-1126809 GCF_018398535.1 Haplochromis burtoni | reverse complement strand
GCATGTTAACCTGACTTTCTTCTTCTTCTTCTTCTTCTTCTTCTTCTTCTTCTTCTTCTTCTTCTTCTTCTTCTTCTTCTTCTTCTTCTTCTTCTCACCCTTTAGGTGTTGGCTTTAGAAAGACAGGTCTTTGACTTCCTTGGTTACCAGTGGGCCCCCATCCTCGCCAACTTCTTCCACATCATCATCGTTATCCTCGGCCTCTTTGGCACTATCCAGTACCGGCCACGCTACATTGTAGTGGTGAGTGCACATAAATAAATCACATTTGTCTTGCAGTTCAGTTGAAACTCTGTACAGTCTCTCACATAATCCTATTTTTTGTGGGGGTTTTGCATCACTTTGCGTTTGCTCTCTGTCTGTGCATGTACCATACCTCGGACATGTTGTTGCTTTTCAATTGTGCTGCACTCTTTTGTGCATTGTGCGACACCCTTAAATCACTCTAATCCCTTGGTAATTAGGCCTAATTAAAGGGGGTGGGATCTTGAGGGGGTGGTGGGCCACTAAGGAGCTCATCAGATTTATACACGGCTTCAAGTTTGGGGACAGAGAAGGTCGTTCTTTAAAGTGCAGTGGAATGCATATGCAGCTTGTTCATTACTTTGCCAGAAAGCACCACTACAAGGCTTTATAAATGCACTTTTACGCACGTCGGTTTTTATTTGACAACGTAACGTTCATCTAAGGCATTAAAAGCCTGTTCTGAGCAGCATTAGTAGAAGCACAGATGGCGATGTTAATGACAGGAAAAGACTGGAGGAGTGTGCAACAGATACAGAGAACAGAATAAATAAAGAGAGGCAGGGGAGGATAGATTGAAGCCACGCAGGATAAAATGAAGACACAGAGGAAGCAGGAATTGAAGGGAGGGGAGGAAGGAGGAAAAGTTTCAGCCATTGTCTATTGTCAGATGGAAAATGGAAGAGTGCAAGCTAAGGGGTTCCAAGATCTAACACGAACATTTTTACAGGGGCGCTGATTTGCCCTTTACTCTTTCGCTGACATTTTAAACACACAGTTCATCATGAGTCGGAGGATTTGACAATCTTCACTGTGATGAGTCTGTCAGTGAATACCGCTCAGTAGCACTCTATAGCTGTCAACAGTTGGCTGTCTAAGCGTACAATTTTAGAAGTGGTTTAGTTTTGAGCTTCACTCAGCTCTTAAAAACCTGCAGCCCCCCTAGGGCTCAGATAGACTTGCTGAACTTACTGGCATCATGAAGAAAAAAAAAAGAGGTCTTCCATATAAATTTGTGTGTGTATAGTGTCTGCATGTGTATAGAGCTATGTAGGTTTGAAAGCCCAGTGGCCACAACCTTTTCTTTGTTTACTACCTTATTCATCCAGCCTGTCATTTATTTTGAAACTGTCATATTGTCTTCAATTTTCCCTGCAGCTAAACAGATTTTTATTCCCCTCCAGTACACGGTATGGGCCGCGATCTGGGTAGCCTGGAACGTCTTCATCATCTGTTTTTACCTGGAAGTAGGAGGCCTGTCCAAGGTGAGAATGTCAAAATTCCAGCCTAGCTGTTTTCTCAGGATCTTCCTTCATGTGTCTTCGTCCCATTGAAGCATTACTGTTTGTGCCTGAGATAAATCTTTGTTATGTATGTGCACATGCAGGTGGATGGAAACATTCCCACTTTTTTTTAATTAATTATTAAAAAATGTGACTTGTAAGATGTACCCCTAATACTTTCTGAGTACTAAATAAAAGAGTAACATAGTAGCCAAACCTGGTCAGTGAGCCAGCTAGCAACAAAATTATGAGAGAGAAAGGGCCGGGAATATACATTCAAAATGTGAGTGATGGTGTTGTTTGAAATCCATTGTAGCACTGATGATAAAACCAAAATAAAAATCATAAGTTAACTTGCCAGATATATTTATATAACTGACCCATAGAATATGCGTAAAACGCCCATGCACAGTGCCTTTGTTTTCATATGCACATGGCGGAAAAAAAGCATGGCGGCGACAGAGAATGTGAAGGGCAAAAGCGGATCGTTGAATGAAACAGATGAACCATAATTGGTTTGTAAAAATGGTGCCAACTTCAGTAGTGTGGAACTGGTTTGGTTTTCATCCGTCAGATACCCACCAAAGCACAATTTTTGGTAGAACATGCAAGCGGGCCGAAAAACCTGGGGCTGCACAATGTCAACGCATTAGCGCCGTCCAGTAGGGCTGTTCGATATAACGATATATATCGGATGACGATATAAAAACGTCTATCGTTTCATTTTACGCTATCGTTTGTTTCGTGGTGTCGCAAAATAAACTGTTTACGGCAATATTTTTTCATCATTTTGATGGTCACTGTAGCGGCTATGTTAATTTCTTAAAGTTCTCTCTTTCTCTTATATTTTATATAACCACACTACAGACAGACAAGCGCCTGTTTTTATGCGTTGTCGTTAGCAACAACGACGGTAACACCATTGCGTGTCCGCTTGTTTATGTTCCACATAAACCTTTCACAATAAAGCTCAAGATCCTGTTGAGACTTTTCAAAATAAACTGAATCATGTGAAAGAGCAGATTATTTACGGATGAGAAGTAAAAAAGAGCCGCCAGGTGCTAAAAAATAAACCTTAGACTCAAACGTTAGAACAGGCTTTTCCCCGCAGCACGCCGTGTAATAAATACTCACAAAGAAAACGGCGGCCGTTAGAACTTAAGTCTAGAAATGTATAGTTTCATGCATCGGTTAAAACACTCAACTCCATGTACACGACGCCCAGCTGGAAACAGACGAGCTGCCCGAGATTCACAGAATTTACAGAAAATTTTACATTTTTGTGATTTATATCGTTATCGGACGATAGAATTCTTATATCGGGATATGAGATTTTGGTCATAGCGCACAGCCCTACCATCCAGCCCCACGCATGGGGCGATCTGCGTTAACTGGCTAACGGAGATTTGCTGCGTTAACGCGCTTATGGCGTTAACGTCATTTTAATGAGATTAACGCTGACAGAACTAGTTTTAATACGACTTTGGCAAGCTACGAAGCTGCAACTCTTGATGGATTGTTGGAGCATTACGGCTACCGTAGTCAGGAGCCTGGTGGATTAATACGTACTGTGCTTCAACATAATATTACCGTATTGTGTGTGTTTAACCTCCGTTAAGTTTTGTGGATATTATACATGGTTATGCAGAGGGTATGTCGGCCAATTTCCACTGGAAATGCCTTTTGGTTAAACTGTCAGCAAGGAATTTGCTTTTGCACTGTTAAATTTTTATATAGCTTTAATGCACATAAAAAACAGCTGCTTGTTTAAGTGAAAATACAAGAGTTTCTGCACAATGAGCTATAATGTGTACATATGCCTCACTTTAGTTATGTTACCAGATGCAGACCTGGACGTCTTGAATCCTTGCTTTCTTTCCTTTGCTTTTGTTTAAGGCCATTAAAATTTTTTGCATTTCTTTTTCTGACGCTTTTGTTCTGCAGGTGTTCAGTTTGAGTTGTTCAGTCTGGTACGATCTGTGTTGATATGATGAGCAGAGAATGGGTTAAATCCTGTAAGGGTAACTGTCAGGTTCTGGTAGGTGTGTTCTCTTAACCATGTTGGAAGGCATTTGTTTTCAAAAACCACACTTAGATAAGGTTTAAAATCTTATTTTTGTTACTCCACTCGAGGACAGAGGGTGAAATCTCTGTGAAAGGCTAGCTAATTAAATTTTTAGTGTTTTCAAATTTGAGGTTTGATTACAAATTCCAAAAGAGAAAGGGTGCAGTTGTCCTGAGAGCCAGGACAGATGAAGGCAAAGATGGTTCTCTGGAAAAGAAGCCACAAAAAAAGCCTCAAGTAATAGTTTTCCTGAAAATGATTCAGCTTCCTTTTGACCTTGTGCCAGTGCTGTTGCTTTATTGCACCATGCAGGCTGCACCTATAAGAATTGTTGCCATGTAATATAAAAGCATAATTAAGGCTTCTTGAGCTTTATCGGCACTGAACACATATTTCAGCTTTAATTAGATATGATGCATTGCCGCCAGGTCTTTTCTGCCTGAACAAGCCCGAAGGCCTTGGTGAGAATAACAGTGAAGGCAGAGTAAACACAATTACTTGCAGTGTATAATGAATGTGTGACACAGCCATCTATGAATCCACTCTCTGAACAAATCACTCCCTTGAGGATTCTGTACAATATTCACCCACAACAGCAACACCCCCAGCATGTGTGTGTGCATGTATGTGTGTGTTTTCTTATATTTGGCTGGTGCGTTTCTGTCGACCTGTGGGTTACCCTGCTGTGTTTCAAGTGGAAGCTTAAATGTAATAGGTAAATAATCAGGAACAATCCCTCCCAAAGCAGTGTGAAACCCACACACAAGCATACTTTGAGTTCTCTGTGGCTGGATCCCCTGTGGTTCCTCAGCACAGATCAAATTGGTATTCAACCAGACAAAGGCAAGTGTTTGGGTTGTCACCTTCACTCTACCCCCCTCCTCTTTCTCCAAGTGTTTTCACTTTGTTCATTGTGCCTTTGAGAGATATATATATATATAGATATCTATATCTATATATCTATATCTATATCTATATATCTATCTATCTATCTATCTATCTATCTATCTATCTATCTATATCTATATATTATATATATATATATATATATATATATATATATATATATATATATATATATATATATATATAAAAACTTAAATATATTTTTTTATTTATTCTAAACTTATAAAGCCTAGAAAATGCAGCTCCTCTCCACTCCACTTCACTTCACTAATGGGTAGCTTGTCCAGTTGCAGGCTTGACCGTTGAGAATAATGAATTCTTGTCGGCAGTGTTCATCTGACACCTGCTCAGACAGCCAAAATGAGTTTCAGAAACACCTTCCCAGGCAGGCTCTGGCGACTTTGTCATTGTGTGATAGTCCTTGGCTCCATCAATTGTGTCTGTCTCTCACTGCGAATGTCTTTGTGCGTCCGCTGGGTGTGCGTGTGGCGGTTGTGGTTTTTTTGCATGGTTCCTGCTAGAATAATGAGGCTTGTAGGGGACAGCTGCTCGGGGCTGAGGCTGGGCATTAACCCGACAGATGGAGCCGGCCTGGGCTCCAAGCTCTGCATATGGTGGCCAGGAGAAAGGCTGGCTAATGGAGCACACACACGCACACAACCATATCCCATGCACACATGCATGGCCAAACTTGACACACAGGACCCTAACACATTTTATCATAAAACAGCGTCAGCTAATTTTATCTGGCTTGCTCTGAGTGATGTTGACAGAACTTTACTGGAGGGTGTGCATGTATTTGTGTGAGTGGTGTGTGCTAGCCAGACCCTCAAAGTGAGGGGGCAGGTTGTCAGAGTCATATGCCACATGCTCTGTCACCTCCTATTGATCCCTTATCCCCTCCCCCATGGTACAGCACAGACTGACAGACAGACCCCTGCTACTCTGCACGCACCTCTGTTTTAAAGAGTCCCTGGTCATTCACAGTCTTAATTCTCTCTCATGCTTTGCACACGAGACACTGGTTCACAGAAAGTTGACATTTTACCCTTTTTTTCCGATTTTTTTTCAGAGGGGTTGTACATAAAAATGGCAGTGTCCAAATTAGTTGGACCACACATTAAAAAGACTTCAGCCAGCCAGATGTCTAGTACAAAATCTGTGTAATGTTCAATTTAACTCATAAAGGAAACATTTTGTCCTGACTCATTCATTCCTGGCAGCTTCTCGCCTAAATCAAACCTGTAGATTTAACGCAGCTCAGATAGTGTCCAAACCTGCAGACACTGTCCGAAATTGACATGTGACTAATATTGCCTAATACTTACAGTAAATACTTTCCTAATCTTAGTTTTATCTGGTCTGAAAGTGAAAGGACAATTATTTATTCTTCCTGTAAGAATAAAAGTGCTGCACAGTAGAGAAATCTGAAAACTCTACTTTTGTGTTTATCATAAATATGCCTACCTCTGTGATCGCTTAATTTATTTTGATGAAAGCAGCTGATCACAAATTACAGTTTTTGAGCTTTTGTGATGTTCAGTCTGTTGTCTGTTCTTCCGCAATTCACAAAAATCCCTGCTCCTCCTACAGCATTGGTCAGATGTTAGTCAAATGGGATTAAGTTCTCCTTTATGTGACTGTGTGTGAGCTCCCTCGACTTCCCATTAGTTTTGGTTTTTTTAAATCAATTTTTAGTGTTTTTTTTTTCTCCGCTATTTTCTTATCTTAAAACAATAACGTGGACAAATTTTCATACCGATCCACCTTAGTGTGAACGGAGCGTGAAACTTTACCCTCTGCCTCTCTCTGTCACTCATCCCCAGCACACACTGTGTCTGCTGACTGTGTTTTAGAGATGATAGAAGACCACCGCGAGCACTTTCTTTCCAGCTCATGAATCAATATGCGGCTCACGGTGTGTGCTCACGGTTGTGAAATTTAAGTAAATTCGAGACTAATCAGAACTAGAAGAATCTAAAGCATCTAAGCAGGTTTATTTCCCCAATGCGATCACTCAAGCATAGTTTCTAATCTTTTTATTTCACAAACGACAAATTAAATAAGAGCCTAATCATTTCGACGTTTAGCCTCATAGACTGCCTCGTGTTCCTAGTATTCCTCTAACAGAGCTGTCTCTAAATCTCTATTGACTTTTGTTAGAGAAAATAGTTTGAGTAACATCAGTAGACTAATCTTAAATCTATGATATGGGGGGGATTGATTTCTGCTTTGGGGTGCTGGAAGCATAACAATAACACTCCTGACAGTAAGTTGCCCAAAGCCTCTTCAGTATCGACTGCTGACGTAATGCAGTTGTGAGCATGGCTACAGCTGGGATAGGGATGGTTCCCTTCGCTTGCAGGATCCATCAGTGGCATCTGTCAAGTCATTAGTCCTCACAATCCTACCTATTGACCTTCAGCTGTCCTTGTTTTTGTGACTGTTGAGAAAATGACAGAATGATGGCAAAATAAAATAAGAAACTGAGGGGGATGATAGGTAATCTACAAGAAGAAAGAGTGATAATATCAGCATCATGATTAATATTTTTCTGACTCCTTGAAGACTTTGCTACTGACTGCACAGATGGATTGGTGTTTATGTGGCACTTTTCTGGTGTTATTGACCACTCAACGTGCTCTAACACTGCGAGCCACATTCACACACTTTTTTTTTGTGCTTTCTTCTATGCACGCAAATGCCTGTCTTAGGTGCACATTTAGATTTGATATCTTGGCATGTGGACTACAGATTCTGGGGACTGGAACCCCTAAACATCTGAATCCTGAGCCGGAAGATCGGTGTTCCTGAGCCAGTTCTGCCCCTGCTCTTATAATCTGGTTATATTATGATGTATGTGTTGTTGATGTGTCCATGTATGTGCCAGTGGGGGTTGATAGGAATCAGATGTTTCCTGACAGCACTTGGCAACGTTAATAATGCATGTCTTGTCACTGAGGGGCAGATGCAAGGTTAGATTGCTGTATCGGTGTATTGATTTGTGTGTGTGTGTGTGTGTGTGTGTGTGTGTGTGTGTGTGTGTGTGTGTGTGTGCCTGGGACCTTTGGTGTCTTGCTGTATGTGACAGT
>NW_024582507.1:1098623-1119200 GCF_018398535.1 Haplochromis burtoni | reverse complement strand
GTGGTTGTGTGTGTGTCCATGAGCTCATATGGTTGTGTAAAAATTGAGCAACGCCGTGCAGACTTCTATGCATAAAAAAGTTTTCTCCAAAAGCTGCAGTATTGCTGTAGTATGGCTTAAGAATTTATAAACCTCACATAAACAGCAGATCTCCTGGCTGAGACTTATGCACATATTAATAATATTTAGTTCAGCCAAATTCTGAAATATTATTTGTCTAGTCCGGCAGTTGTTTTTGATATTACTCGATTAAATGTAGGATATAAGCCTCTGAAGATTTCTCTGTTCAACCCAAGACAATTGAGGTCCAGAGAGAGGAGTGCATTTTTAAGATGTCAACAGAAAGATGGCATTAATATTATCATTTATGCTGTTTTTTTTTCTTTTTCAGAAAGTAGTTCCAAAAAAAGTGACTGAGATGTTTCCAAGTTATCCTGAGAAACAAGCAGCTTCTGGAAAGGCACATAGATGATTTGAAATTATGACATTTTTAATGTTTTTAAACTATAAATGCTATTTTATTTACGTCAAATATAGTGATGGAAGCAGACATTTGAAAAAATAATGCAAACAATAACTGTTTACATGGAGAGATCGCACTTTTTCTAAGTGGTAGAATGTGTTTTTTGGTATGACAAGTTCAGTCCACTCAGTATATAATGCCATGAAAATGTGCTCATACTAAATACCTGACATACATGTGATGTACGGTCACTTATTGTATTAGATGAATGTGTTCATCTGTGTGCAGACATGGTCACGACAACCTCCTGAAGTTCAAATCCAAGTATGAAAGAAAGGTGATTTAAGTGACATGTGACACACAGTGACACGGTTGTTGGTGCCAGACGAGCTGGTGTGAGTATTTCAGAAACTGCTGATGTACTGGGAAGAGAAATTATCTAGTGAATGGTAGTTCTTTGGGAGGTTGTTCTTAGTTAAGGACAGAGATTAGAGGAGAATGACTAGACTGCTTGTTTTCACACTGTGACATAAAAAAATTAAATCCATTCTGGATTGTATCAAAGTTTAAGAGTAGTGGTGATGTAATGGTGTGGGGGATATTTTTTGGCACACTTAGACCCCTTAGTACTAACTGAACATCATGTAAATGCAACAGCCTATCTGAGTCTTGTTGCTGGCCATGTCCATTCTATTTAAGACAACAATATACCACACACACACTGGTCCAATGTACTCAAATGGCCTCCACAGTTACAAGATCTCAATCCAATAGCTTTGGGGTGTGGTGGGATGGGAGATTTACATCAGATCTGCAGCAACTGTGTAATGCATCAATATAAACCAAAATCTTTGAGGAATGTTTCCAGCACCTTGTTGAATCTATGCTACAAAGACTTAAAACAGATCTGAAAGCATCAGTTGGTCTAAACTGGTACTAGCAGGGTGTACCTAATAAAGTGGTTGATGAGTGTACCTTCGCAATCCCTTCAATGCTACAGCGAGGTCAAAATTTAAGAATTTTTGCACTAAAACGTTAGTGTTGAGTTATTTGGTGGATTGCCTTCAAATGAACCAGATGCTCTGCAGCTGGATGAAGTGTAATAATTGTCACCACTATGTTTGCCTGAAGGGTTTTTTAAACCACATTTTCCTGGTTGTGATTTTCTATTAGTCAAAGCTGCACTGGCATAACGTTGACATGCTAGCACACTAAGGAAAGACGGTGAACATGTTGTTGTATTGTGTTTTGAGAACCAGCTCAATGCAGCGCTAACATAAGTAAGGCTTTGGAGAGTCATTAGCAGTCTAAAGATGCTTGTCTGTAATTTTATGAACCAACCCTTTCAGCAAAGGATTACAATCATAAAAAGTCTTCCAACAGCTTCTGTAAGTTTCCAAAGTTAAGCTCCCTGCCTTTTGAGCATCGGTGCTTTGGTTGCTTTGAAAGCCAGCCTTGGTTTCCTTATAAAAAATACATGAATGTGCTTAATAACTAAAGAATACAGTCCTAGCAAAGAAGTTAATGTTTTTCCTTCTCCTTCCAGGACAGTGACCTGCTAACATTTAACATCTCAGCTCATCATTCCTGGTGGAGTGAACATGGCCCCGGCTGTGTGCGGAGAGAGATGCCACAGGCTCCTGGGGTCCATACCACGGAGAGCCACTCCTACATCACTGTCATGGGCTGCTTCGTGGACTATCAGTACATTGAGGTCATGCACAGTGGGGCACAGATTCTTGTTGCTGTGAGTACAAGTTAACAATACCCGCTGACATTATGCACATTAAAATACCGTTCATACGCTGAGTCTAGATGGCCAGGACTTCATTGTATCACAGTAAGTTGGATATCTGTGAGTTAAATGTGAACAGAATAGAAAGGAAGGTGATGTTTTTGTCTTACTTTAAGCTTAAGTTATTTTGTCCGGGACAGCTTCCTCTGCCCTGGTCTCCAAATGAAAAATTGCTCAGTTGTTTTGTCTGCTGAGGCTCAGACTTGCCAGATGCTAACAGGTTACTCAAACACTGGAAGCACTGTTATTGTTCTCTTTATAAGCTCTGTATCAATTCGCCAAAAACTCCCATCCTGCCAGCATGGACATTCTCTCACTCACACACACACACACACACACACACGCACACACACGCACACACAACAGAATACGCACACACACAATATGACCGACTGCCCCAATCCTGGATGGGTGCCAGGGCACTCTTGGTGACCAGCTCTGCAGGAAGTTTTGGGTTCAAGACACGCACAATGGCACAGATTTACTCACACTAACAGTCACTTACCCTCTGACTCCACCGTGACACACCCACACCTATTTTTCACAGTTATTGTCACTTTAATACATGTGGAGTAGTTAATGTTGGCAGTAGGTGACAGACAGAAAGAGAGAGTGAACACACAGTGATGTTGTCAGCCTTGAACTACGATGTACCAGTGTGTTTCAGAGTCCTGTTGATTTTATCTAATGCTGGAATTATTTACAACTGGGGAAGTGTCGTGAATGCAGTTTGATAGATTGGAAACAAGCAAAGGGACCCAGCCATGAGAAGCACTGGATTTTACCATTCATCCCATGGCCCCCACGGAGAAGGATAATAAAATGGCTGGCCTCACTTTACAGCCCCGGCACTCTCGCTGAACCTCATTACTACTTGCATTATGCACAGTGAATTGGTTTATCCTTCGCCTTCGTTGGATTTCTACTCCACATGAGATGGCAACACCCTTTTGCCTGCAATTTACATGAAATTGTTCAACCAAGCATTCAACTGCAACTCCACGGGACTCGTTCCCTAGAGGAGCAGGGAAATTGGTACTGAAATCTTAGCGTCACGAGTGACATCGTTTTCTCTGTATCCCCACTTCCTCTCCGGGTAAATGTAGGGCTCTGCTTAGGAAAATTGAATCCTTTTGAGATGTCCACTGTTGTTTTGGTTAGTCCCCTTTTCCTCTCTCGCTGGAAAACGGGGCCAGACGGGGAAAAAGAGCTGAAGGGATGGTTGAAAAGAAAAGGAAGAAAGTGGGGTGTCCCTTTGTCTTTGTTAGAAGGGTTTCAAGGTCGCAGTGAGAGACCATTAAATATTTAGTTTGGGCTCCAAGGAGCATGTTTCATTAAGTTGAAAAATGTGGATCCATCGGCCAATAATGGAGGCATCGCTGTCATCTATCAGCTCAGATTTGTCATAAGCTGGATGGAAGGGCTTCAGAAGTAAAGCTTCGGGTTAGGGGGAGTCTGCCTTGTTTTGTTGCTCACTGCTGCTGCAGGCAACATTCAGCCAAAAAAGGAACTTCAAGATTTGAAGGATGAGCTTGAAGTGGAGGCAACCTTTTCGAACTGGGTTAATGTATTATTCATTTATCACTGCGAGGGATATTTTCCTTCATCTCTGTCCTTCTATTCTTTGTTGCCTTCACTAAATCGATATTATAGTACACATCGCTGTTTACTGGGTTTGGTTATCATAGTACCGTTTATAAGAATGAGTCATTAAAAGATCAATGCAGTCAGCAGAAAACCCACAGTTGTTTTTGTCGTCTCTCTGTATCGTCCCGTCTTCCGTCTTTCTTCTTTCACTCCTGTGAACTTGCTTTACTGGTAAATAAAACAGTTGTGTCTGAGAAAACATTTCCAGCGTGGTAGGTAGCGTGTGGGTAGGAAGACGGCCAAAAAAGGAAAAGAAAAATGGTGCAGGATGTGAAATTGAGTTTACATCTGTAGACATAACTCTTACAAGCTTAAAGGGAACAGTGAAAGCTGTCTGAGATGCTGTGCTACTCATAAAACAGCCGGAGAAAGTGCTTTCGTGTACACACATACACACGCAGATATCATATCATTTAGCGTAGGTTATTGCTGCCACAGGCAATGCTTTCTTCTGTTGCATCTCTATTCCCTAGAAACCCGCAATGGGTGGAAGATGATAACGGGAGAATCGGCAGTGTGCGTCATTCTCTCGTTCCATTGCTCATTTCCTCTGTTTTCATGTTTTTCCCACATCACATTCTCACAGCTCAGCCCATCTTCCTGTCTTTTTCCTGAACAGATCTCGCACTGTTTGACCTTCACGTCATTCAAATTCACAAGAACCTAAACAACAAACGATGACAATGCATTTCTTGCTCACTCAGTGTCACTTGTGCTCCTTTTTCTCTTGCGCTTTGACAGCTCTGTGATGTCGGTTTACTCTCTGTTTTAAAGGCGCCGTTTGCTTTAGCACCAGGGGGCAGGGTAATATGGTGGATGAAGCAGCCGCAGTTGATTAGATGGGTATTTTCAGCAGGGTTGGCATGAGTAGACCGCTGTGATCACTACTCTGGGGTCTGTTTGTCTATTGAGAATCTCTCAGCTCACCAGCGTTAAAACATCACGGGCACCCAGGCTGCCCCCTGATACATCGGAGAGGTCAGAGTGCTCTCTCTGGCAAGTCCTTTAGTCCATGCTCTTTATTCCAGCTCTCGTGCTGAGCAGCACTACTGAGAATGCATTTTTTTTTCTGTTTTTGTGTAAGATGCACTGGGAGCCATGTGGAGGATTTCTCCAAAAACATTAAATAGCTGTGCATCGTCCAGTATAACAATGGCACAAAGCACCTCTCTGATATGTCAGCATTGACACTGCGTTTTAGCTGCACTGTAAGTTTTACAGCTTCTGCCTCAAAGGATTATAAAGATTCTGGGATTAAAAGATTTATAATGCAGTAGTGAGCAGTTATTAGGGCTGTTGGTTGCAGCCAAAAGCGAAGAGGAGAAGAGAACGACCTCAAGACCAGAGGAGAAGAAGGGGAAAAAAAAGCAACTGGTCGCTGTTATACTTCAAAGGCTGTCTCGGCCAAGAGCTTTAATTGTTAATCTGGTTTGCAGGGTGAAGGATAAAGATTATCTTATTATAGTATTTGGTCTTTTTAAACTTAAGAGAGAGTGCAAAAAGAAGAGTCAACAGAGGAGAACGTGGAAGTGAAACACAAGCAAGTTTAAATGAGTTAACTTCATCTCCAGTGCGATGCTCGCTTACCTGTTTGCTCATTGAGCGCCTACTTGTTTTGTTATTTACCTTCTTGTTTCGGCTTCAGTCCATTCGTTTCTTATCCCACAGAGCCCCATTTTTCCTTCCTTCACTCAGACTTCATCTAAAATCTATTGTGTGGGGCAGCGTGTGAAGAACAGCCTGTGTTTGCTTTCTTTATGCAGCTTTTATTTCTGCTTGGGTAAGCCTGTTGTGTTTGTGTGACATTAGCACGCTGTTAAGTGCAGTTACTTGATGTGGAAGATGCAAATAAGCACCGTAGACACTTCCCAATGCCTTGTGGTTGTATGTCAGCTGTACAGACCCGTGTTCTTGCGTATGTGGGAGAAAACATTGATAAATGTGGACTGTGCACTCCCTTATAATGGTTTGTCATTAAACATGCAGCTGTCTACACACGAACACACACATCTAATTTTCTGCAGATGAGTTGGCACCTTATTGTCAGGCAGAGTCCTGTGCAATTAACCTACAGGACATCTGTACCACCTCTCTATCTGTTTTGCGCCTCTCTGCATCCCCTCCCCCTTTCTCCCATGTGGTATGTTTTACCTGCAAATTCCTTTAATTGTAGTGCACTCAGTGAGTTTTCTCCTGACACTGAGCCACAGTCAATACTGTGTTAATTAGCTGTCAGATCGACCCAGATATCCGTCGTTACGAGCATATGCATTAACCAGGCAGCAAAGAACTGACAACGACTTGAGATAAACTGAATTTAAGTGTGGCATGGTGGAAAGAGCAGTATATGGGGCTAAAACTGTTAACTAAGGCTGAAGTTGTGCAAGGCAAAACAGTGGCTGGAGACAACTTGAGATCTTGTTGCCTTTGAAATGGTTGCTTTGAAGGGAAGGGGGTCAGGCCTGTGACCATTTGCAGTTAGTTGCTGTCTTCAAAGTGATGGATGGTGATAAAACAGCAATAAGACAGTCAGTCTTCTATCAGTTTGTGGCTGAATGGGAACAAGTTGGCAATTAAATGCAATCTGTTTGTGATAATATGGTGATTAACTTTGATAAATTGGGAAAAATTACGACTCATTTGTAGTCTACGTTCATCGGAAATGCAGAGTCCAGCCAGAGCCTCAGATTTGAAACTGAAATTCCTCCACAAAAAGTGATGCAATTGCTGCAAAACAGCTATTTAACAGCAAAATACCAGGCAACCCTCAAATATGACCTGCTGGCAACTAATTGAGTTGGAAAAATGAATTGCAGGGCTGATGTCCTCAGCACAGATTGACTCCAGTTGCTTGCAACATGCTGGCAGCACGTCTACATACATAGTTTTGACAAACTGCACTGTGTCAGGCAGTGACTGCAGTCACTCCAAGGCAGACTGCAATTGTTTGGTGACAAGTTGCTTCCCAACAACCACAACTTTTTTTTTTTTTTTTTTTTTGTAGTATCGCAATAGTGCAAATTTGCGTATGTATTTTGCGATGGACGTTATACAGAGAGGTTTTGAAACATTACAAGTGTGCTTCCATAAAGTCCTTCAAAATCCCAATTGCACGTTGCTGGACGCAGATGATGCTGTATATGCTGTGGATGCTGATTGGTTGACAAATGGGCCAGAGCAGGGAAGAAACCAACAGCAGAAATCACCAGGAAAGGAAGAAGTTTAAAAAGAATCAAAGACCAAAAAAGTATCAACAGGGGCTGCTGTGGACACTTTGTATTGTTTTTAACACTCTGTTTCACTTTAGTTCTTTGTGTGTTATAACTTTACTCTCTACCCAGCCGCCTGGAAAAAACAACGATGAGATGAGTAGTAGCACACAGACCAGTTTTACCACATATTTTATGCACTCTATCCGTCCACAGATGTTTTCTCCTCTCATATCCATGGACTCCCAACATGCTACCACTAGTGAACCACAATTTCAGCATTAGTTGCAAAGAAGTTACCTTCTATTTCTACTCTAATGTGACCGAATAAAGCTAATGATCAGTATTTTCATAAAGTGTCAAATATTTTATTTGTGGAGTCTTAATTATCTTTCACAAAATCCTTTGTTGATATTTTTCATTTATATGAATATCAAATTCCTTATTTGAAATAGTAAAGCAGCATTTCTTCCAGTTAGAAAAGCTGTAACTAGCGAATGCCTTCCTAAGTCATTATCACACATGAACTGCAGCCTTTAACTTTACCTGGCTGAGCTGCATGCGAGAGCGCAACTGTCTGACTCAGATTAGACATGAAGTGGTTTTTATCCTACCAGCTCCAATCAGGCATGACTAAAATATCTCAACGACAAATGTACTGTTTTTTTTTTTTTACTGGAAAACCACAGGCAGGTCAGATTTTATAGTTAACATCCACATTCATAATCTCCAAGTGATGAACTCGATGTTTTATGATTTCGATCAAAATTAAATAACATTAGTGATTTCCTGACATTCGTTTCCTGAAAAACTGACACCAGAGCATCGTGAGCTGCACTTTGCATTCATTTTACAGCGGTTGACCAAAGTAGCTGCATGCCCAGTGGATTGATGTTTATGAGTGAAAGTCTATTTTCAAAGGTGGCTTTGTGTCTTTCTGGACAGACACATTCAATGTAAACTTGACCTTCATTAGCCTATGCAAATACAAGTAACCTTTCTCTAGCTCTGTGCCTGATCTTCTCACTCACACACACATTAATGTCAGAGCCTTTAACTTCTCTTCGGCCTCATTATCTGAGAGAAGAAATGCAAATGGCACTGAATTACTACTAATACCTGCTTAGTTCACTCGGCAGCATGAAGACCCACTGGAGGACATCTTTACTTGTTTTCCTGAACTGAAGTTATAGTATCCAATTGTCCGCCTGCTTGCTTCTTTCTCTGTGTTATTAATTCTGGAGATCACTGTTCACTGCTCAGCAGCCCCGGAGACAAAGGAGAGAAAACAAAGAAGAGAGTGGTATTTAGTGTTAGAAGAGCCGAAAATCGGGAATCACCGAGGGCTGGAGAGAAAGAGAGTAGAGGAGGTTTGCAGATCGCAGAGTGACAGGAACATATAGACCTGTGTTTAGAAAAGTGACTACTATAAAGACACATAAAGTGCACAGCGCAAAGGAGAAGGAAAAATGATTGGCAGCCAAATTAGTTGGCTTTAGTGTGGCACGTCTTCACAGAAAGACTGAGGTCAAGTCACAGAGGACATGCGGGGGCTTTAGGTGCTTAATTAATATGACATTCATTTCTACACATAGGTGCTGAAAACTGAGTGTGTTGGTGTGTGTGTGTGTAAGTTTGAGTGTGAGACACAGAGAGACAGGCATTTTATTAGCTTCATTTAAGGACGCTTAATATACAATGACACTGACCTATATTGGCTGCTGCCTCCAGCAAAAAGCCGCCCAGCGTTCGCGTCTCTGATTTTTTTTAAATCGCATTTCCTGTCGCACTAAATGCATGGAAGCAATATAAAAAAGGACTTGAAGACAGATCGGTTTAAGATTAGCTCTAACATGCAGTGTCCGACTTTCCTGCAGCCAGTTGTTATGAGCAAATGAGTAAGAGAGATGTAATTTGTTAGCTGTTAATTGTTAACAGGAGAACTGCTGGAATTTTTTGGCCTCTTGACACATGAAGTTTTCCCATTTGTGAGCTACGCGTCAGTACTTGCAAACTGCTTTTGTGAAAATGGTCTGCTGTAAGTGGGAGTTTCAGAGCTCTATCAGACACCAAAAGTCAGCTTTTTACACATAAAATCAAAGCTGCAGTCCTGACTTTTCTAGACATCACCTGGCAGAGTTGGTTCAGGCTTATGACATTAAGTCTTCTACCTGCCAGCTCCTTTGTGCAAAGTCTGTGTGGTGTTGGGATTGAACCAGTGCGTGAATAGCGCAGCTAATAAAACTGTGCATTTACTGTTTGTGAATTGGAATCATGTGTGTTCCCGTCTGCAGGCAGCAGTCTCGCTTTAACCGCACCGAGTAGTTGAAGAAGCGCAAACGCATCTGAAGCAGACTATTTCCTGCTGTGTGCTAAATCTGAGAAAGCACAACAGGGAAAAATATCCTGACCTGATTCTTCCTAAATTGTCCAAATTTAGTGGAAACCATATAAAAGAGGAATGGAAGATAAAAATCAGCTGTAACATGCAGTGTTTGATCTGTCTTGCTGTCAGCATTTATTTCCCATGCCTGACCGTTCAATGGGCACACTTTGAGTGTTTGGCTTCGGTTGATAGTCAGTAAAATTGTTATATCAGACACCAAAACATCTCAGCATTTTATGATACTATGAATCACAATTTTGCATCTCTCGATTGTTAAGAGACAGGAAATATTTTTCATCTGTCAAAAGGTACACACTAGAATTACCCTGTTCACATTACAGTGTAATCTGCCAGACATCTGTACCACCAGCATCCTGCTTCTACATGTATTAGGCAAAAGCAGTGTTGGGTAATTGCACTGCAGTGCACATAGCTTTGCTTTAAAATTACTGCCCATATTTTCTTTGCTATCGCTGAATTGACCATGAACTATTACATTGTTCTTCACTGCCATAATCATAACAGCAAAGGTATTCAATCAAAATGGCAAAATATTTATTCGTGAAAGAATGTCCAGACACCGACAAAATCAATGAAGCAGCACATGAAAGCTTTTCTGGCAGCTCAGTTATCCAACAAACCTTACGTAGACAGTTTATGTCGACGCGCACTTTAATTCGACTCACTTGTGTATGCTACACAGGCATCTGCTTCCTGCTCTGGCCTTCTATGCTGATGCTTTGCCTATCCTGTGTTTGGGTCAACCCCAGACTGGAGAAATCAGGGCCCTTTTTATGAAGTTTAAATCAACATGCACTCATGCATATATTAACTCATAAGAGCACACACTTTTACAGGCAAAACACACATGGGCACACACACCGAGACACAATAAAATTGAAAAACGGGGTGTGCCCCCTGCTGTTAACACCATCTTGTGTTTGACACTGGCTTTATACATATGCTAATTCACCTCCATTTCACTGCCAGTGTAATGGATGGGGTGAGACCAGCAATTAGATATTAGAAAGAAAAAATATAGTGACAGCGAAGCAGAAAGAAGAGTATCTTATCTAGCCCACACAGAGACAGAGACCTTCCCTTTTATACTAAATGTGACACCTGCTTTTCACTCATAAATAAAACATTTAATCTACATCTGGAACTTCAGTGAAGGTCCAAAAGATTTTGTGCGTGCGTAAAATGGAGCAAAAACACAAATGACAGAGACGAACAGCGCATTATCTTTGTTTCATCTATAATTACATCAGCCAAGCTGAGTTATATGTTGAATGAATCTTACATAAATAGATATCATCGCGCACAGTCATTACCCCCTCGGGTTTTGTGTTTGTGAACCCAGTGTGCGAGCAGGGCAGCGTGCCCGACGCTGTTTTAATTGGCATGGCAGAGTGCCAAGTGATGGATGGGTGGCTGGGTGCAGAGACTCGCTGTGTATATTTCTGAGTTGATGACAGCCATCTGCCAGTGCCACGGGCCATT
This sequence comes from Haplochromis burtoni, assembly GCF_018398535.1. Taxonomy (NCBI): domain Eukaryota; kingdom Metazoa; phylum Chordata; class Actinopteri; order Cichliformes; family Cichlidae; genus Haplochromis; species Haplochromis burtoni. The sequence continues at coordinate 1,108,197 of NW_024582507.1, read as the reverse complement.
CCCAGTGCTGTGTTTCCCCACATGTGTGTTCCTCCTATAGTCAGCTGTGTGCTGGCTCTGCTGCTTTCTGCTGTGTTTGTGGACACGGGCAACCACTCTATGCGCACTCCATAACCTACGGCCAAAGTAAAGCAAATTACAGTTAGAGCGAACACACACACACTTATTCATATACAGCCAGTATAGAGAAATGCTATCATAATAATGGCTTTGTATTTTTATTTTCTGGGAGGGAACTTTTCTTTCTATCAGCCAAGGTTGAATCCTGGACAGGGTTGAGCATAGGGACATTTTTCTGGTGACAAAAGTTGCAGCTGTTGGGTTATTTAATGTATTTTATAAGTGTCTAAAAGCTCAAAGAGTTGCAGTGTTAGTAGAAATAAAATGGAAAACAAAGAAATGGGGAAGTGTTATGACTAAACACACTTTTTCCTTCAGTTATTGTTTAATGTGTACTCAGGGAAACCGTGACTTGGTGTTTTTCTCCTGCTGTATCCTACGTTTCTTGGTAGAAAGGGGAAATAAACTCCCCTGTGTTTGACTCTTTCTCTTCACCAGAAGCAGCTGGTGAATAGAACTGTGCTAATAGAGTGCAACATTAAATCTCCCACTGTGGGGCCAAATCCAGCCACTGGGCTTAACAACGTTTCTGGCAGAAACCCTCGACTGCAGTATCTTTTACTGACTAAATGTTCCTTTGTGTATTCCAGCCAGACACTAACTTTGCCTTTCTATGCCGGGCAGGTATTGTGGCAAAGAGTTTTTAGAGGTTATTGTTGCTGCCTGGTTCCCAAGAAAAACATTTAGTATCAGCAGTAAGAATGGTCCAAAACAGTAAAGCTCCAGCCACACTGCTGAGAGGCGCTATGAAGCTCTGTAGAGCAGAGGGAAACTGTAGAGTCAGATGGCAGTTCTCTGAGGATTCCTCACCACAGGGATATCACATTATCAAAAGAGAATTTCTAAGTGCTTTGGCAGGTATTTACAGTGCTTAAGACACCTTTCATGTCTTTATACTTTACTTCCAAGGAGCAGGATTTGTTTGTTTTTATTAAAGTGCTCTTGAGGAATAGTTATATAAAGCAAGACGCTTTATGGAGGTCTTCCAAAGTTTTTCTTTGGACACTGGCTGCTTATTTAGTCATTTTCAGTCTAGGCGTTGTACCTGATCATTTTCCGAGGAATGTTGTTTTTGGGTTTTTTTGTTAAGCCACTTAATACTGACCTGTGAATCATTCAAGCATTTAAAAAAAGGGATCTAACTCAAGTTATGAATCAGTGTTGTGTCTGCACATAAACAGACAGCTTAGCAAAGAACCAGTTTTAGGCACTTTGTTACAAGCAGTCTGTTGCAAAAACACATCATTTGATCTAATTTCTTTAGTTGAACCTACAATTAAACTAATGATAGCACAAATTGCCAGGCATAAAAGATTATTTTGCAAATATTTATGATTCCCTTAGAGCTGTTACCATAAAACCTTTTCATATCTCGGCATTACGTGCAATGTGTCACGGTTTGGGGCTACAGTTATCTCAATTATGAACTCAGAAAAGTTCTTTCAGATTTTGAGCCACACTGGAACGCCATCTGAAAAGGGTCTGATTGGCAAGGGCTTCATTTTTCAGCACGCCATACTGGCACTGCAGTAGAGCCATACGTGGATACACAATGGAACACTATCAGAGTGCAGACCTCAACATTATTAAAGCAGTGTGGGATCATCTTGACAAATGAACGAGAGTTCAGGCTGTGTAGAAGAAGAAAGGTGTTCATACCAAATATTTACTTCCAAGCTCATTAGAATTGTACAAAATTGCAAAAAGAAGAAGAAGTAAAGCACAAATTTGTAAGGTGTCTTTTTAAAATGTTTTTGCTCAATAAATGTCTTTAATGATTACTCGATATTCTTGTTCACAGAAAGATTTAATTAATGAACAAGTTATTCTGGCTTTGACCCTGCTCTTTGAGCAGTGTTGCATCACCAGTTACTTAAGGATGCGGAGAACAAACCCATTTTCCTCCTTTATTGTCTCTTTGTCTATCGAGGAAAGCACTCAGCAGCTCAACTTCAGCCTTGCAGGTCTGTGGTGTCTAACCTCCTATGTTTGCTTGTGTGTTCGCAGCTCCTTGGCTTCGTGTACGCCTGCTATGTTGTCAGCGCTATCACTGAGGAGGAGGACAGCTGTGAGTGACTTAACACACACACACACACAAAGACACATACACACACTCATTCTTGCAAAGGAGCCTCACAACAATGAGTGAATCACACCCAGAGCCACTCGCACAAGGGAGACGTAAACGCCTGAGTTGAGGGGAATAAAGCTGCATCTTTCTTCTCCCTCTTTTCCTGTCCCACCCTATACCTCTCCTATCTGTACCTCCTTCCTCCCCCACACCAGCTGGGCCCTCTTGTTTTTCTTTCCCTCCAGAACCAAAGGAGCCATGTGTTACTCTCCACACCTCCTTCAGCCCATTCTTTCCTCTCCTTTCGCTTTCACGTGTACGCTGGGCGCCTTGTCTCTCGCAGCCTGTCATCCTTGCTGTTGTTGGAAACCTGTTATTTCCTTCCTTTAATGTACTGTGGCCTTTTGTTTTCTCACTTTCTTCTTTCTGTGTGCCCCATGTTTTAACACTCCAGCCGTCTCATACCTGGTAGAGGTGAGATGGGGCTCTTGTTAACAAACACAAACCTTCTGCCTCCCCCCCCCCAGGCCTGTTTCTTTTGGAGCAACTGAAACATCTAGATTTCTTCTCTGAAGCGGCTCCTCGCAATGTGCTATCTCAGGGCTCTTTTTCTTCTGGTGTATGCTGATCTGTGTTAGTTCCTTAAGTTAAAGTTAGTTGAGGGTGAGAGGCTCATTCTTTTCCTGTCAAGCATAAACAAGCACAGAGCTGGTGAAGAGTGTGGGAAAAGACAGCAGGGAACCATGAAATAAATAAGAGAAGATGGGGGGGAAGCAGGGACGGACACTTTTGACAGCAGCTGCTGTGACCTCATAGGCAGCAGGTCGGAGGTCCTGCAAGAGGTTAGCCAATCACAGGCCAGGAAAAATTTGATCTAAGGATCAATGGTAGTCATAAATTTCTGATTTGTTCTGCAGTAGCTCTCATAGCTACACAAGCCTGTCCACAAGCTTGAGAATCTGTCTTCACAAATATATCATTTAGTAATCAAATCAAATCAAATCAAATCACTTTTATTGTCACATCACATGTGCAGGCACACTGGCACAGCACATGCGAGTGAAATTCTTGTGTGCGAGCCCCACAAGCAACAGAGATGTGCAAACACAACAACACAAACGAGCAAAAGTAGTTAAATGGACCACTGGCATAGTTATGTACACGATTTTTAGAATACTAATTTCTAGAGCCTGGCTGTGTTCGTGTCTCTTTTGTTGCTTTTAATGTGATTTGAAAACAGAGTAATGAACAAAACACTACATGCACTAATTGAATTAAAACGGCAGGCTCTTGTAATTTGGTGGAATTGAGATGTGGTGTGTGTGTGTGTGTGTGTGTGTGTGTGTGTGTGTGTGTGTGTGTGTGTGTGTGTGTGTGTGTGTGTGTGTGTGTGTGTGTTCCTACACACCAGTGTTACAAAGGTCTAAGCAGTTCTTAGGTGGTCACATACCAAAGGCTGTGAGGGGTTTGCATCACCACCCAAGTGTCTTGCAGTCTTAGCTCTAGCTGGTACAACTTAATCAGCAGTCAACCATAAGTACTGCTTTGAAGGCAAAACCAGTTCTATCAAGTAGGGCTTTTTTTTTAAAAAAAAGTAGGGTTTTTTCCCTCAGCAACTCCTTCTTTTTTGAATTCTGTTCATTCCCAGTGAGAACATCCATTAAAACTGAAGTGGATAGTTATCCTCTCTCAAAAATAAGAGATAAAAAAACCCCAAACGAACAGCGAAAGGATGGCAAAAGAAAAAAGCTTGGGGTGAAAAAAGATTGTGGTGTGATTTTTATTGGTTTTAATTATCTGGCCCAGGCTGTGTTGAAGTGAAACGCTGCTACATCGCTTCCAAGTGCTAGCTCTTTGTTATTGTAATCAGCCCTTTGCCTGTACGCACCCACCAATATGCACATGTTTGTTCGAGCAGACACAGGTGCACACACACACCAGCTAAGCCACTTTCTGTGCTCATTTTCTCCTCCTATTTGATGTGTAGATTAAAGCCAGTTTCTCCACTGAGCTCCCTTGCTTTCTCAGCATTTCTCCTCCTACTCAGAAGTATATCTTCCATATTCCTCTCTCATTTGCTTCATTTCAATTCCCAGTTTCTTCACAGGTTTAGGGAATGATAATATATCATAGCCCAGGTTTATTGTGTTTAAGAAATCCTCTCTTTCCCCCGCTCTTTTACCATATCTGGCTTTTGAACTTTAATGAGGTGTGCTTGTAAAAAGTTAAAGGTCTCTGGTCACTCGTTGTATCAGCCTCATTAAGCGCCTTGCTGGTCAATAACTTCCACGGCTGATTGCGCCTTACTGAGAGAAGAAAGGTAGAGACAATCCTCTGGAGGGATGGAGAGAAAAGGAAGCGAGCGAGTGAGAGAGAGAGAGAGAAAGAGAAAGAGTGGGCATACATTAGGGGAGCAGAGGGAGGTGTTTATCGGGAGCAAGTTGGGAGGAGAAAAAGGACCCAGTATGCAAACAACAAGAGACATGATGAGCTTTTCATGAATAAGGAGATAAGAGAGGAATTCCTTTCACGCAAAGCACTCTTTCACTCTCCAGGGACAGGACTGAGTTGGATTTGAGTGCTCAGACTTGCGTAAAGACTAGCAAAATGAACACACACACACGTGTATACAGGCACGTACACACTCGCAAAAAGCCAAGAAGACACAATGGGGAGAATAACAAGCATCATATACCATCAGCTCAGGGTTTGACATGGCTTTCAGGCTTTATTACTGATAGAGTGTGTATGCGTGTGCGTGTGTGTGCATGAGTGAGCTCCCTTTTGATGTGAGTCTCTCTCCCTCTGTCACTCACAAGTGCATCTATACGTGGTCGCGCACTCGTTCGTACCTGGATGCGTTTGTGTGCGCGTTTAGCTAACTGTGTGTGACTGACTGACTGAGTGTAGGTGATTGTCTATATTTGTGTGCATGAATTTGTTACACAGAGTTATCTGCGGTGAGCAGACACACCAGCAGAGTGAGTGGTGGGGAAAATCCTCTTTGTAAAGTAGGTCATGGAGTTAGCCGCCTAGCACTGGGATAAGCTTGCTTTAGCTTGTCTGCTAATTATGCTGCCGCCCTCTGTGCTGAGTCACATTTGCAGAAAATGCTCTAAAAACAGACAGAGGAGCTATATGGCAGGATGCACAGGGGGCAGTATCATCAAGTTGTGTGAGAAGGTCAAAATAACAAAAGTTCTAGTATCTTCAAAAACATGGATGCACGTGTTCAGGACCTCATTTGTGAAAATGTTCGTTTTCTTTTTAATACTTTAACCTAACCTTAGTAGTGCAGTCAGTCATTTTTGAGGTCATTTTATACATAAAAAATAATATTGTACATATAAAAAAAATACATTAATTAGTGTGCAACAAACTGATGTGTTCTCATGAACTTTGAATGAATCCATTAAAAATACACAGGAGCAGGCATTGGAAAACCTGTTCACAAAGAACACACAGAATATGAAGTCGACATCAAGTGATGATGAGCTGGTCCTGATGTTTCTAAACAAGCAAAGGAAGAAACTGAAATTCTTGGTTCATCCAATTCTAATGAGAAGGCAGCAGCAGGGAGAATTTCATGGTTTAATCCGGGAGTACATATTTCAGGATGTCAGTGGAGCAGGTTAAGCTCTTGTTGGCAGAGTTAGGACCACACCTGAGGACGCAGAAAAACGATTTCCCAGTGCAGACTGACTCGAGCAGCGTCTAGCTGTGTGTCTGAGGTAAAATAGTATTATTTTACTATTTGTATATTTTGTACCACTGCATTTTTGAGCTACGAGTCCACTTGTTCCCAAAGGCAGTGATCAGATTGGTCCGTTGTCTTTATTCGTATCTGAAAAGTCTGGAAAATCAAGCTGGGTTTAAGAAAAATGCCACAAATTGGTCCAGCAAAACTATGTGGTCGGCATGAATGAATAGGTTAGTCTGAAAAATATTTTTAAGCTTCAAAATATTCACATGAATTTTACACGCCTGGTGAGTAAAGGCCTTCAGACTTCAGATATGAAGGTTCATATTTTTATCATCTAAGAAGTAAAAATCTTCCTCTTCTTGAAATCAGGACTTTAACACGTGAAAGTTTGTATAAGCGTGCTGATTTATTCCTGATAATAACAAAGTTACTGTCAGCAGATGAGAAACTCAACAATGAGCCCACTAAACAACAACAGCTAGTTTTAAGTTAACGTTATGACAGTTAATGTTACGCTTGAGTGTCCTAAAAATCACACGTTCCCTCTGATAAACAGTTTGATTACGTTCTCACATCATATGAGAGTTTATTCACTAAGCGTCAGAGTCCAACAATGATAGGTCGACTTCAAAGAAAATTTCACGTACCGAGAGAAAAGTTCAGGATATCCTCAATGACTCATTTCAGTGTTGTTGTCATAGACACAAGTGAACTTCACTGACTCATTGACTTGTATCAGAATTTTTTCACAGTTTTACAGCCTGCTTCAGAGTAAATACATGTAGACACCAGCTGAGGTGAACAGCAGACTTATAGCCTACAGTCAGTACAGATGAACAGTGGCCACCATAACTACGATTATACCCTTGAATTAGGCAAAAAAAACAGAACTCGGTTAACTGCAGTCTGCAATTTACTGACAACTAGCAATGATATTTTACACACTGTAACGTTAAGATCATTTCCATTGACATTTAACAGTATCCCAATCACAATTTTACAAATGAAATTTAACTTACTCATATTGCAAATCTGAGGTACCTGTACTTCATTGTCCATCTTATTTTTTATGCCATGAAAATAAAGCAACTGACCAAAAGAATAAAACATGCTAATTTTAAAACAGTAGCAAAGTGTTAAGTAGAGGAGATAGAACATATTTTGTGGATTCATGATGGGTTGAGAAACAAAGCCAGGCATAGCTTGGTAGTGTCAGGTGAGGCAGACACACATGTTCATCAAAAGTATCCTGATATAAACAGTAGGGACAAGCCCAGATCTTTGCTTAGGGATAAGAATTTTTAATTTTCTTTTTTATTTGTTTGTTTGGTTGTTTGTTTTTTTAAGGGAACATATTTAATATTAACATTAGCATTGTATCAGAGTTAGCTTAGAGCTAATTTGCATCTGCAGTCCCTTGGTGGGTTACAAGTAAAATATCACAGCAATAAAATATATAAAAACTGAACTGAATTATAAAATGCATTGTTTTTAAAGCTGACACTAGAGTTGGAGGTTTTAATGATACTGTGGCATTCCACCGAGTTGGAAATCAATACTGTCAGAGATTTTGTGCTAATTAAACTACAGTCCCTTTTCACCGAAGCTGTTTTCATTTGCTGTAGTTCAAACTAAATAATGGCTGATATTAAGCTGATGTTTATGTTGTACCTATGAACATCTCATCAGTGTGACACTGGGTCAGAATGTTCAACATCAGATCCCCGAAACTGGAGGATCAAACATCGCTCCACTGATGCATTGACCTAATAGCTGATGTTTATGCAAATAAACTTTAAGTTAGTCAACCAATCAAGTCAACTCAATCAGTTTCTAATATAACATCTAATATAAAGGTCTTGTTTTACCCAACTAACAGTCAAATATCCAGACATATGAAAACAAAAAGAAACAATGGAAAGGCTGGAACCAGAGAATGCATTAAATATTGCAAATTTTACAGTAGACAAGTGTGCTCTCCAGGGTCTTTTGCAGAAACACAAAGAAATGGGGGTGATCTGCCAAAACAAACAAAAAGCCAACAAGCAAGTGTTTCGGGGTGATTAGCCAGCCTCATAATATATGCTAATCAAGGATCCAGGCAGCAAAGATGCATGAATTTCTGTCTATAAGCTGCCCAACAAGCAATTGAAGCAAAATAATAGTAAAACAAATATTAGGATGTTGGTCAGCAAATTTCAAAATCAATACATGCTTAATGGATCAGCAGTCAGATTAAAGTAAAATTAGGGTGGCAACCTCTTAGTAAAAGTTAGTGGTTGACCAGTGATTGCAGTTGTTCTCAGACAGGTTTGCACATTACTGGTGTCTAATTGACCATGTGCACGAGAAAATGCTAACTTCCTGGTTTGAGACCAGATGTAGGGTTGTACATTTCCGGTAGCTTTGGTTTGCGGTCAATCGCTATTGCGAAGATATACTCCAAAATCATGTCCAAAACTCGAAAACGGAAAGATCGCGTTAAGTTACAAAGAGCAGAAGGTGGGAACACTCACTGCTGTTGTGTCATAAAAAATCTAATGATCAATTTTGATGTTTAAAGAGTTTAGATCGATCAGTTGTTTACATCACTCAACAGCAGAACTGCATTACTGCAGCAGAAGACACATCGTCCACATTCAGAAGCACATCTCTGTATAGTGACTGGTCTTATGATTTAAACAGGCAATTGTTCAGCATTCAAACTACAGGTGAAGAATAGTCAAACCAGATGTTTCCCCCGTTATGTCGAGATCAGCTAGTCAAGTACACACCTACACAGCATGTTAACAAACCGTGAAAAAAGCCACACAAAAAATGAATGATTGCTGGTAAGGGTTTCTATACATTAGTATGTACGAAGGGTATGTTGTGACTTACCTTAAAAATTACAGTGGTCCCTTGCTATTAACGCGGTTCACCTTTCACCTCGCTGTTTCACAGATTTTTTAGTGCAAGTTTGAAATCAGTCTGAATTGTTCTTTTCATTTCCCGTTTATCATCACAGATCTGGTCCCTGCCTTTGAAAATGGCAACAAAGTCGCAAGTTCATTGAACAAAGTTGCAATAATTTTGGTCATGCTATGATAACATAAGCTAGACGGTTAATGGAATTGTTTATGATATATTATCTTCAAAGACTTTATAATAATAGCTCATAATAAGCGCACGCAATCAACAAAAACTGCTTAAATAGTGCAGAGTTCATTTGGGTGGACGATGGCTGTTGCGACCGAGTCGGAAATTCCAGTGAAGACGGTGCTGGATGTTGGAGTTTAGAAACATAATTAATGCAGACAAAGTTTCTACAGACTCCATCTCTCCCTTGAACATCTTACTCTCACTCATCTTTGCATGGATCATAAAATTTAAATGCACTTTCAATCAAACACACCCAACATTTTTATGTGCAGAATAACAATGCATAAAACAGCAAAGATGGCTGCGTGTGTGAGGCGAGAGATGCAGACATGCAGAGCCAGCTAGGAGTGTGTGTGTGAAAGGGACCACAACTGTCTTTTAATTGACCTCTTCCATCATTACAGATTCTCTCTACAGAAGTCTTGAATGAGCTGTCCAGTCTTTTATCACTCTCTCTGTCTTTGTCTCTGCCATTTCTCACCCTTGTTTTTCATGATTTTCCTTACACTATACTCCGTCTGTTTTAGTCTAATTTTTCA
>NW_024582507.1:1081523-1098567 GCF_018398535.1 Haplochromis burtoni | reverse complement strand
CACACACACACCACTGTCTGCTGACTGCCTGTATCTCTGCTTTACATTACATTACTCCCTGCTTGTTTGAGGGCACTACTTAGATGCCTTAACTACTGACCTACATACCTTTCATATCTTGCATGTGTCTGCAGAAGGGGGAAAAAAACCAGCTTGCTCAATCTGCTGGGAAGAAAGTGATCTTGCTTCTGTCAGTGTTGGTGTCAAAAAACCGCCAGTATCTGTTTTAATAATCTCTCCTGTTAAAGGTTTTCTGTTTGCACTGGTGTTACTAGATTTAATGTTGAAAAACACAGTCATATGGATTTTTTTTTCCAGTAATTTCTCAACCATCAAGAATCAGTGAGCTGCACAGAAGACCGGCCTCAGAGCAGGATCAGACTGATGCATGCTGTAATTAATAGGGAAATGATTCAACATGGAACAAGCAATTAACTGGCTGAAAAACAATATAGTCTGTAGGAGGAATAGAGGTCGGGGTTATAAATTAAGCATTTAATAGAGAGCAAAGTAATGTTTTGACACACTGAATGTCTTCATTAGAGTGAAAAGAGGCAGCTTTAGAGGCAACCTATTATGTCCAAGCCAGGATTTCTTTCTTTCGTTCTTGAAATCTTAATAAAGCAGATTTAAATGATTCACACAAAATAATCCTTATTTGGGTCCTGGCAGACGCAGCCCCTCAGTTCATCATCTATATGCAACAATCTCTTTCACAACCCATCCCCCTCCCTTTAAGCCAGCTTTCTTATGATTGGCTGTCCCTTGTAAACAAAAGGTTTGAACAGCAGGTGGGTGGGGCTTCTGTACTGTAAAAGCCTTAGTTTTTAGTTCATAGGTCCTTTTCTAAGCAGCAATTTTAAGCATTGTAGCTCAGGTTGATTAAACAGAAGCGGCCCCATTCTATTTAGTGTTTCACAGCTGTTTCCTGTCTTAAAAAACAGAGCCATAATTAATCTTACTGGTTAATTAGTAATACCTGTGTTTACTTAGCAATTATATGCGAAAAGACTACTGTGAAAAGAGCTTATGTGGATTGCTTGCACATGCCCGAGCTTATTATTTTTAGCTCTGGCTTTGCTAAATAAGAGAGACTAGCATCCTAACAGTGTATATACATGACAGAAAATAAGGATATAATACAAAATAGTACATCATACACACCGGGCCCAGTTTAAGTTTAGGTTGGTCAGTGCATATGTCACAAGATTCTTTACAGAAATCTGACTTTCAAATACTTTCCAAGTGGAGAAGTTGACCTATTTGTAGTTTTACATGAAAGGCACACATATCGCCAAAGTCATTGGGATTTCTGCTCCGGAGTCCTCGAATATCTGTGTCAAATTTTGTGGCAATCCATCCAGTAGTCAAGCTGATATTTCACTCTGAGCCAGAGTATTAGATTCACAGACTGGTGGAGGGATCCACCGAGCGATATTGCTTTGCTATCCCACGAGCTGTAGCGTGTCTAAAAATGGCAACCATGATTATCATCCAGCTGTATTCCTCAGCACGGTTTATCATGGCAGGAGATGGATCCCCACCTGCTTATAATGAGAAAATCACTCGTACAGAAAAGAGCAGGGGAGAGGGCTTTGTGTGTGTGTGAGTGTGTGCATCTTTGTATCTTTTGGTGGGTGGGTGGCATGTGTGTGTGTTTGTGGTGTGCAGATGAAACAGTGAATGCCTGGAAACCGGGACAGGGTCAGAGGAAAGGGGTGACACAGCACAACCCCTCTGGCTGGTGTGCGCATCCTGTCTACCTATCAGCATTTAGCAGACCACCCCTGCCTCCTCTTATCTGGATGGAACTGATTGGGCCTTCCACTAGTCTCTATGGCTGGCTTGTATGTGTGTTTTTCCACCACAGGTGCTGGGTTCCAAAAAAGAAACAGATGTGCTCATTTTGTTATTCACTCAGCTAGGGTCCTTTATATATTTGGTGTCTTTTCCCACTGAATAGGGTGCAGCTTTTACTTTTCTTCCACTCGCTGTGTTTAGAGGAGACTCGCAGCTCCTGGACACGCTGGCCTTTTTCACACGGACTCCCTAATCTCCTTGGCTCCCTGTCAGTCAGACCGACAAGCGTGACACACCCCGTCCTCTCCTCCTTTTTCCTCCCCTCTCTGTCTGTCTCCCTCTCTGCCGTTTATGTCCCCTCAAAAGCCCCAAGCCTTTTCCATCCATCTCAAAAATCCCTCTTTCCGCATGTGTGAAAAACACACTGCACTTTGGTACCAGCATGTCCTTCTGTTTCTCGCATGACATAACACTCGCTCGCTCATCTGCACCTCGCCTAGAGTCTGAACTCTTAACTGAGAAAATAAACAGAAAGGTTTGAGGATCAATTTGGTGGCTGAAGGTCACCTCTGTTTCTGAGCGATAAAAAGGCTTAAGCTATTTTGACAGCTGGCAAGCTTTCACCTGTTCCCAAGCTTTCCCTTAGGCTTGAGGCAGATGCACAGATGAAAAACAGTTTTTTCTCTCTCTTCTACTTTTGTAGATTTTGTCAAACTAAAAGAGACTCAAAGTTTGCACTGTTGTTCACAAGCTACCTTACAACATCTGTGCACTCCATTTGTTCCCATTGTGTCTTTTTGTTTCCATTTCATTCTTCATTCAGTTTCTTTTTTTAATCGTGCATGTATTTTTAGTTGTCTGTCTTTTGATTTACTCCGGGATTTATGTGCTCAATACTTTGTTTTCAGTTGATTTTATTGGAGGATTTGACCCATTCCCACTCTACCATGTCAATGAGAAATCATCTCATCTCCTCTTAAAGCCCATGTACCCGTAAGTACGAGTGCGCTCTCATCCCATTACATTTGTATTTGTCTCTGTGCGTTGGAAGCATATTTATGTGACCTTTCACATTGTTGTTGGTGCAAGTTGTGATCGTGAAACTTTTACATGCGTTGGAAAGTGCAAGAAAATAATCTCCACTTTCATGTCCGTGCCAGAGTTTAGTGTCAGCATCTCTAGGTTGCAACACAGCGTTTACTGACAGAGATTACACAGAGTTGCTTACTCAGTATCTGGAGAAATGACTCATGTCTGGGGAGTAAACTAGTGTCTGAAACATGCTACATCCTGTCAGTGTGCTTTGGGGAATATGGAGACCTTTCATAGCACTGTGTGCGTGTGCGTAAGTGTGTGTGTCCACAGGCAGCTACTGGTAGAAAAACACATAAAAATATGTCTACAATTGGATTAATCACTTAAGTCGTGCAGAGGAATTAATAAAAATAAGCCTGGGAAGTAATGTAATAATTCTCTGCCAACATGAAATTAATATTTTATTAGCTTCTTGACAGTTTAATCAACTCTGTCTCTAATAGGAGGAAGTTTTCATCTCCCCTCTTAACCTACTGAGAGTTACCTGTATATCCTGGAGAAATTCTTCTAAGTGTGTGTGTGTGTGTTTGTGTGAATAGAAATATCTTTTTCCTTTGGTTGTTCAACAAGTCTTAAAGCTTTGCCCTTTCTGTCTATCTTTTTGTCCCTTCCAGGTCTACGTAAATAGGAGAACATCCAGCGGGGAGGTGATGCAGCAAATTCCTACAGAGACAAAATGGTTGCTTTGACACAAACGTCCCAGTGCGCTTCAGTGCGCGAGACGTTCCTCCCTCCTTTGATTTCAGTCCTTTAAACGTGTAATTTGCTGATGTACTGCCCAGAAAAGCCAACATTTCTCTGTAAGGGTCCATCGTGATGGGTTTAGGGAGCTGGGGAATTGCAGTAAAACAAAGCATGTATTTAGGGGTATTTGTGTATTTAGGCAAGTATCAATCATTTTGTTCGTGTTGATTTCTCTGCTGTGCTCCCACTGCTGCAACCTGCCCACAATGGGCAAATACCCCCCTCCCAGACTGTGACTGTATAGAACATGTACAGCTATTAAATACATTGTGGATGTAATCAGGGGCTGCCCATCATTGCCAGTCTGTGGTGCTGTGTCTTAGAGGACTCACTGATTTAGCATATTATTGCTGGTTTGGCTCAAATCTTAGCCGGAGGGCTGAATTACAGTGGAGCCTGTGGAATGAGCTATTGTGTGCTGTCTGTTTACTTTAGGCCAGGATGTGTGTGCATAAATACAGAAGCAGAGCAGGAAGAGACAGGGGAGTGTAGAGGTAGAGGGTGGGGAGGGAACAAAAGCACCAAACCTACAGGGGCATCTGTCAAAAATAGAAAATGTAAATAATGAAAGTGGGAGGGTTAAAATTAGCTTTTGATTTAGAGTTTGAAAATGTGAGCTATCAAGAATGCAAAATAGCGTGAGCCTGCAAGAGGCATTCAAACACAAAGGATGGCATGCGAGTCTTAGTTTTATTTCGGGAGTCTTATTATTGTGACTATTTTCACCAACAACAAAGTCGGTGTTTCTGAAGTGTCAGGTGTTTGTGCTCGATGATACGCTGAAAGCTTTGTTTTCACGTCAGTCCCCCTCTAACTACTGACAGATCTGCCAAGGGTGATCATTACACACACTCAAACAAAAGTTACATAGCATATTTTTAACTTGAAGAAAACAATAGAAGTTGTTTCATTGTTCATATTTAAGCACAACAGTGCTGAGATGTCTGGGTATGGTCTTCAGTGTAGAAGTAGCGTGGCATATACATGAATAGATCAGAGAGTTTTCTCCTGTCACTTCAGCAGTTTAAATTAAATTGTCAGTGTTAATAGTCGCAGCTGTGATTGTTTGAGAGCATGTTGGGGTGTTTTTTTGTTTTGTAATTTTATGCATATTAAGTAATAAGTAAAAAGCAAAACTGGTGTCTTTAAATTGCTTTATATAAACTGGCAACTTAAATTTCTTGTATTCTGACCCAGAAAAACGACAATTATTCAAATGAAATGAAATGAAAAAGTTCATATCTCCCATACTGATTGGTAGCACTTCTTTTGTTCCTGTTAGTGTCATCAAGAAGTCAGATTCGCTCATGCCTTACTGGTTGTGTGAATCACTACTGCCCTCTGGTGTTCATAGTATTCATGTGCAAATTTCAAGGCTACTGAGTTTCTGCTGCATGCTTAACCTTCCATAAAACTCCCACTTTTTTTTTTTTTTAGCACTTTCCCTGGCCAGGATTTGTTTCTTATTTTTGTGTTGTCATAGTTGTATTTGCCTTCAGTTGTATGCTACATCATATAGACTGAGATTTGGTCCATTTGAAAGTAATTGCATTGTGTTAATTGATTGGAATAGTTGGCCACTTGGCTTGTTTTCTGTGGAAGTTTTTTCATTTCTGTTTTCAGCAACTTCAGCTATCAAGTGCGTGTCAGAGTCCTCTGTGATCTTAAATGTGCTTTACTGCCAGACAAACAGTTTTTCAACTGTTAGGATTCTTAAAATGATCTGAATACTTTTTCCATTCGATTGATCACCTCGCTGTCTGAGAGATGCAATAATTTTTGTGTCATTGTTTCTTTATAATTTAAAGTTTACACACTCCTGGGAAGCCAGCTAGCGTGTGAGTAAAAACACAAAGCACCTCATATTGTAACATAATCAGTATTAACAGGAAAATGCTTCTAAAATCCTAATGTAAAACAGGTCTTCCTCTCAGTGCAATACAGCCTTTTCCTAACCTGGTGACTAGTATTAGTTGAAACATGTTATATTTGTTAAATTTCCACTGAAAAGAGTCTATCTCTGTGTAGATACTTTTTGTTTTTATAGAAAGTGGAAATGGTTCTTTTTCTCTTCAATTTTGCGTCCTGTGTTCCTCCAACCCGATGTGACCTGAATTTGTATTCCTATTTATCCAGAACTGTGCTTTGTGCTCATGTAAATATGTGTTTGTTAATAAAAGAATGTGCTCTTTTGATGGTCCCATGTGTCATTTAGTAGGTAATTCTGTTTTTGTAAAAAAATAAAATAAAATCCAGAAGCTATAAATATGATGGCAGCTTGAACTGTTTATTGTAGAAAATGATCTGGTAAGCCTGACAAAATAAGCAATCAGCACTCTTTATTCTTTCCAGTACAACAGAAACTGGGGCCTGTGGAAAACTCAAGGCCACTCATGCAACACCTGTATAGGGGTGGCTTTTCACTACAGCCTTAGGACATGAAAGCACGGACGCTGCCTCTGATGACAGCTCTGCAGATGGGGCAGTGACGTAGGCTGGCAGCACAATCACCACAAACCACCAGATGACCACAGGGGATGAAGACAATGGACACAAGCTTGTCCATGCACACTTTACAGGTCCTCTCCTCCTGCAGCTGCCTCAGCAGCTCCTCTGGACTGTTTTCCTTAACTGTTGGGAGAAACCGATGAAGACAAACACACAAACTATTTGTTCAAGCACAATGTTGTAAGTCAAGCCTATAGTAATTATACACATTTACTGTTTAATTGGTTGGTTTCAAATAAATAAAACTACTACAAGCACAAAATTTTGATCTTTTTTGAAAATCTTTGAGATATTGACTGCTGACCTTTCTCTCTGACAGGTGTCTGTGTTCTTACATTTCCAGCACTGGAGCCTTGCCTCATCTCTGGGTCTGATGTATGCGAACATTAAGAGTCAGTCAGATATATTCGGAACTTAAGGATCCATTAAAATGGTGAATTTTCCTTAATAAAAACAAAACCATTTGAATTCTAATTGAAATACAATGGCTGTTGAACAAATACAGTGAAAGGAAAAGAACAAAAGACAGCTACCTCTGCTTCGAGGCCTGCTCTGTCTGTCTTCCTCCTCCGCCTGCAGTACATCAGTAACCAGGTCAGATACAGACGTGTAATGCTGGCCTGTCAGAAGGTACTTGGTTTGGACCAGACTCTCCACCAGGCTGGTTTCAAAGCCCATCTGGAGCACAGACTGTACCACAGGAGAAAGCATGGCCGATGAAGCTCCCAGACCTCCGACCAGATCTGGGGATCAGAGGAAGGGAGATGCCAGGATGATTAGAGAAGCAGCAGCCTTCACTGGACACTATGTGAATTTTATACTAGTCTAAGCACCCCACACACTCTACCCTCTATAAGATAATGTGTAAATAATTGCCAAATTGTGCAAGCTTACCTCCGTCTGCCAATATATAAACATTTCAAAGCACAGACCCCTTCTGCATTTCAGCTGCTATGGATTATAATTGTGCTTCCTTCATTGTATGGAATAATTGCCTTCTCATGCCTGCCCTGCAACCATGAGCAATAGTCAAATGGCTTCCATAGCTCTCCCTAATTACTTCAATTTTAGAGCAAACATTAGCTCAGGTAATTGATCGCCCATTAATTTCATTTTCAGCTGCCCCCAAAGCAATGAGAATAGAAAGAAATGGACCTGCTACTCAGTGGCTAATTTAAGGTATTAAATCGAGTTTGTGAAAGGTATGCCTTTATCCATCAGATCTGTATTTCAACAAAAGTGGTTGACTTAGGAATAAATCAATCAAGTGGCCGCAGACCTCTTTTCTCTCTTTGTGTGACTTGCAGTGCAAACAGAAATGTTTGATCCCCCTTTTCCTCTCTTGTGTGAACAAGCAAGACTGAGTGTTGATGGTTTAAATCTTTGCTATATATAGAGTACACATATATAATTAGAGACATGAAAGCAGAAGGCTGCTATGTTGTTAATCATATCTCCTCAGCAAAAGTTAGATTTTTGTTTTTTATAGGACTTACCGCCTCTGGAGCTGATATCTCTACCCGAGGAGGTCTGTGATCCTCCCTGGAGAAGTAATATACTTTTTTTTTTTACAGATTTAAATGCAGCAGTGACAAACTACAGCTCATTAATGTGCAGCTATAATATCTCCAATGTTCCAAATAGATAAGAAGCAAAAGGTCTCACCATAGTGTCATCCAGGTGGAAATGAGTGTCCTGTATGTTGCTGATGTATTCCTGCCCCCTCGTTTGGATTAAGAACTCACATCTGAAAACAAAAGCTGCTTTATAATCTACAATATACAGACACACATTTATGCATATGGTGTATATGTGTGTGTCAGAGATTTGGCCAAGAGCATCTTTTCAAATATAATACCACCTAATTGTTTTTTCAGTTCATTTCTCAAATCAAACATGAAAGATCTTGATAACTCTGGCTGTAGGTTTGTGGTAATTAGGTCATGCTGCAGAACGAATTTGGGACTGATCACGTGCATCTCTGATGATATTATGTGATGCGAATTTTGACATCCAGAGTGACTAAAACCTTTGCACATTTCTCGATATAAAAAGAAATATTGCCATGGCATGACACAAAAAAAGCATTCAGCTGATGTTTCAATATCTGCCTGGAAATGTCCTGTTGTTACCGTGGAAACCATTTG
Source organism: Haplochromis burtoni (assembly GCF_018398535.1). Classification (NCBI taxonomy): domain Eukaryota; kingdom Metazoa; phylum Chordata; class Actinopteri; order Cichliformes; family Cichlidae; genus Haplochromis; species Haplochromis burtoni. Next base: position 1,090,273 of record NW_024582507.1, on the reverse strand, counting down.
GCATGTTCCTGCCAGGGGTCGTCGCCTGGCTCCCAGTTCCTCAGCCCTCCGTCGCAGTAGAAGCATTTGACATTGTCACCGTGACCTGTGATAATATAAGACGGCTGTGAAAAGGGAGCAATGACACACGCCCACTTAATCTTCGCAGCTTTAGAACGAACTCAGAAAATCTCTCACGCACCAAAGGAATAAAATACATGCAAAAACTATAACCTGAACAAATTGTAATGAAGGTTAATCAAGCCTTCCCTGATACTGTCTTGACAAAACTACTTGGAATGCTGTTCATGATATTGTGTCCACACCCCGTGTACTGCCTGAAGCTGTACACATCCTACCTCTTTAGCAGCTCCAGCTTTGTCTAGGTTGTTCTGTCCACAACATCATGAGTCAGCAGGACAATTGTACCATGAACTCTCACACAGTGGGGTTGGTCACTCTAGCAGTGACAAGATCTGTGCTGGATATTTTACTTACAAATACGAGTAAATACTATAGTTTTGCTCATCATTTGTTAAAAACAAGAGGTGATCAGCATTATTAGGCTTTAGAGTCAGACATTTGAGTACCTGTGTAGAAAAAGCCTGCTCTGGCAAGAACATCGGGTTGGATTGAGGCTTCGGTGGGCCAGTTGTGGAAAGTGGTGAGCCGCGAATCCTCTGCTTCCATCTCTGGGTAGACTGCTTGCCCAGCTGTTCCCTGGTCATCCATAGTCATCCTCTGGAGCTGACTCAAAAGCTGTCCATCCACAGAATCTGAGGAGTCAGCTTGAAGTGGGATATTTCCTACAGCTCGACCCAGAATGAAGCTGCAAGCAGGGAAATGTCTTTTATGCTCAGTGGCTGGGCTATCCCCTTGTACCCAGCATCTTAAAATCCCTCCACAGCAGAAACACTGTACTTTATCCCCAGGGCCTAGAAAGAAAAACCCTGCCTTGGCCAGATCTCCAGATGTGACAGGTGCATCTGCTGGCCAGTTGTGAAAAGTTCGAAGTCTCTCTCCTTCTCTTCGCATCTGAGGCTCCTCAAGGATGTGAAGCATAGCTTGCCTGTCATCCATCATTGTGTAGCATATAGGTTTCCCTTTCCCTTTTTGTTCTGTGCCAGTCATCCCTTTTGCGGTCCATAGTGGAGCGCACACTGAAGGTCAGCGCAGCACATCCAGTTGAAAATAATGTGATCAGCTGCAGGGGGCCTGCACAGTGACCTACAGGAGACTGCTTTCCAGAAAATCCCCCAAATGCCAGAATATTTGCTCTTTGATCCTTGAATGAATGACAGCCTGAACATGCCATGTTGCTCCGCCTCTTAGGAAAACACTGCAAAACATTTCAGCGGCATGCCTTTCCCTAATAACTAATAATTTTTAAAAGGATGCTTTTCTTTAAACAAAATATCAGAAAACAACTTAATGTATAGATCATGAGAATACAGGTAAATAAAAATGAGAGCTTGCACAATAAAATGTGAAAACAAATTGCTTAAATACACAAAATAATAAGATGTGTCATCTTCTTTCTTGGAAGGAAAAAAGTGTACATTTAAATCTAATTAAAAGACCTTCTATCTAAATAGTCTATAATATATGGGATGTTGAATATCTAGATGATGAGCCACGAGGCAAGCCAAGTCGAAACATAACCTACACAAGATGGGGAAAATAAAACAGCTCTTATAGCGACTTTGATTTGATTATAGATAATCAAACATTTTACCACCACCCTATACACAGTAAATAAATTTGACCTTTGACTGAGTTTAGGGGATTGCGTATGTCTCGTTGCTTCCTCCTAGTGGTTAAAGGGTGTAACATTTACTGCACAATTGCATTTCTAATCTATGTAAAATTAGCTATACTAAAATAATCATGACAACTCAACTGTTTTCCTCACTGTGTTTCAGGCTGATTATATACCAAATTCATAACAATGGGAAACCAGTGGCGCTGTGCACACAGTCTCACATGAGCGCTGTGTCTGACTGAACTGTCAGTTCTAGGGGGCCTGCAGAAAACTACCAGCAGTCTGCTGACACCTCCTGGCGCTATTTACACCCACAGGGGATGCAGAAAATAGCACTCGTGATACTGGAATAGTACTTATAGAACTAGAATTATGTTTTTGTGTTTTTTGTTTTTTGTTAAACGACTTGGATTTATTCGTTGCTACCATTAAATCACAGCCATGGATGCACTTTGCCGATGGTAAGGATGCCTCAAACTTTTGCCACCCCGTGGGGAACGACGTGAACTACAGCGGCGGCTCAAAGCCCGGATGGAGCAGCCATTGGGGAAGTGTACAGGGCTTTAACGTAACTGAGGAGGTCTCTCTCTCTCTCTCTCTCCCTCTGTGGAATTAAAAAAAAAGACAAAGTAAGAGGCGACCGAAAATATTCACGGTCGGAAAGGCCCGTTCGGCGACACGTACCATCAACTTGAATACCTTTACCGGGGACTTGACTGCTTTCGGACGCAGTATCCGAAGCGACTGACTTGAACTGTGGAAGTTGGGATACGTCCACACAGCGGAAAATATACAGCTGAGCCTGCGCTACAACTGCTAGCCACACGCTAAGCGGCGCAGCTAGCCACAAAGCTAACTGTAACTGAGCTGTGAACTTGCTTTTCAAATCACGGGGGTTGCAATTCAGTCACAAGCTCAGGCTCTGTGAGAATCCAGGGATTTGCTTAATGAATTATGTCTGCCACAAGCATTGACCCTCAGGTAGGAAGGACGACTTACTTCGTCTGTAGAGAGCTTCTAGGCTACCTCACCCGCTAACGTTAACGATTTATTGGGCTATGGCTATTGCTCGGAAGTGCTAGCAAGCCACTAGCATTTGGCCGGTGCTTGTAGCTAGCGAGTTAGCCACTTTCCGTGAAATTGCTAAATGTTTTAATGGACGAGTAAGAAAGATGACACTTTTGCGAAAATATTCAGGCTGTTGTCAGATGTATCTTTAACAGAATCGATATGTTTTGTTGCCTATTGGGGACGGGGAAAAAGTAGCAGCCAATGCCTGAATACGTGAAACCCAAAGCTAGTTAACGTCAACAGATTTACATAAAGGCTCAGGCTAACTTATTCTTTAAATAGTAACTTTTATAATGGAATATTTTCTCGTGTCTGGGCTGTGAAAAATGTTTGAATCTGCTAAGAAACACTAAGCTGAAAGCTGCATTAAGTCTGATGGCTTTTGTAGAGCCATTTTAAGGGAGCTATGGTAGTTAGCAAAGTTGTATGTGGATTAGAGCTATCATAAACAGGTTATTTAAATAAATAGTTAATCATAGACCATTACATTGTACAATATGTCAAATAAAAGTGTAATTACTATACACCTTTTAATATAGAATAGCGTAAGGCAAGTGTTTCAGATGGCTCTCTTCGGGAAGTGGTCTCATGTTCAGTTTCTAGGCAATGGATAGGTAACATGGGTTGTACTCACAAGCTACGTGTGATATCTCAGGCCGACTCAAAATAACTTTTTGGTCTTCTTTTCCCCCCTTTCCTATGATTTACTTGGACACAGAGATCAAAGGGACAAGCATCTAAAGGTGAGTTGTGGATGACTGTATCAAGATAATTACTTTTTACATCTAAAGACCAGGACAAATTAAAGGAAAACTTTAAATGCTTGGCCTGGAGATATCCAGTGGATCTGTTTTGCTGTTGTGGTTTGAGTCCACTTATCACCTTAGAGGGAAGAGTATCTGAATTACTACAATATTGTTCTTGAAGATCACCTTTGTTCTCTGACGAATAATTTTAATTAGATGTCAGTGGCCTTTTTTGGATGATAGTACCCTCATCCCTCAAATATAAATTATATGCTACCAGAGCCATGTCACAAGTAGCATATGATTGATTTTTGAACCAATGTCTTGGACAGTGCACCATCACCATTATCATAACACTAAATATATTTTAGTACAATGTTTTTACAGTCCCCCACCCCCCAGACACAGACACTTTTTAGAATAAATGCCAACTTTCATAGATGAACTCTTTAGAATTTGGCAGATTAAGATTGGGTCAGTGTTCAAAATTGTCCTTTTCCACATGTAGCAATTAAAGGAGATAGTTTCCCAGATTGGTACTACTTAAAACACTGTAACAACATGTAACAACATCTGTGTTACAACAGACCGAAGAACCATAGTCTGGTTTTACTTAAACCAGCGAGATTGGCATCCTTGTCCTTTCTGTGGTGTGCAATACCATATTTCTGAGTAATTAGTACACTATGCTGGAGATTGATACAGTGTAATGAAAATTTATAGTTAAAATGATCTAATTGGATTGTCAAACTACATTGTTTATTGTGTTTGACACTGGTAGATGAATATCTACATTTAAAGGTGATATCCTTTCTGCTAGCGATTTTAAAAAAAATTTATGCTCTTATTCTTCATAAGTCAAGTGTTAACATGTAATACAAATAATATTAAAGCCAAATGGCAAAATATTGTACTATTTCACATTCAGAGGGACATACTAGATTAGAATACCTTTGCTATTAAAAATAAAAATTTCAGAAACCTCTAGATTGGTAGATTGGGGGTGTCAAACACAAGGCCCGTGGGTCAGAATTAGTCTGGCAAAGACCCCGTTCCGGCCCGGGGGATGGACATTTAATTGGCAGTTGGCTGGCAGAATGTTTTTATTTGTACAGACGGATCTCTTACATTTGTGTACATGGCCTATGATGTAAAATTTGACATCCTCCCTTTCCTGTGGATTCAGTAACATTTTTTGAAGAATGTGGCATTTGGGCGAACGTGTTTTATTTTTATGTTTACATACGAGATTGATATTTATGAAATGCAATGATTTATGTCTCTTATGGTTTGGCATTTATTTAGTTCATGATTTTATAGTAAGGGCACAAATCCATCTCTGCAGTATGACAGACACACACACACACACACACACACACACACACACACACACACACACACACACACACACACACACACACTTTTTCCAGTGAATACTCCCATTTGGAAAATATATATATAAATCTTATAAAGTTTGTATCTGTCTTGTGTGAAACTTGTATGAAAAGCATACAAGAGTGAAAACAGATATAAGATCCCTTGAAAAATTATATAAATGAAACCTGTATGTTTTGGATACTTCCTAAAACAATATATGAAAGTAATGAGAAAGTGGCCACTTTCATGAGTAAATCATATAAGCCTTATATGATTCACTATATGAAGCAAGCCAAATCTGATGCAAGTCTTTTATAATTTTTTTCTATTTCTTTTCCATATGGGCCAACATAATCAGAAACCCTTGTAATCAGAGTGAATTGTATCATACCACCAAATTGTTAAAAATTGCAATGAAAAAGCTATTTTGAAAAGAACCTGCTTAATATTGTTTTGAAGGCACAATAAGAACTTCCTGTTGCTTCAAAATTGCTCTCATCTCACATGTGAGGGGCACACTTGTGTCTCCAGAAACTTGGTATTTTCAGTGTAAAACACCAAAGTCCTGAGTACTCAGAGCCTTAAATATCAAAATGTAGTTTTTGACGATAAATCACATTTTTATTACATTATTACTCCACCTGTGCCTCAAAATTCTTATTACTGCAGCTGTCCAAAACAATGACTCCTTTGTACTGTAATGTTGTAGCTGATTTGTGTAAATGAACATTTTTTTTTTTATCCCAACCAATTATTACACAGAAAGATTTACTTGCAATTTATTATTGTCGGTTCTTCATGAACACTGATATTGGTATATTTGATCTGCTGCAGCTTTTGGACAGACAGGTCTTAAATTGTGCTCATCTCAGGTCTGGCTGGAAGCAGGCCACAAGCTCATCCACATCTGGTTGTCTGGCATGGTTTGGCAGTTTTGGTGTAATGTTTGGGTTTTTGTTTTTTTTGGGGGGAGGGGGGTTGCTTTTGGAAAAGCAGAGACATTCAAAACTGATTAAACTAACATTTATAGAACTAATATGTTTGAGAAATCGAAGACAACATCAGTGTGATTTGATTTTTGATTTTGTAAAAATATATTAAGAGTTTCATACAATCATAAGGTTATCCCTGAACACACTACATCTTGAAAGCTAAAAAAGCTGTGGCTATATAGACCTCAAAACATAACTGCATCCTCAGTACAAAATAAGTTTAAACGATCCATTAATGTTTTGTTTTGTTTTGTTTTTTTGCAGTGCAAAATGGTTCACTGCATCAGAAGGACACTGTCCATGACAATGACTTTGAGCCATACCTCACTAGTCAATCAACTCAGGTAAAGTCTGCTCTTCAGCTTCTCTCACATGAGTTGTAAGAATGTTATTCATTATCGAATGTCACAGCATGGCAAATGTATGCACGGTCACTTTTTATAAAAAAGTGAACCTTGTAACCTACGCAGTGAAATGGGATTTGTTAAGAAGCTTTTAGCTATTTACCTATCAAAAATCCACAACTAGCAGAGTTGTATTTAATTTGTTGTGGGGTATTTTTAAGTTTAACTCAGTTATTTGCTAATGTTGTGATTCTGACTTCTATTCATTCAGAACAACAGTTACCAGTCCATCACCGACCCTTACTTGCCAAGCTACTACGCTCCTTCCATTGGATTTCCATACCCCCTAAGTGAGGCTCCCTGGTCCACAGGTGGTGACCCCCCTATTCCATACCTCACCCCATATGGACCCTTGAGTAATGGAGACCATCACTTCATGCCGGACACAGTGTTTGGCCAGCCAGGGGGCCTGGGAAGCAGTATCTATCCCCACAGGTTTAACTTTTTCCCTGAAAACCCTGCCTTCTCTGCTTGGGGGACGAGTGGCTCCCAGGGCCAGCAGACTCAAAGTTCAGCCTATGGTGGCAGCTATAGCTATCCTCCCAGCTCCCTGGGGGGCACTCTGGTGCCTGATGGTCAGACAGGGTTTCACAGTGACACCCTGAACAAAGCCCCTGGTATGAACAGCCTGGAGCAGGGTATGGTTGGCTTGAAGATCGGTGGGGATGTCACTGGTCAGGGGTCAGCAGTAAAGGCTGTAGGATCTGTGATTGGTGGACCTGCAGTGGCAGCCACAGGAAACGGAGCAACGCCGATTGGAATGCCCCCACCTAAACCCACCTCTTGGGCGGCCATTGCCAGCAAGCCTGCCAAACCACAGCAGCTAAAAGCTAAGGTGAAGCCAGGGATGCCCAACCCAGGGGGAGCTCTTCCCCCACCACCCATCAAACACAACATGAACATTGGGACCTGGGAAAAGGGCCCAGTGACTAAAGTAGCCACAGCTCCACTGCAGCAACAGCAGCAGCCTCTTGGCCTGCCTCATGCCATGCCACCTCAACCCCCCATGCAGCAAGGACCCATGCAGCCCCCTCCTCCTCAGTCTTTGGTGCAACCCCAGATGCCACCTATGGCCTTACAGCCCCAGCCCCCCCATCACCACCAGCCACCACCCCAGCCCTACCAAAACCACACCCAGCCCCCACAACCCCAGACCCGCTGGATTGCTCCACGCAACCGTAACCAAGGTTATGGCCAGGGTGGACCTGGCCATGATGGTAGTGGTGTGATGGGTGTGGTTGGTAGTGGGAACAATGGTCCCCAAGCATCTTCCAGCCAAGGACCTTGTGGAGAGTCGCACCCAGTGCTGGAGAAGCTGCGGGCCTCCCATAGCTACAACCCCAAGGACTTTGATTGGAACCTGAAGAATGGCCGTGTTTTCATCATTAAGAGCTACTCTGAGGATGATATTCATCGCTCCATCAAGTACTCCATCTGGTGCAGCACTGAGCATGGCAACAAGCGGCTGGACTCAGCCTTCCGGGCCATGAATGGTAAAGGTCCTGTATACCTCCTGTTCAGTGTCAATGGCAGTGGTCATTTCTGTGGTGTGGCAGAGATGCGTTCACCAGTGGACTATGGGACCAGTGCTGGTGTTTGGGCACAGGACAAGTGGAAAGGCAAGTTTGATGTGGACTGGTTGTTTGTTAAGGATGTGCCTAATAGCCAGCTGCGCCACATCCGCTTGGAGAACAACGACAACAAGCCAGTGACCAACTCCCGTGATACCCAGGAGGTACCCCTGGAAAAGGCCAAGCAGGTGCTCAAAATCATTGCCACCTACAAACACACAACCTCCATCTTTGATGACTTCTCCCATTATGAGAAGAGACAGGAAGAAGAGGAAGAGGTGCGCAAGGTGGGTACAGTCATCTCTCTGTTATCTTAAAAATAGGATTTTGTACCTTTTTAGTGGAAAACTGTTTCTTTAGATAATTTGACTCTTGATTTGTTCCTGATCTTGTTTTTGTCTGTCTCCTCTTTGCTCTTTTTTGACAGACTTTTGAACCTGCTCAGATACAGAACCGCTCCCGGTTGGATCAGGTAAAAAGCTGACTTTTTTTTTTTTTTTTTTTGCTGTTTGATCAGAACTTTAAATACATGTAGACATCTGTTCACCAAGAAATGCTGCACTTAGTTTGTTGTTGTCTAATGATCATATGAGTAATGTTTGAGTAATTTCTTTTTGTTTGTTGTTTTTGTTCTTTTTTTTTCTGAACAGGAGCGCCAGAACAGGAATAAACAATAGAAGACATCTATCCTTGGCTTGATCAACAGTTACACTAGGACTTGATTTAAAAAAGACAGAAGATTATGAAAATGCAAGCAAACCCTTCTTTTTTTTTATTTTTTTTTTATTAATTTAATCCTGGTGAATCTGCCATCATTGACACTTGTGCTTTTTTTTTTTTTTTTTTTT
>NW_024582507.1:1049600-1081503 GCF_018398535.1 Haplochromis burtoni | reverse complement strand
TTTTTTTTTTTTTTTTTTTTGCCCCATGTACCACCACGTTTTGTGCAGGGATAACAAGCTGATTTAATGTATTACCTAGCCACCACCACCACCACTCTTTTTATTTCAGTTTTTTATAAACATTTTTCTTCCCATTCCATGACGTACTCTTCTCTCAACAGACTGGTTTTCTCTCTCTTGCCCACCCACTCCCCCCTCCTCTTTCCAATTGAATCAGGGTTTGACTGCACCATGGAGGAAAAAAAAAAATCTGCCACTTTATATTTCAGTACAATCAGGAACGGATGTGTCCTGCCCCTATTTGTCCATTTGGGGGCAACATTGCCATGCTTCAGAGGTTTAACTGTGCCAACAGGGTTGGAGGATCACAAAGGCAATGTTGGACTTGGAACTGTGCGATAATAAAACTTCTTCAAGGTTTTATCTATTTTTCATTCAGATCGACAAAATCTCTATTTTTTGGCTTACTACTGACAATTTTCATTTCAGAAACCTGTTTTCTGGAGCCTTAACATTTTTTTTTCTAATTATTGGTGACTTCTCAAAAGAACTGCTCAAACAGTGACACTGCTGGAGAAATCAGGGATAGTGTGAAGTCACACGGGACTCGAGACATTTCAGAGGAGGAATTGCAAAGGCCTCTGGGAAAGAAATAATGGATGTGTCCTCCACAACCAGAACTCTCACCATTTAAATCAAAAATTGTACTATTGACATCCTTCACACCCCTCTGCTTTGCTTTCTTTTGATGTTTGTCGTGAAGGGGTCCTTTGTATGTTTCATCAGGAGATTCTGCTTGTGTACACAACCCAGTCTGAGAGAATTGTCGCATCCACCACCTTAAATTACTTTATCAGATTTATGTAATGATGTAAGTGCTGCATTGAATCAATTGTTGCTATCATATTTTTGTTCCACAAAAAGGGGGAAGGTTCCGATATTTGTCTAGTCACCGTCATTCTGTCTTAATCCTTTCTTTGTTTTTTCCTTTAATTTGGTTTCGCTAAGTCTATCATGTTGGTCATAATGCTAAGCTTTAACGTAGGAGCCTATATATTCATGGAGAAAGCCTAAAAATGTATAACCTAAAAATTAATGTAACTGATTTAATATCAAGTAAGAAAAAAATACGAAGAATGAGATGTGGTTTCTGTGTGTTTTTTGGATGTTGCGATTATAGTTTGTTCTAGACTGAAGCCATTGATTATGATACTGTAAACTACATTGAGGTATGTTTAAAAAAAAAAAAAAAGAAAAAAAAGATTGGATATTAAAAAATAAAAAATATTAATAGATGTGTGTGCCCATGCATGGCAAGCTGCATAATGGAAGTCTGTTGGGGATGGCTGAAGTATTATTTACTCTGCAGCTTGCTTTTTCGGGTGATGACGGGTGTTCAGACACCCGTTTTGGAGCATTCACAGCAAGATTATTTGTGAGATCAGTTGGTTCGCGCCTCGTGATTAGTTTGAGATTGTCATTTAATCTTGGACTGAAAGATTACAAAGATGAAGAGAGGAATTCATGACTGCCTCTTTGCCTTTTAAGGGATTTTTATTTTTGTTTCTCTCGTCTGTGTAATTCTTATTTTTAATCTGTTGTGATTTTACAGTGAGCTAATTCAATTTTCAGATTCCACTTCACAGTTCTCTGAAGTCGTGTCACCTTAACAGTAATGTCAGGTAAACATGTCCTGGAAATAAGCTGTTTGTATTCTCAGATTATGTTAGATTATGTGAGTGTTGTGCGATCTGTCTTGACTGTTAACACCGTTAAAACATTGAAATGGCACAAGTGCTGCACTGTGCTGAGGTACTTCAAATAATTTGAACTGTCTGCTTCACAGCAGTATTTTCCAGGTGTGTGTTTGCACCTGACCAGTGTAACCCCCCCCCCCCCCCCCCCAAAAAAAAAATCATCGAGAGAACTGCCATCTAACAGTAGCCTTTGTTCTTTGTCTCCTCATTTTTTTAAATTTTTTTTTAAAATCTGCACTAATCAATAGCTAGGTGGATCTAAGCAATACGGTGAACATGTTTAACTTCACCAACACCACTCTCACCAAGCAGCGTAAAGGCAGGGAAAAGCTTAAGGATGCCGCCGCCAACCCATCGCAGCCACAGCCGTCTTTCTCTCGGGAAGCGACTGGTTGTGATTGTAGGACAGGGCCTAAATGCATGTTAATGTAAACTGTCAGGAAATGTTTGCTGCAAGAGGGATGTCAGGTTAGCCATGAAATTATATTTATTAAAGAAAGGATCAATGAAATACAAAGTACTAAATAAACCTTATCTTGTAGGCCACAGCTGTAGTGACGATACCTTGTTCAAAAGATCTATCTTGGTTTTCTATCTTAAAAAAAAAAAAAATCAAGCCTTAATAAACTGTCCATTCAGAAATTACTTCGTCTTGATCTCATGAATTCTTTGTGAGTAACTAAACAAACATGTGGCCTTATATGAGTGAAATCTCTGTAGTGCAGCCTGCAGAGCTTAAATGTCACTGAAAGGTTTTCTTTGCTGCAATTTGTTTTTCTTTGTTTTTTTCACCATGATGCTGACAACAGTGTAAATACTTTATTGTAGTATAAGGCAAATGTGTCCACAGTTTCAAGTAGTCTAGAGAAGAATTTGAGTGCACAAATGGAGTTGCTGCACCCTGGAATAAAAATAAAAACAGATTTGACATTTATTGAAATTGATTTAGCCATTTTACGCTTCTAAAATAATACAAGAAAGAGGCTTTAGGTTTGAATTAGGAAAAGGTTGGGGGTAATCTAGTTGTTTAGTCTGAGATGTCTTTTTCGCTTGCTGTAAATGTAAGTTGTTTTGAAACTCCGTTAATGATATAATTGATCCACAATAGATTTTCTTTTCTTCCCTTGACAGGAGCTCTCCGTGGTGCTGAATTCTTGATTTGAAGGACCTGCTGGTAGGATGTTCCAGTCATAATCTGGCGTGAAAACACTCTGAAATGGAGAATTTCTTCTACCTTAGATATACATTAATGTGATCATTTTAAAGGATGTGTGGTCAAATGAGTGAATCCTTTCCAGATCATCAGGGAAGATCTGTGGAACAAAACCTAAATCACAAGACTGCTAATGTGTAACTCTTAGTTCTACATTTATAAAATATGCTTATGCAAACAGTCCATGGATTCAAAACTGGGATGAGGGCATACAATCGGTAATAAAATAATCACAAGAACAGATAGAAAACTCAGTGCAGCTTATTCTTTATTTGTTTTGCATCATTACAAAATATAATTTCAGCTATAACAACAGGCAAACAATATTTTCAGACTATACAGATTAAGCAGCAAAAGGTGCTATATAACTGCTAATAGAATGAGGAGTTCTTTTTGCTGGAAATCTTTCTGAGTGAATTAAAGAAAAAAAGATTTTATTAGGTGGCACAAGCTCCAAACCTGAGGCTTCAAGTTACATGACAGCAGCAAATACTGAACTAAAAGTGTTGGAAAATGACAGAAAACACGACCTTTGGCTCTTTGTGGTAATGTTGGACCATTCATTTATTCATATCTAATGAAGCTTTTATTTATTAATATGTTTTGAAGACCTTCAGATGATCATTAGAAGCATACCCATCTGAGCTAAATTTGATCGAGGTATCAACCAAAAGCATCCAGTGGAGACAAGGACTATCACAGGCACTATTCTTCTGTAGTGCTGGTTGTAAATCAATGGCCTGTTTAACAGCAGAGTGAAATCCGAGCTGGTCTAAAAGGAGCACTCAATTATTTTGTGGGACTTTATCTTATTTAGTATTCATTGCTATGCCCCCAGAGTGATAAACAGCTTCCGTGATGCGTTGTCTGAGGAACGCCTGTAGGTGGCATTGAATTGCCTATATTTCTATATGCTGACTCCGTGCGAATAAACCCTGTCGCTATGGTCAGTTTGTATCCCTTCGAGGCTCTTCAGCCTGTGCTGTGGGCCCGAGGATTCAGCCACACCGTGAGGTGTGTCGGAGTGGAACTGCTGTCCTACTTTTCCTCTAGAAATAATATATCAGACGCCAACCCCAGCTGAAGCTAGTAAAGTCCACAACACCTCGTTGGTGGCCTCTGTTACATTTGGTAAAATACCTTTAAAAAATTGCCACACAAGGACAGCACAGAATCCCACCGATATGGATTTAGCATTCATGCGCTCACAGCTGTTTCCGCTGTCAGACATACAGTTTGGCGATTTCTTGGCAAGCTTCGGAGCTGGTGCACCAAAACAATTTGCTGCTTAACGGTCTCGCTTAATTTTAAAAGCACAACAAATATAAAAACATTTTATTTTATTTTTTTTATTTAATTGGTCCCAAATCTCCCGCTTGGGTTTAGAAATGTCATGTGTTTGTTTGTTGTTGTGTTTTTGTTTTAGGATTGTCGCACTTAAAAATGAAAGCCTTTCACTGAGTACTAAATTTAAAAGAAGAAGAAGGCTGAAGAAGACCATATTTTAAAATAATTCCCGAGAGTGTTTTATAAAACCAAGAGGTGGACTTCTGACTTGGCAACTACGTTGTGCGTATCCAGATTTCAGATACACTTTGCATTTAAAGGACATCCCGGACTAATCAGGGATTTCAAAGCAATACGTTTCTCACCAATGACTTGAAATAAACGCTAGATTGGACTACCCCAATTCTATACCAAAATGGCCTATTAAAGTACGCATTGCGTCCATACAGTCAAAGCAACACACACACACACACACACACACCCATCCGAGCTTCCGCGTGCGCACGCACACACGCGCCGTTGAGTGACAGTACAGCAGTCAGCTTTATCCTGCTGCTATGGTCGGCAGTCAGGGCCTGTCCCCCTCCCCTCCTAGCATTCGGGGTCAAAGGAGCGCACTCTAAGCCGACAACCTGATGAAATAACGAAGGAATAAAATGTGAAGCATGATGCTGTGTAGATTCCTCTCTTGGCATTCACCGCGTGCCTTAATTGTATGGACATTAAATCAAGGTCCGCTGTGAACACGCAGAGTGACAACCCTTTAAGAAGTCGCCTTCTCACCCCGCCGACGGGTGCAGAATGAAGACGAGCAAGCAGCTTCTAAGAAAGCCTGACCTCCACACGCTCAAACCCCCAGCATCTTCTGCCAAGGAGGATGCAAGACTGCTTGACTGCGATTTAAGTACTGCTCCCGTTTCCGTGCGCGCGCTCGGGTGTACACGCACACACACACACACACACTCATTTACGCACACACAGGTACGCATCTTCTCTATCTTTCTCTTAGACGCACAAACATACAGGCAAAAGTAAAGCCGATTTGCAACACAATCGCGCGCGCGCACAAGCATTTCGGACACTCAGATCTAAAAGCCGATTTGTAGCCTACACCAGCAATAATGCGCACCGCCACATTCTTTCCCCCGCGCCTCTTTAGATTGCACGCAAAGAAATATTGATATCACTGCGCCACAACTCGGAGCCCCCCTCCCTCCTCCCCCTCTCCCCATCATATCAGAATACGATCCATAAAGATGAGAAACAAACCTTAGCGTGACGTTTTTGCAAACACTTGCGCTGTCTAATTCGGCGGGTTGCGAGTCTTTACGCATCTCTTGGCACGATACTTCGCGCAGATTGACACCTCAAAGCTACACAGCCTCTCGCTTTGTCCTTCCTCATAAAAAAAGAAAAAGAAAACCCACTCATTTTACATTAGCCTGACCAAAAACACAAAGAGGTAAATGTAAAAGAAAGCAACCACGATGGCAGTGCGTCACAAGGCTATTTGAAGTCATACATCCCAGTGCGAAGAGTACTGTATGTTCCATTTCATTTTGGTTTGAGTGCAGTTCCTCGACTTGTCCACGATCAACGCCCTCGGACAAAACGCGCGATGTCTCCTCTGCTGCTGACAAACTACAGAAGGCTAGTTTTACAATAGGCTACTGAATATCTTGAGACCCCAGGTCGCTTCTTCTACAGCACTCTAGCATATCCCTAAAGCTCGTTGAGTCGGCAGGCTGCTTTTCTCGTGCTTGAGGTGAGGGGAAAATGGCTTCTTCATCTTCAGAAATGTCCTCCTCTACCAAGAGTCAGTCGGTTCCTTTCGTTTCGTGTCTTTTTAATCTGACCCATTTCAGGCACAATCCAGCCCTGGATGCATGCCCCCTCTCTCGCTCCCCCCTTTCTCTCTCTCTCTCTCTCTCTCTCTTTCGGGCTGTGTGATCCACTGTCTCCCGGATTAGAGCGCCCCTCTCTTCCCATCCTAGACAATCGCGAGTCTCTGCTGATTGGGTTTCAGCGCAAGAGGATTACATGGGCGCACAATGACGTCATGGCCCTGGGCCCAAACCACCACCCGCCCCCCTTCTCTCCTCACCTCCCCCCATTAAAACCAAATCCTCATCAGCCCCAAATGTCCTTGAAACCACCGACCTGACTTTCTGCAACGCGTCATGCATGCATGCATCGGTGCATTTTACTGTGTATGCTTACAGATAATAGAGTAGCTGTAGTCCATAGCCAGAATTTACTAACAAATCCAAGTTAGCCTGGTTACCGAAGAAGCCAAATATATGTGGGATGTCCAGCGTCGCTTGTGTGCACCTGAACCCCTTGAAGGTTTTCTTTCCAGATGCAGGCGCAGCGGCCAATTCCTGCTTCATGTGATGTTTCAGGCTTGTGGTAAAAATAAATAAATAAATAATTAAATTTGAGCATGCTCAAACGTGACCAGCACTTTGTTGTCATTATGAGTTCAGCATAATTTCCTAAAGCAACAAAATGAAGTTTTCGCTTGTTTCAGGGACCCAAAATACAGCTCGTTGGCGTCTAATCTTAAATTATGACTAGATTAGGAGATGTTAACGAGATGTTAACTGTGGCAAACGGTGAAGGGGTTTCTGCTTTGCAAACTAACCACTGGTTTTGGAGTTAGCATGTTGCAAATGTAACAGTCACACAGCATGTAAAGCTTTCTGTGTTAAACGTTTTATCCAGAAAATCGGTGCTTGGCAGTTTGCAAAACTGTGATTGTAGTCACGGTTATTGCCTCTAAGGTCTGCGGTCTGTGATCCTGGATGGTCAGGGCCATCATCACATGCTGCCGCAGTGTATAATGTTCCACGACATCATGCACACTCTGTAAATGGTGTACAAGACACTAGGAAGTGGTTATTCTTTTATTCTTTAGCCTGACTGATAGTATTGTAGCAGTCTCGTTAAACATTTTTTATGTTTTAGTTTTAGAGGCGTTGACTTGTTAGGTTGTCTGCCTTTTAGGTGTATATTTGTCAGTGACCCTAAAGGTAGGTTTGATTATTTATTTATTTTTGGTTTGCTTGTTTTGGAGGAGATATTTTTGCCTGTTGCTTCCTCCTTCACTTTCCATCTTGCAGTTCCTATTTGTAAAATACTTTTAAATATTCTTAATATCATTCGGGCCAAATTAAATGTTCCCTGCTTTTTTGTATTCCATTGGATCTATTTTATTATTTTAGATGCCGTTTCCATACCAGCATCGAACAGTGTTATTAAATCTATATGATTGTTTTCATCGCAATTTTGCGTCAACACACAAGTCCCCTAAATAGTGCCGCATACTAACACGTATGCATATTATACATTTAAACGCCATTCCCATGAAATCCTTCAGTATTTAGATTTTTGTCCCGGAAGAAAATGTCATTGGATTTTCAAATGTTTCTCCCCTCTTCCGTAGCGTGGCTCTACCTCCCACTGTTGGCTGAACAAAGACAGGGAGAGGAAGAACCGTCAGCCTTGTTTAGGAAGAATCCGCTGCGTTGCTCTCGATAACTGAGCCCATAGAATCGCAAATGTGGTCTTTTTCGAGCACATGTAATTATTAACTATTTTACCAGGCGCTTTCTATTGACTCATCCCAGCCCCCGCTGCAATCTGCATCGCTAAACAAGCTTCCAGCATTTACTTTAATTCAAGTCAATTCCCTAAGTCACCTAATTTGTTAGGCCTATAAGCCTGCTGGTTCCTGATGCCAAAATGCAATAACCCATATAGCACAGCGGCCACCTGCTACAGGAGATGCGTCCTCTATCCAAATATAGCCTATACTGATAAATCCACGTCGGCTTGGACTCGAAATCCTTTGTTCAGTGTCTTACTCTCGTCGTTCCTGGCATCCTCCAGCTATGCACCACAGTGTGGCTCCATCATATCTTCTCTCCACTTTGTGCAGCGCAGGTTTTCTTCACGGTTTAAAAAACGCTCTAACAAAATAAATAAATAAATAAAAGAAAAATACATACAAGAGCGGGAATTACGCCTAAACGTGAACGAAATGCCCTCCGTGTCTCTCCACATGGACGAAGAAGCAAAGACAGCTAGATTGTGAATTGAATTGCAGTTGCTTTTTCCCTCCTCGTCTCTCCCTCTGCCGAGCTAAGCGGCCTCCACATCTTAAGCTGAATGAAGGGGGAGTTGTCCCTGTGCATTACAATGACATTCAGGCCCCATTCATTCAGCCACTGTCTAACGGTCTTTGGACAGCAAATGCACCCCCATCGGGGGGTCGCAGCCCCCTCATTACACCCCCAATCCCAACATGGAGCCCCCCACAATAGCCCCAACAAAAGAGAGAGGAGAGTCGGCCCCAGTTGTGCGAGCTGCGGCCCCTGGACTTTTGAGGTATGCTGGGAAAATATTCCTGTGCATGTGAATTACATTAAGAAACGTGCCGCGGTGGAGTTTAACGTGAACACGCCATTAAAACGTTTCAAAAATAAACGGTTTGTATGCTGAGTGCTGTTTATAATTTCTCAATGCCTATCCCTTTTTAACATATTGACCTTTTCTGCAGCAGGTGCAGCAAGCTTTCCTATAAACGTTCAAAGCAGTTATGAGGTAAAACACAAAACGCTCTCTTATTTAACTGCCTATTAACGCTATTAAACATTATGTGAATGGCAAAGTTGGCGCAAACAGGTAAAAAAAAATGCTGTGAGAATGCGCAAAGAGAGGTGAGCTATAGATCAGTTTCAAACACAGTTTTGCATATTCATGCACATGCTGCGTGAAGTTTAGTTTTCTCTCTCTCGCTCTCTGCGCGAAATTGCAAATCAGAATGCAAATCAATTAAAAAGGAATGCATTTGCAAACATTGCGGAAAAATGTAATTTTAAAATGAAACATGTTTTTATGCTAATAGCAACATTTAAAAATTAGCAGCTTTTGTGCTGTACAAAAATTTAATTTAAAAACAAACAAACAACAACAACAAAAAAACATCTGGAAGTCCTGCAGTAATGACCAGTGCAAGCAAACAAACATCGACAGTCATCATAAAATCTGACACGGCAGCAGCAGCGGCAGCAGCAGCAGCAGCAACAACCACAACAACAACAATAACAATAAGAATAATGATAATAATAAAAAAATAATAATAATAAGCGAAAACAGTTCGATTGTGGAGAAATAGTCCGGATGAAGACAACTTTCCCAGGGAAATCATACCGATTTCCGAAATGCTGTTGAAGGCCCGAATAGGCACAGCTGGGCATCTGCTTATGGGCCTATTCATCAAGAGGAGGGAGAGGTCAGCACT
This sequence comes from Haplochromis burtoni, assembly GCF_018398535.1. NCBI lineage: Eukaryota > Metazoa > Chordata > Actinopteri > Cichliformes > Cichlidae > Haplochromis > Haplochromis burtoni. The sequence goes on along the minus strand of NW_024582507.1, from coordinate 1,071,941 downwards.
GCTGCTCCGTGGGCAGCTCTGCACTATAAGCACGTTATGCAGATGCACAGCTTATAGTTTATAACTTTAATAAGGGAAAAGGGTGTTTTCAAAAAATTACCTTCACCAGGCGACAAGAAAACCCCCGTAATGACACTTATATAATTTTGCGTCTTGTATTAGTTGTGTTTTTAGTTGCATTTTCATTTCTTCCTAACTTGTTTATAATATTCATATTTTTTTTTAGCATTTGCATTTTAATTCTTTTCTTGTTTTATATAGTTTTTAATCACGAGCAAACACATTACACTTCAGCTAAAGACGCCGGGGTTTTCCCAAGAAAAAAAAAGAAAAAAAAAAGAAAAAAAAAGAAAAGGATAAAACACACAAAAAACTGTTTCAAATAGATCTTTAAATGCTGGAAATTTCCTTTAAAACGCTGCATGAGGTTTATCAAAGAGGGGGAAAAACAAAGCAAAAAGCAAAAAACAAAAAAACAAGTGTCCGGTGCATTTTCCTCTAAACCTCCCACACTTTTATACTGGCACTGCTACTTGTTTTGAGAGGCATATAAAAAGGTGTAATTTTGCAAACATTTCTTAAGTGCACAGAGCCAGAAGGACCCTCTAGTATTGTCCAGGGAGAGAAAGAGAAACACGTTGACAAAGGAATCCATTGTTCCTGGTGAACAATTCAAGGGTCCTAGTAAGCTGTCCTCTACGATCAGGCAGCCAGCCGCTGATTTGAATGCAAGGGGCCCCTCCAAGGAGAAATGGTAATATATGGCAAGATACTCCAAACAGTATCCTATATTAAACCGTGCTATTACCAAGTTCTGTACAAATGCAAGCACAAACACAGTTGACAGAAAGATAAGGTGGAAGCTGGAAGTTTGAAGAACACTTTACTGTACTTTGGATGCAATGGGCTGCACCTGCGCTCAGAGTAAACCTCACTCCCCCCCCCCTTCAAACTTCAGTTATGAAGCTGTGGTACACATGGTTACAGGTAAGCTTCCATTAATGCTGAATTGTTTCCTGACAAGTTATGTTATTTTTAACTTGACCATATAACTCTCTAGTGCTCTAGACAATTAAATTTAAACAGATATCCATAATTGCCTTCGTCTGTTACTGTAATTGTCTTAAGGGTCATATAATAATATAAAATACCATATGATACGTGAAGCTGTATAATAATATGATGTTAGCTAATAGGAATAAAGGCCTACCCTTGCACTATAAAGGTACTCTTATTCCAGACATTTTTCGGATCAATTAAATTGCAATTAGTTATTTCTTGCCAACTTTTTTGTTTGATTGGATATTTAATTTTTTGCAGTGTTTTGGAATCTCTTTGCAACCTGCTGTATGTAAGTATTAAAAATATTATATACATATATATATAATTGCACCCACACAGTTTTAGATAACTTGCAAATTAAATTAGAAAATATAAGAGCAAAGAAAGGTTTATGCATTTCCCATTAAAGTTGTCCTAAAAGTGATCTTGGTACAGTGAAAAGGAAACTTTATCAGCTCTTACCCACCAAATAAAAAGCATCTACGATGTCACTGTTCATCATTTCACAATGAGAAAAATTGCGCTGTGCATTTGCTGAGAGATGGACTGTCACTTTGTGTGGCTTAGAACAATGACTTGAACACACACACTCACACGCGCATGATGCTGTGTGCATGTTGTAAACACAACTCCTCAAATTATCATTTTCCCAACACCAGTCTGTGGCAATTCCTCATTGGATGTTTTACAGATGAATTACATTTGTCCTTTGCTTTGTGGACTCCATATCAATAATCCTGGGCCACTTGACAAGTGAGGTGCGCATCAACGCTAATGTGGAGGTCCTTGACTCTATCTGATAAATGTCACGAGCTGTTTGCATTGATCTGTTTGTCACACAGCCAGTAGAAAAGGGTCATTATCCTGTCTGTTTCTATACATTTATTGCATGTTTAAAAGTCTGCTGAATCTCAGCTCTCCCTTGTGCGCAGGAGCATTCATCTCTAGAACCCAAATGTGTGTGTTTGTAATCACTGGAAAGATAGAGAAGGCTGTAATCGATATTGCCCACAATTAGTGTTTGTGTGATGATTTCGATCACAAATAACACCTTATGTTACTTCATGTAAATGGCGCTTAAGTGGTGCAAAATTGTATTTGACTGCACGTCTCATATGTCTATACAAGACTCTCATACATTCATGTATGCTGCAATTAGCCTGCACACTACTAAAGCTGCTCCTGGGTCATGTACTCCAGCCTGAGCAGTCAGGAGTCTGGAGAGGAAACAGACTCCTGAAAAGGACACACTGAACAACGAGGAACATTAACTGCCTCTGCAGATATTCATTAGTGGCAGTTGTAAAACAAGTCAAATTTCAATGAATGTAACACTGTGGCAGTAAAGACGGGTTTTTTTTGTGTTACACTGAGATAGAGAGCAGAGGTGACGCCAGTGCTGAGGTGAGTTTTACACAAATCTTGCATGTCAACCGTTCACATGAAAACAAAGGCACACGTTTAACCTCCCTTCAAAGCATTGCTCTTACTGATGCTCATTCGTGCCCAGCGGATGACACACACACCTCGCTTTCGTCTCATATTCGCAACACACTGCTCCTCTACGCTGTCGGTTAACCCCGCAATTAACCCTCAGCTCAGCCAAACATCATTAGGGAGAGAGAGAAGGGGAGAGACAGAAACTGAGAAAGATGAGGGGCAAATAAATGCACAGAGTGAGAAACAGTGACACGCAAGTATGGGAAGTTTAGCCTGTGTAAAGCTGCACGTCATCTAAGCGAGATTTTGTTGTTTGTTTGTAAAGTATAAACAACTTTGCCAGATTGATCCTGCTCTTGCAGGGCTTTTTTTTGATGTGTCCCTTTCCTGGACATTTTCTGGTGGGTTTGCACATATATATATCTTTTCAGTTATAGACTCCGATTGCTTAAGATCCATCCACAAGCTATATAGCATAACCCTCCTGACCTCTCCCCTCGGCCCCCACCTTTTTTTTTTTTTTTGCATATTGGGTAGGCCCCAGTAAAGAGGTTTGGGCGTTGGAGCATCAGAGAGGTTTTGCATACAGCTGTATTCAAGACCGGAGCAACTCTACTGACATGCTGGAGGCGTGTTTTTAAAAATTGAGGCAAACAAAAAAATAGAAGCCTACATACAATTTCATATTTTACATGATTAAAACAGGTGTATTTGTGTTTAAAGTAAAGAAAACCTTAGGATAAAATAGATAAAGCTAAATGCAAAAAGGATGACGGTTTCAGCTTTAATCTTGTATCTTGTGTGTTCAAGGTGCTGCTTTCAAACAAACAGACCAACGTCCAGGAGATAGAGAGGTGTCTTCATTTCATGCATTCATTGTTTTATATCAGGGATGAGAATGTAAAAATTGCAGCCTAGTTAACGATTTATCCCAAACACCCTTGTTCTTTAACTGAGAATGTACCAAAGGTTAATAGGTGGTCTATTGTAGGCTTGTTTAGTACCAAATACTAAATAAAAATTTACAATGATTTATGAGTTGAAAGGCCCTGCTGGTTTGCAGATATCAGATTTTCAAAACTGTACATGAAAAGCTGAAATACGCAGGCCCTTTTTTTTTTTTACTTTTTCAAAAAGGAAAAAAACCCAGCTATGCTGCCCTTAAAATTTACATAATTTCATATCCAAAATAACTCACATGACAGTAATGTAGCTGCGGATGAGGTTGATGAGGTCGTAAACTGAGGTTATGGTTCAGCCATTGTTTTCATCCCCGCTGTTGCAGTCCTTCCAACTGGTACACATTGTGTCTAGTGGGCATTGTGGAGTATCTGGGGGAACTGTTTAGACCCCCATAAGAAGATTAGAGATGATTGGTTTTATTGACTGGCCTGTGCTGCGGTTATCAGGGCGACTCTCAGAGCATGGAGCCACGCTTTTGTCTGGCCCTCATTGTTCTTCCCAGCCCAAGACCCCGCGCTGATATGAATTTGATATGACAGTAAAGTGCCAATTATGTACATACATGCAAGGCCCCGCTCCTTTTCAGCTCTTCGCGGAGAGAATAGGCAGTGAGGTGAAGAAGAGGAGACTGAATAGATAAAGTGAAGGAAAATGTCGAAGTGTTAGCAGGCGGACTATGAGGATAATTTCCTGCAACAATATACTGTGTGTTGTTTCCTGATCCTTATATTGTCAATAAAACACTGACACTGGAGCACCGATAAAGAGGATGTTTCTGTGCAGCGCTGTCATAGCCGCATTTCTGATGGCCTGATTATTGCGATCAGGTTACGAAATAACAGGAAATATGAATATTAAAGTGCTGTAATTTCTTTGCAGCGCAAACTAAATAAATTGCTGAATTTTATTTGATTAACTTGCTAGATTTTAGGTTTGTTAATGTACTCCCAGTATTGCAACAATATACTGCAAAAGCGTTATTTGATAATGGTACACGAACATTTCACATGTGTCTGATCATCAGTTTAAATTAGGTAAATTTAACTTGGCATGCATCATAATAATTGACATCATAAAATAGACAGCTGCTTGACATGTGCGCTTGCTCGGGAGTGTGTGTGTGTGTGTGTGCGTGTGTGTGTGTGTGTGCGTGCGTGCACGTACATCTGCATTTGTGCGATTCAGTCTGCTATTTGAAATCAAAGTTGGAAACGTTGTTCAAGTCCGTTTCTAACTCCCTTTTATCTGTCTCTTCCTTTTTTCCTCTTTTATGTACTCGTCTTGGAAAAAAGGTGTTAAATCATCTAAATCATTCCCTGGCTATTATATCCAATTAATGCCTCCTCATGGTGTTTTATTGTGTTATAAACTGCTATTGCTTGTGGTTCAGTAGACAAACACAATGTGTGTCTGTGCCGCCTGCCACCGGGGCTGGCTGTGGTTGTGCTGGGGAGGGACAGAGGGGGACTTGGCCACTGCCCATGGGGGCCCTGGCCACTCTAAATCAGTTAGTTTTGGAGGAGATCCTAGTCGGCTTTTTAAGAGGGTCCATTATAGGCTTGTTAATGCCTCAGCCGAGGGGGAAACACTACTAACTGCACTCAATTCCCTACGCACTCAGTCTCCTTCTCACTCACTCACACAGACGCATACACCTACGAATGCACACACCCGTTTTCTTCTCCCCCTTCGCTGTGTGTTTCTCATGAGATGTGAGTGACTGTGTGTTGTCTCCTCTCTGTATCTAGTGTGTTTTTCGATCACGTGACACACCCATCTCTGCCTCTGTCTCCTGTTCATGAATTTCATGGGTTTGGCCTTCACTGAAAGCAACACAATATCACAAAGTGTACTCTCCTCTTCCATTGATCCGAGCGCTGTGAGTCTGAACGTGTTATTTTGTGCGCACGTGTGCGGCTATGACCAGTGAGTGTGTGAGTGCAGTGTGTAAAATGTGTTAAACAGCTTGAGGGTTTCTTTGAAGATGTATTTTGGAGCCTAGAGGGGGATTCTGGAGTGTGTTATTGCATATTTAGGACAGTGTGCGAGGGTCTTTTGAGAGAGTATGTGTGTGTGAAATTTTAATTCACACTATAAGTGTGAAGCGACTTAGTTCATTTATCACTGAGAGGAGATACCCAGGGAGCTGTTTCAACTCCCAGTAGGTCCTCTGTCACACCAAGCTCTGCAGGATCCTAACTAGCCGCAAAACTAAAAACTACAAAGTTCATCGAGAAACGATTGCTCTTTGGTAATCCCAGTTACTGTGGGTTTTTTCTTTGCATTTTCTAAGTTCTTTGCGTTGAATTCTGTGTTTTTCTGTGGTCACGCTTGCTTTGTTCCTCTTGAGCTATAGGCACTGATATTGCCACACCTGAGGTGCAAGCCAATGTCCTCCATCTCTGCATTCTGAACTGTTGTCAAGGAAAGGTGCCTCTCGGTCGCCCTGGAAACCATGCCTCCCAGCATGCTTTGTGTGAGTGACAGGAGGAAGGTGTGACAGAGTGAGGGCTTTGTGTGAACGGACATTCAAAGCCCTTTCTGTTTGTTAGCAGAACCCAAATGCACCACTCTATTCTTCACGTGATTTAATGTTCTGAAAGTAATATTATTAGCAATCACAGTTCATGTTGCCATTTCAACAACCACTCCATCCAACATGTGTGGAAAGACTTAAAATTATGCTGTTGTTCTTTTATTCTTATTCTTATTTTCAGGGATAAGAAGTGCATATTTTCTATGACAATAGATGCAACATAATTTTGCAGTGGAGGGGAACGAGCAGGATAAGTGGCTGCCATGATTGGTTACAGCAGTGGCAGCCTGTGTTCATCTCACTCCCCTCTGTGCTCGCTCATGCGAGACGCTCTAAGAGCGTGTCCTCCTTGGAGAAGACATGCGTGTCCCTGTGTCCAGAGCACGCAAGTCTGCTTTCACCTCTGAAGCGAGTGCAACGCTGATGGTAGTTTTGAATCGTATTGTTTCTCTGTGTTCCTATCTGTGTGTGTTTGAGCTGCAGTTTACAGTCTGCAATAAACACATGCCTGCACGCCAGTGTGTCTGTGTGCAGGAAAAGAATCAGCTCCTACAATTCTGATCTTTTTTGTGTGCATGTGCGCGTGTCTGCACAGTGTTCAGTCTTAGAAGCCTGATAAAGTGTGAAACCAATAACTGATAAAGTGTCAGACAGCGGGGAGTACTGTCCGGTGGTGAACCTGGAAATGGACCGTTTCCTGAACACTGACCAGATAAGCAAAATCAGAAATAACTGACACCAGGGAGCATCTGTCAGGTCTTACTGATATGTAGTCTAACTCTCTGCGCAGTTTCAGCTTGTGTGGCTTTTTGCACATCCTTGTTTTCGGTTTCTTGCTATAAAAAAAGCTGCACCATCAAATATGCTGCATGATAAAAGCGCCTCAATGTGCGGTAGCTTCTTGCCACATAAGTGATGTAGACAACAGCGGCATTGCCGATAATGTAATCATTCTGCAAGTCTCTCTTGACTACATCAATACAGTTTCACCTGTATTTCCCCATCCTCCCTGTCACCAGTCACCCCAACATGCCTCGCCAATCTCTCAGAGCTGCTGCTGATTGCACTTATCTGAAAACTTTATTGGCAAACAGGCTTCAATTTCTCAGCCTCCCCAAACCGCAGTCAAGATATTTTGAAAAATACTCCATTAATCACAAATCCCCCAATCCCCACATCCATCCACACATTGTCCCACCCCATTATCATTATCACCATCTTATCACCACTTTGTCATTAGCTGTGTCTAACTGTGATGGCGCCAGTGTTGTTTTTCTTGTACTCGAGTGTGTGTGTGTGTGTGAGTGTGCCTTCAGATATTTTCTCTCAGAAGATGGTGCTTTATTTGGTGTGATGGCGTGTCTCAGACACATATAGCACACACATTAGGAAATACATTTGATGTTGTTTGCTGTCGGTACCATGGGAAGTGTAATCTTTGAGTGAAGAGATCTGCATGAATCTATGGGGGGGAAATATCCCTGAACAGAACCTATTTTGGTCTTCCTCTGATCTTCATATATTCTCCTCCTTTAGTTAAAGTCTACTCATCTGACCAACCAGAATTTTTATTCTGTCCTGTCATTCTGACCTCCTACTTTTTTTTTTTTACCTCATACTTCCATTTTTAGTGTTATCTCACCATTAGCCTACTTTAGCTCCTCTCCTGTCCTCCCCTCCCCTCCCCTCCCCTCTCCTCCCCTCTCCTCTCCTCTCCTCTCCATCCTGCATGCCTTAGCAGCCTCTCCTTCCTGTCTGTCTGTGTTGGCATGAGCCTCCCTGGCTCTGCCCCCGCCTGCCCGCACTTTATGCTGATTGGACCAGCTGTTCCACTTAAATTCACCATGGCAACCACAACCTGTCGCCTAGCAACCCTGCTCTTCCCCCTGATTCCTGCCAGTGTTCTCCACAGGCGGACAGGGAGAGAAAAGGAGAAGAAGAGATTGAAAATTCCCTCAGATTTTTTTTGGTGTGCGTGTGCATGTGCATATGTGTAGGTGCGTGTTTGTGGGTGTGTGTTTGTTGTGTGTGTATTATACATGGGTATGTTTGGCCCTTGTACTGATGAGATGGTTAGATGCAGCATGTAGGCCAGAGGGACCTTCACTTAACTCAGAGGGGTAGGCATAGATGTATGAGCCAAATTAAGATTTGTATGTGTGTGTGTGCACTTGTGAGTGCAGTTTTGTGTGTGTGTGTGTGTGTGTGTGTCTGTGTGTCTCCTGTTGACTGGACTTGTCCTCTCAGGCGTGATGAGAGCAAGGGTACACACGGCCTCATGCTAAAGAATTCATGGTGCTACTGCTCTCAGAGGCCCCACTGTTAGAGTGGCCTCATGGCCCGAGCATACTAATCAGAAAGATACTAGATAGATGGACACACACACACCCATCAACACCAAAATGGCCTGAGTAGGCACTCTGTTCTGACATGCTGTTATCCACCCATTTTAACTGTGGAAGATTACACTGTTACTAATAGACTTTTCCTGTTTTCCGGGAACCAATTCATGGTCAGGTAATCCCACAGCTCATCCCCAGCAGATGAACTCCTTTCCTGGGGGTAGTACCTGGAAGAGCACAAAGCTCCCCTCCGCCTCTCATAATTGGATCTCATACAATTCCAAAGTCGTTGTCTGCTTTGCTCTCACGTCACTTCTGTGTCAAAGAAACACTAGAGACCTCTACCAAGCCAGCGGTGAGCTGCTTCTGTGGAAGACGTGCAACAAGTGCTGTGCGCTGTCTGCGCAGCCCCGATGTGTATTTTTGGTGAGGACATACATATAATTAATTATGAGTTTATTTTAATGTGTGTTCAGCTGCCTCCATTATCTCTGTAGAGAATTTAGCCTGGCTTGCTAATTAATCCAAGCAACTGAAACCTGAGCAAACATGGATCTCACTAATCTCTATTTTTCCCCAGTCATATAACGTGCTGTACAAAATTACTGCAGACTTTTAAGACTTCGGGGCCCTTTGCAGTATGTAGGTTTCATTTGTGTAAGACAAACTTTGACAACCATGAAAGAAATGCTGCAAAATATTCATTGGTCCTAGAGGAGGCATGTTCCCACATTCACGTCGATAATTTGACTGACTGAATTTGTGGCAAATAAAATGGGAAACAAAAAACAAACTAACAAAGCAAAAGTGGAAGGAAAGCAAAGCTGTACACCTGCATTTTCAGAACCTAAGAGCATCTCACACGATAGCTGATAACATCCCTCTGGTCTCATGTACATCCTTTAGATATGCTGTAGATTACATTCACAAGAAATGTGTTGCAAAATCTGGTCTCAAACTGATTTTCACATACTTGGACCAAGATTTTATGGGAGACAACTCATAGAGGCTCATATGTAGAAACAAATGTAACACAGACCAAAGGCATCTTTAAGTGGACTTCATGTGCCTGAGGTGCTGAGCCAGTGCAAACCCAGATCCTATTATCTATCATCTAAAAACATTTTTTACAATAATGCTCTCAGTGTCTTTCCTCTTTATCCAGGTTTTGCCAGGTGAACTCAAGATATCTGCACAGACTATAAAAGGACAAAAGTACTGGGTCACCTACACATTACATCTACAGTAGCTGCTCAGCCACCGTGCCACACAGCTCCTTGTGCACACTTTATGTTAATGCCAGAGGTTTGGAATGCTGCAGTTGCTGATTCAGCAGAGTGTTGGCAACTTTTATACAGTCCACAACCTCACTCTGTAACTTCACATGGTCTGACACTTTGTGGTTGACTTGCTCTTATCTAGAAGGGAACAGACTTGTTGCAGCAGTGCATTCTATTACAGTATCACAGTAATGAGCTATTTACAATGCTGCATACTTTTACAAATGTGTGTAAAGGCAGACTGCATGGCTAGATGCTTGATTTGATACACCTGCGACAATGGGACTGAATGCACCTGAATTTCAAGATTAAGAACTGTGGCTAATCCCTTTGTCCGTACAGTCGAACTAAAAGTGAATACAGAGTTGCTGTTGTTTTCATTTGATTGCTAAAATATTTGCTGCTTAATAGATAAACATTTTGAGCACCCAGTAATATTAAAGAGAACTCGATATCCTATGGTTTTACAGTTTGAATCTCATTTTAAGTCATGTTAAGGAACAGTCAGAGTTTTTCCATATATTTTATTTTATTTTTTACCAGTTTATTGACATAAAGATTTATACCACGCAAGGGCAGAATTTCCCTGCCATGAATTTGTTGATTTATTAAAATGAATGGCTTACTGTATAACCTTTCATCTAGCACCATCAGCAGGTCAAATTATGTTTTCTTTGTGTTTGCAGCCCCTTTTGAACATAAAACACTAATTTGTAATAAACATATCTGCTTTTCAGCAGCATGTTACAATACTGGTTTTGTGGGTGATTCGCACAGGGCTGCTGGCTGGGAGTCTTTACCAGAACAGATACATCGCTAATGGTATTAGGGTATTAGGTACACCTGTACTTTTACTATGTGCTTTTACAGCTCTGATAAAATCATCTGGCCTTTTGTGCCATTTTGTTCAAGGCTGTTGAATGTTTTTTTCTTTTTTTCATTTATTGCCATCTCTCTACTAAAAAACTATTTGAAAATGACCTGTTCTTTTAAAGGTCATCATGGATTGTTAACATGTTTTACATTTAAACAACTCTAAAGTTTATGCCAAGAAACAAGATATTGCAAAGCAATGAAAGACAGGACTGAGGCTCAAATTGGATGCTGATTGCATCCCGTACTAAAACGCTGAACTTCTGTGTGTCTTTCCTCTTTTCATTGACTTTGTGGCATTCATTCTCCTTCTGGCTCTTCTTGTCTCTCTTGCTTCTCCTCTCCAGGTCTCTCCCCCCTGCTTGCCTGTGAAGAAAACACTGATATGACTTGTGTCTGATCTCCAGCTTCTAATGCATGTTTTGGTTGACTGGTTTATAGATATTGCCCCGCGTTCACAGAATGTCAACACAGGCTGCCTCAGCAATTATGTATTTTTGAACTCTTTGTTTTCATCGACTTTCCCAAAAACGCTGCTGCCACGGGGTCAGAAATGTGTCAGGGTAATAGCTGACATCTTTTATAGCTAATCGCACACCAAGACACACCGGTGCATCCACAGACACACAGAGACAGACCCAGTCACATACCAAGAAAACTTTCAGAATATCAGCACCACTAAAAAAAAAAAAGACCTTGCTATAAGTGATTTGCATAAGATGTTACATGCGTCGTCCATTAAAGAATGGGACGAATGGAAACAAGCCAAGGCTCTTATGGTAATTGAAACAGGTTTCCTCAGAGGCTGCCAGTGGGCCCACCAGGATTTGAAGCAACACTTGGCTCTTCATGTCAAAAGGGGCCCCAACAGCAATCTGTCTGATTGGAAACCCCAACTTCAAAACATGAACCACCCTTGCACACACAGAGCTGAGATCTGAAGGGTTATACCTTGGCCTCTACAGCGGGCTGGTTCCCTTCAGCTCTACCAAATCCTTCCCTGCATGCACTGTTGGCTCGCTGTGCATTCACAATAGCAAGTTTTAAAGCTCCAGAAGCCCCAAACCCCCCGCCCCCCTTTTTTCTTTTTCTTTTTTCATCCAGTTTCTTAATATTAGTGATGTTTTGCTGCTCAAGCAAAAGTTTGGACAGTTGTGGTTATTTCGCAAATTCTTGTGTTCATATCTGTACCCTCCATGCTGTTTTTTTTTCTTCTTCTGTGAACCGTTTCAACATTTGGATGGATGGGTTTTATAGTGTTAAACTCTTACCAGGTTATTATTACCAATGGTGCAGATGTTTAATGTCGGCTTCTATGTTTTGCTCGCAGAGCACAAATTTGCACTAAAAACAAACAAACAGAAAATTTAGGAGACGATTTGCAAAGACGTTGGACCTTCGCGCTGAGACAACTTTTACAGCAGACGAACACGAACATGGAGATTACACAGGGATTAAATCTTGTAATCTCACATGTTGGCCTGTAATGCTGTCCAAAAAAGGAACAAGGGAGGCTTTTTTCCTGACAGTTTTGTACCCAGACACAGACAACACAGAGAAGCTCATAAATCACAAACATGCTTGACTGTACACTGCTGACATGATTTTTATTTAAAACACAAAAAATCATTTAAAAAAACAATACCTGCAACAGCAGGGAGAGTGAGAATACTTGGAGCCTGACAGCATTTTGTCGCCCTGTTTTCCTTTGAGACCAAAATATATAAAACTGCAACTTTTTTTTTTTTTTAGATTTCCTATCGATCTCTTCTTTCTTCTCTCCTTCTTTATCTACTGCTGACAGATCGTTGACCTTCCTCATCTTTCCTTCATTTTCTTTCTTCTAAGCAGAGATAAAGGAAAAGATGGAACTCTTGGAGGATCTGCAGTGTTTGGAGGGACTGAGGGTGATTATTTCGGGGGATGGGGAAGAGGTTGCTGGATAAAAACAGAGGTCCTGGCTTTGCTTTAAGGCAGCCTAAGTGATGCTTTGATTGCTGTGACAGTTTATCTTTATTATGAAATTCCATAATGGAAAATCGACCCTGTCCACTAAGCCTGGGACCTTATCTGCAGGAGTTTGAGTTGGATAGAAGTCTGTGTTCACAAGAGTGTGCACATCTCTGGTTTTATTTAAGAGATTTTTAAAAAAAAAAAAAAAGACACGTGTTAAAATCAGGCACAACAAATCAAACTGGACAAAAAGTGAAAAAAAAAATGGTTTATTACTATTAGAGAATCGCCCATGCCAATGCAATTATATACACTTCCTTATTCTCTTTGGCCTGCTGGTTATGTATGATCAACAATACTACCTTTAAAAAACCTATGTCACTGCAATAAGGCCTGATGATAAGGGCCCCTGCATTCACCCAGAAGCCTGAAGGACAATAATAGGCTGGGGCCTCACTGCCGTCTCAGCAGCCTGGTTTTCCTTTGTCTGTGTAGATTTGTGAAGCTCTAGTGACAGATGGTAGGGACATACTGCCGTATCTGTTACCTTTCCGAGTGACGTGCAACATGTACTCTTTCCTACAGACGACCACAGAGAGACGGCAGCTGTCCATTCCCTCGCCCCGCACCACCCTGCAAGGACGTAGTCTACGAACAGCCCAATTCAAATGTGGCAAAAAAAAAAAAATCACCATTCAAAATTCATTAATGTAGCAACAGTGAAAAGCTGAAACTGAGTATATTTGTGATAAATTAGAGTATTCTATTTGTAGCCACTGTTATTTTTGGTTTCTGTAGAAATCATTCTTTTGTGTTTGAGAAAAAAAGTTAATGCGGCACTCTTTCATATTTACATCAAATCAGTCCCGAGGGCTGTGCTGTGCTGAATAATATTAGGAAGTTGCGTAACTTGTGTCATCTCGTAAAGTTTCTTCAGTCCTTGTCTACTCTCCTCTTCTGTAACACGGGTTACAAGTAATATTAGTTCGCTCGAGTCCCTTGACAGTGAACTAAGGTATCCATAATAAGCAGGGATGATGACAATGTGTGTGAATCACTAAAGGTAAGCCTGATACATTTCATCCTTTTAGTGTATATGACTCACTTTAAAAACTGACAATAAAAGTGTCTGCATTGTCTCTCCATGTATCTGTGTGAGCGCTTATTTGTGTGTGTGTGTGTGTGTGTGTGTGTGTGTGTGTGTGTGTGTGTGTGAGTCTTCCTCCCCGCCACTGATTTATAATGGCATAGTCCTAGCGCAGGCCTTTGGAGGCAGATCTGGGGGAATTGGTCTAATTTGTGTGAACTGCTGTTGATTTATAGCCCAGCCAGAGGTTAATGACAGTGTCGCTCATTGCCGCTTGTTCTTTCCACTGTAATGTCGTTAAAAGGAGGCAATGCCAAGACCCCGCGGCTTTGTATCCATCGTTTCTTTCCTTCCCAGTGACCGCACTGTCCTCCCCTCTATGCCACTCACCACTTTCACCTCATCTCACCTCACCTCCAGTTCCATCATTCATTCACTGGTGATGTACTGGATAGGTTAATTATCTTTATAAAAAGGCTCTTTTGGATGAATGCCTTGACTGAGAGCTCTGTGTTGATATGGAAGCTACAGGAGCATTTTAATTTTTTTTTGGGATGAAAAATTCAAGCACCACATTTAAAGCAACAAGGTGTACTCCAGTATCAAAGCACGAATGTATACTTTTAATGCACTATTACTAATTTTATTGCGATATTATATCCTATACTGTAGGTATTACAGTCATGTGGGTCTGAGGGCAGAAATAAACCCCTCAGAATCACATTAATGCTGCAGCTAGACAGGATATAAAATAATTTTTCTTTTTCTTTCTTTTTTATTAGAGTTGAATTTAAAATACTCTGATCCTCTGTTGTATTAAAAGCAGCTACACAGAATCATAGAAAACATCATGGATTAAGAATCCATCCAGTCTCCATGAAATAAAAGTGTAAAAAATAATCTAATTATGCTTTTAAAAAAATCAACAGGAAAAGTGATTTATGTCACAGTTACACCCTTTTCAAAAGTTTTGGTGCCAGTTTCAGAGCTTAAATCTAATTTTCACTGTTACTATTTTATTTCTTTGTCTTAATGTTTGTCGTTCTGCCATTTTACTTACCAAAATAAAAGTTTGTCCATTCAGATAAGTTAACAATTACAGACTATTGACTAGACCAGTGACGATTCAGAGGTGTCCAGAGGTGAATAACAACATAAACTTGTATTCTGCATTTAACCTCTAATAATAATTTAGGTTACTTTATCAGAATCCGATAACAGGTTGACTTTAAATGGGCTGTCTCTGTTAAACCTGCTTTGATTCTGTGCAGTAATACATGCACACTTACCAGGCAGATCTATAGCTTTATATCCAGTAGGAAAATTGCAAGTATGTTGCTCTAGGTCTCTCAAAGTTGCATTAGGGTAAAAACATATACATTTCAAACTGCAAAAATTGTCTGACAGAAAAAGATGCACAAAATGTAACAATATACGATAGTAAATATATTTGTAATATACTATTTTCAAACAATTTTACACAGTTCTTCATAGGATAGCACCAATTAAAGCTGTACATCCTCTCGAAATAAATAGTGTTTGCATGTGTTTTTCCTGCTTAGTAGTACATGCACTAGAATAAGAGGGCAATTATTCAGGTTTTTACAGAATATAAGAAATAATTTCAGTGTACGTCATTTTATGCGGTGTGTAAGCAATTCTAAGCAAGTAATTTTAAGTATTATATAAGCAGTTTTAGGTTGTGTGAAAGTAATTTTAAGTAGTGCATAACTTATATTTCACAGGTAAGGACACGCAAATTATGCTGAAAGTAGTTCTAAGTAGTGCAACAAATGCTGTAATTCCTCTCGACTTAAATGCAATTTCCATTATTTTTCCTGCTTAGCAGTAAATATACTAGAATGATGGGGTAATTATTAAAGACTAAAGTGTAATTTTGAGCAGTATGTAAGTAATACTGTAATAATAGTTATTTCTTATTTCCTGTATAAACTGTACTCCTTTATTCTAGTGTAGGTAACTATAATTACATTGTAAGTTCAAATAAAAAAAAGTTCCATTTAAATTTAGACACCCTAGTTGTAGTCCATGTAACAGTGTTACCCTTTATAGAACTACTTTGATTAAAGTGTATGAGTTAAAGGACTTGGTTACCTTCCCTAAGTGTCAGTGAGCACACACGTACACACTTCATGACTTTGACGACACTTTGTGGCTGCAGCCGCGACTCCAGACAGGGCTCATCTGTGCGTATCTCTAGAAGCAAGGAATGTTGGTAACGTCAGCCCAAGAGAGGCTGTGTCTGTCTGGGCATGGATGCTGCCCTGTCACCCACCCCACTGCTCTCGCCCCACGCCTCCCTCAGCCTGCCTGAGCAGCAGCAGCGGCAGCAGCATGGCATGAGAACCCTGAGACAGACTCTGCATACAGACAAGAACGGGAGGCGGCAAGCTGAACTCATTCACACTAAACTGTGTGGTGGAAGTTCAAAAATAATAATTTGCCAATCCATTCAGCCTTTATTAATCAATGTAATATTCCTCCTCCCACATAAAACCTTGAAAATGTTTTTCACTTGACCTGCCAGAAAGGGTGTTTTGGAGTATTTGTCACAGCAGCAGCAGTGTGACAGGAGGCAGCAATAGTCTAATGCTGGGGGAGGAAAATATCCAAAGTATTTACAAAACACCCGTGACACGTGTCAAATCAATGCTGCTTTGCTGTTTGTAGTCGGCTCTTGATGCTACCAAAGTGTTGCCAAAAAGAATTCTGTAGCACTGTGGCTCTTCAGCTGGGTATTGCATTTTCTGCCGTTATGAAATGAAATCTCTGTGTGTGTCTTTCCCAAGAAACACTCGCGAAATCCAAACTGCTTTCACAGATTTTCAGAGGCGTGAACGGGTCTTTCTTGCACTCTCTCTCTCATCGCCCTCATTCCTTTTTTGTCAGTTCAATCACATTTTTAGTGAATCCACAAAGTTTACTGAAATAACTTTGAAGCACAATCTGTTCTAGATTACCAGAGAAAACGCATCTTTAGGGATTTTTTATATCTCACGTTCTTTCTATCTATCTATCTATCTATCTATCTATCTATCTATCTATCTATCTATCTATCTATCTATCTATCTATCTATCTATCTATCTATCTGTCTGTCTGTCTGTCTGTCTGTCTGTCTGTCTTTTTTCTTCTTCTTCTCTTCATAATCTGTTTGCATTTACTCACTTGATGGCACAACGTGAAAATTTATCTGCAAATGTCAGGCCTCTTCTGCTGTCATTTCTACAAGCCTTGTTAGAACAGTTATTAAATATTGCTGAGCAAGTGCAACAAAGGAGAGGACAATATCATTTTCCCTGTCATTAGACATTGAATTTCAGAATCCATGACACCAGGTTTGCGTCTCTCAGATATACCCGGCGTGGATGTATTTGGTGTTTTCTGAATGCAGTATTTATTTCCAGAAATGAATATTTTTAAACTCATATAATACCAGTTTAGTCTGTGTCTGCTAAACTGTGGATCGCTTTTCATTGCTTTAACATAAAGGTGTTGGGATGTGTTTGTAATTATGACCATGATATTCAAAATTGAAATAATAATAACATATTAATAATATACATATGATACTGTCATAAATAGTAGCCACATATTCAGTATAGGAGGTGGCTGTAATGGACTTTATCGCTAGTTGTGACCAACACAGAACAAAAAAAGAAGAAAAAGAAGCTGTAGGAACTGGATGTCCCCTAAATATGAGAACTAACTGGACTTCCACTTTTATAGGGGACACTTGTGAAATAGTGCATAAAAATGGAGACCCATGGAACTGTGGCATAAATAGAAGGGGTTGTGACAACATTTTAAAAAAATATACACAAGGTTTTACAAAAATTAGATAAGTAACAGCATCAAGAGATTTTACAGGATTTCATCCACGAGAGAAGCCACAGCAGAGATTTTCATCCACCCCAAACGTATACATAGGCACATTTTTTAAAAAAATTTTTTGTTTAAATTTATCTATTTAGCTACACTATGTGGATAAAAGTGTTGGTCCCACCTCATAATCTTTGAAGTGAAGTGTTTTCAGTCCCATTGCCACAGGTGTATGAAATCAAGGATCTAGCTATGCAGTCTGCCTTGCTCAGCAGTTGAGCAAGCACTTGGTGACAGTGGGAAGGAAAAACCTCCAGAAGAACCAGGCTCGGCAGCCATCTGCCATGATCGGTCAGGCGTGATCCCAAATCAGTTTTTCAAATCCAGTTGCACTTTTGTGTGTGTGTGTGTGTTTGTGTGTGTGTGTGTACATCATGTTTACATATCTTTGTGGGGACCAACAGCTTTTATAGGGACAAAATGCCTGTCCCCAAAAGTTTGAAGGGATTTTTGAGACTCAAAATGTGGTTTAATGGTTAGGTTTAGGCATTCATTTGATGGTTAGCGTTATGTCAATTAGATGTCCCCACTAACATATAAAAACACCACTCTGTGTGGTGTGTGTATTATCTGTATTTGCAACACATTCCATTTCTTCATAGCCTTGTATAAAAATATTCTTTCAGTTGAATTGGTTATTGCTATGGGTAATAACAATGTCCTTCTGTAGTCTGTCGGGTAGAATAGTCCTATCTACACTGAAATATAATTTTTATACAAAATAATTGGAATCTTTGTAATGATAATTTTTTTTTACATAGTAACAACAATAAAGTAATCTATGTTTTACAGTGACTCAATTAAGACATCTATTTACAATATCGATATCTATAACAATTCATTTGTGCTGCTCTACTTTGTACCATTTGCAGTTTCTTAATCTGATCCACTGTACCACCAGACCATACTACTGAGAAATACTCAAGATGAGACAATATCAATGCCTGGATTAATCAGTTGTTAAGCAGCTTGTCCTTGAGAAAAAATGGCAGGCCTAAAAAAACACTATCTGCAGCAGATGAACAGTAGCTGAGGATCATGTGCTTACTAGGAAGAAACCCGGCTAAGATATGACACAGGGCCCCAGAGATGCATCTGGACCTTGAGCTGATTTATCTACTCTTCACTGAGGCTTAATCAGTAATGGTCTCAGTGGAAGGGTGGCTGTCAAGAAGCCGTTCTCAAGGAAGTGAAAGAGGGAGAAAATGCTGAGGTATACCACATTACAGGAGAACTGGACTGGAATCAGTGGCAACAGGTCTGATGGAGAGATGAATCTAAATTTGACATTTTTGGGTCAAATAATTGTCAATGTGCACAGAGAACATTAAGAGAGAACTGCAACAGTGAATGTTTACAGCCATCTGCAAAAGACGCTGCAGGCTATGTTATAGGTCAGGGTTGCATTTCTGCTAGTGTTGGGGGTTTCGTCAAAAATTGATGGAAATATGAACACAGGAAAAGTCTGTCAGAAGTTAATCCACCATGCAGTACCATCCAGAAAGTGTCTGATTGGCAATAGCTTCATTTTTCAATATGACGATGATCTCAAAAATACTGCCAATAGAGAAAAAATATACCTGGACAGAAAAACACATAACGAAGCACTGTCGGTCATAGATTGGTCTCCCCAAAGCCCGGAGGCCAACGTTACTGAAACGGCATTGGATCATCTCGTCAGAAGGCAGAACAAAAGGCAGCCAACATCCACAGAAGAGCTTTGGATGTTGGCTGAAGATTAGAGGAAGGATTGCCAAAGACTGAAATTATGAATGTGATCATACCAATTATTGAATCTGAAGCTGATTAGAATTGTACAAACTCTGTTTTTGTTTTATATACTTTACTTCCATTTTTGTTTTTCATTTGAAAAAAAAAAATCACTTCACCCACTGCCCAATCAAATCCTCAAGACTTTTGCACAACACTGTACTGTATCATTTTGAAATGTGTGTCATAAAGGGAGAACTCTCCATACATTAGCATAATCCTAGCATTTTGGGGGCTAATTGGCTAAGACAAATGAAAGAAGGTAAGGATTGTTTATTTCAGTTCCTAATTGATACATACTGTAGCAAAGCACTGTAGGCTACTTCCAGCCAAAAAGAGGTAGTTTTAATTTAGGTTTCTGAAACTGCAGGAAGTACTGAAAGTAGATATTGCAATAATCTTTTGCAAGTTAATTATTTTATTTTATTTTTTATTTGTTTACCAATGTTTTTCTTGTTGTGAAAATCTGATATGGTAGCAGGTTTACTTTTACAAATTGAAAAAATGCATCAGAAAATACACAACATGTGTGAATTCTTTGCATATATGCTCTTTTAAATAAACACTTTTACCAAACTCATGTAAGATTATAATATTCTAACACTTGCCACATAAATAAGAGTCCAAACATTTGAAAGCTTTGCAAAGTGGGAAGGCATGTAAGAATCCTTAATGTTTTATGTTAGCATGTCACAAACATTTTACAGCCTATCCTAGGGTAGCATCTCTTTTTCTTCCACTGATACCAGACAACCAACTGCTGACACAACAAGTGGCAAAAAAAAATTTCTCTCTTAGGTATACTGAACAGAAAGCCTGGAATTACTTAATAAAGTGTGTTTTGTTTTTATTTTTCATTTATTTGTGTGTGTGTGTGTGTGTGTGTGTGTGTGTGTGTGTGTGTGTGTGTGTTGGGGGGTGTCTAAAATTTAGCTTTACTTTGATTGTATGACAGGTACAAAGAAATGACACTAAAAAAGCATAGATGCAAAAGGAAGAAAAGGTTGAAATGAAAGATTCTGTGTGGTTGGTTGAAAACAGTTGGAATGATGCAACACACTGTGATAAGGTGCTTCTGCCAGACTTTGGAGGAAACACTCACACACACACAAACCATCTGTTACAGACGAACATTTAATTCAGGGGTTAGACATCCACTTTACGTGACTCAGACAAAAAGACACCCAGATACCTTGTGCAGTTACAAAAATAAGCCTAGATTTTATAAATAATGGAATTTTTCTGTAAAAAAAACAAACAAGAAATACACTATTTCCATGTAAGGTTTAGAAAAGTGAAGAATTAACTTGATATCACAAGTAAACAGCGGATTATTTGTGGGGACTGAATCCTTTGAAACATGTCCATCCATTTTTAAAAATAGATTTTTAGATATTTTCTGCTTTTATTGTTTATGTTTTGATGCTTTGGAGGTTTGCATTCCAGTTTTCAAAACTACATCTGATTACATGGTGTTATAAATCCAGTCCTTAGCACAGCACCAGACCTTGAAAAGGCAAATTAGGAAATCGGTGACACCACACGTGTCATTTGAGCCAAAATCTTTAGGAACATGGTACAAAAGATATTTTACAAATTTGTGTCATTTTTTTAATCCAAAAAGTATTGTATGATATAATGTGGCTTTGTGGCTGTGTTCAGTCCATTATAGATTGACACTCCCACAGACATGGGTACTTAAAATGTTTTGGTTTTTTTTATTTCCTCTGTTATATTTTTTTTATTTGTGAATAATCTATAATATTATGTCTGTATTTACTATATATCTAAGTCCATT
This sequence comes from Haplochromis burtoni, assembly GCF_018398535.1. NCBI lineage: Eukaryota > Metazoa > Chordata > Actinopteri > Cichliformes > Cichlidae > Haplochromis > Haplochromis burtoni. The sequence goes on along the minus strand of NW_024582507.1, from coordinate 1,050,936 downwards.
TAAGTATTTAGTATTCGGTCCCCTTCTTTTTTATTATTATTGTTCTTTTAACCACTGATTTAGCTTTTTCTCTACATTTGTCACAACTAATTTCCTCTGCTAAAAAATAAATTTATGATGATGTGATATAAATACAAACTCAGCACTTTAAAAAAATCTGCAATGAAAGCACAAAATGAGCAAACTGAATAAGCTATGATAACAAAAATGGCGTCACTTGCATATGTATGTTATTTGATGGGATTGGTTTTCTGACACTTTGATTGACAAGTGTGGCATAGCTCCATTTTTGTTACCCGAATCTATGCACGTGTGTCCGCAGAGCTGGTTGTGTTTGGCTTCAGATAGAGCTCGGGTCACGAGTGGAGGGCTCAGGGTCAGAGTTTAGCACTAGCTTCAGGCTCTGCTGTGTCATCTGTCTTTGTTGGGTAAATCACTTCCCTTCTGCCAGGGTCAAGGTTTAGTTAAGGTCAAAGGTCACCAACAACAGCGGGTGCCTTATGAGGCAAGGTGCTGCGTCTGTTGGGTCTGCTGCGTCACAGACACAAAGAAACACACGGGCACACTCTTAGACGCACACACAAAGCTTTGCGGACCTTATCTGGCGGGTGCAAAGCACCATAAGAGCCAGACGTCTCCCCTTGATGTAATGCTCATGTTTAAACTGCTGCTTAATATGTCTGATCTCCATATCTAATTGACACCCCCACAACACACACACTGATCTCCATCCCAACAACATGCATCACATTTTAAGACTTAGCTGCCCTCTTATACTGTAACATCTATTCCCTCTGCATCGTTAAAAAAAAATAGCCTCTTACTAAGTTGTCTCTTAAGTATCTTATCCCCCCAATCCATCCATCCATCCATCCATCCATCCTTCCTTCCTTCCATCCATCTCTCTGCTACCCCCCACCCCCACCCCTTCCTCAGTTACCAGCTGAGCCTACTGATGGTGGCGGCTGTGTCAAGGGCTGAGGTCTGTTTGTGGGTGAGGGGGAAGGAGCAGAGGGATTTTGGGGGTTGCTGGGGATGAATGAGGTTGTCTGATTGTGTGACACATGCCGACTGTTGTTTCTGCTGCTGATTCATAGTATCTCCCCCACTTTTTAAAAACACAAGCTGGCGCATGCATACACAATCAGAACCTCAGAGCCCCCTCCCCCGCCGCTTTTATCTCACTTAATCCATCCATTCGAGTACATACGGCTGACAAACATGGCGGTCTCCATGTAAAGGCACACAAATATGCACAGCATACACACATACATGCCCAGCTCGTCCCTAACACTGATTGGCTGAGCACAGCAGAAGCCGGCATTGAAGGGGGGGG
>NW_024582507.1:1026105-1049580 GCF_018398535.1 Haplochromis burtoni | reverse complement strand
GGGGGGGGATTAAGGTCACATGGTGTGTGTGCTGCTGTAATCCTTTACTGCACCCAAGGACAGTTTGGCCTCCATCACCACCAGCAGCAGTCACCCCTGACAGGAGAAGAAAAGGGGAGTGGTGGTTTGTCTGGGTAGCAGTTCACATCCATGTTTTAATAAGAAGATCACACATGTTTTGCACACAAAAGTCTGGTGTCGCAGCCCTGCCTGCCCTGAGCTACTGTAAATGAAGCAACATGGAGGATGGTGTATCAGTGTGGGTGAAGATAAATCGATGTGTTCATCTAAACGCGAGCTATAGATGCAGAGAGAGAAAGAGGAGCGAGTACAGTAGTACAGTATGAGGTGTTGTATCTCTGGGGAGGCTGAGGTGACAGACCGGTACGCCTCTCACTCCAGTGATTTCGCCTGCTGCCTCATATACTCACAGCTCTACAGTCAGTTGCCATGGAAACAAGACGATAGGGTGTATACTTTTTGGGAAAATGTACATTTGCTCGTCGAGGAGGATGGGGCTGCTAGTGGCACGATGGAGTAACGCTTGCTTGACTTACTCATTCATCAGCGTGTATGTATATGTACTTAAATATATAATATATAGAGAGATATATATGTGAGTATGTGTGAGTGTGTTTTTTTGTTTGTGTGTGTGTGTGTGTGTGAGAGAGAGAGCGGGTTTCATATTGTCAGGCTTCCACTTTTGTCAAGTACTCCGTTCCTGTCTGTTCACCTGAGGGAGGGAGGATTAGGTGATTAGTGTGAGATTATCGGGAGGCGAATCCCCTGGTTCTGCTAACGACTCAACAGTGGTTCACACTTAGACTCACACACACACACACACACACGCATCCTGTTGTAATATCCTATCTCCATCAGCACCCCCTGTTCTATCACACTCTTGAATAAACTGAGAGGCCCAGATGAGCTCCCATGTTGCAATAGTGTGAGAAAAAAAATTGCACTGTACTGCAGGCACATTCGTATTTATTTCTAGATGTACTGTACGTGCCCACTGTAAGCGAATGGATGTGTTGGCTAAATTCCTGCACATCACTGTTTGTGTTTCATTTCCCATGAATCAGCAGACTCTGGGTAAACAGAAGCAGGACTAGTTTTAATTACAATGTTAATTGATAGGAAACAAAGGGGGCTTAATTAGGTGCAATGAGGCAATGGGCACAGTGGCACTGTGGACTTAATGATTCAGTGCACTCAGTCTGCCGATACAGACACTCATCTGTACCAGCGTGCACGAACAAACACACACACACACACACACACACTTACACACACAAACAGAAACACAGAGAAATTTGAATATGTGGGAAATCCTAAGGAGGGAGAGAACGAGGCAGCGAGGCAGAAATTTTAAGTCGTCGTTGTCATTTATTCACCGTGTCGGTTCTTGTTAACAATTTACTGATATGCTGTTGCTCCACATACTAATGTTGTGGAATCGCCAGAGAGCAGAGGAGGAGCAGAGAGGGAGAAAAGAAAAAAGAAATCAGTAGGGCTGCAGTGGAAAACGTTGCACAATCCAATCAATATTTTCGAGTCACAGCCGGCATCAGTCTCAGAAATAAACCAAGCTTGATAAACCGCATATAAAATCACTGCCAAACTCTGACAGATACTTCTGAAAATTTCTCTCACTGATGGGAAGTTTCTGTGGCGCTCAGGTGATGGGATGTCGCTCTATTTGCTTAGCTAAGCATACACGTTTGAAGACTTTGATAATTGAGCTTTTGTTTGGGACCTCCCTCCTTTTCCCTGCCACCTACGCCTCCTCCTTCTCCATTCCTCCTGTCATCCTTTGCTCCGTTATTGCTGTGATATTTTTCTCTTCTCCATCCCAGAAGTAATTTGGCTTGTGAAATTGCACCTTTTTCCTCAGCACCCCCCCACCCACCTCCTTGGAGTGTTCCTCTTCGATTTCCTGTCTGGGTGGCTGCAATCACTCTTCCCTTGTCCTTGGTCCACGACCTTGGGCCAACATCGACTCCCATCCATCGTCATGGAGATGACCCAACATCTATCACCATGGAAACAACCTCTGAACAGTGGTGGGCCACACCCCACCCTTAGGACTCAGCAGATTCACTGCTGCCTATACACACACACACACACACACACACACACACACACACACACACACACACACACACACATTAAAACTCCCATGCGCCCAAATGCAAGGCAGCACACCAGCTTTGCATAAGCATACGTGGAGATATTATTGGTTGTTTTCATTGTTTGGTATTCCTGTGAGCTCCTACTTCACTGTGAGAAGTCTGAAAGTCAAGCGAGAGCGAGATCACGGAATTCAAATAGAACTTTCTCACAAAGTGAACAGCGCGCAAATAGATCTCTTAGATGTATCAGTCACATTGATATGCTGTGATTAAAGAACGGCGAGATAAGGCGAATGAAAGAGATAGAGATAGGAGAAATGCAGGGAGAGATAGGCACATAAAAGGATGGAGCTGTGGCCCTTCGGGCTGCTTGATTAACTTCTCTGAATGCAGCACTCCCCTGTCCTATTTTCAGACATTAACATCAACAAATAAGCCAAAACAGAAATAAGCATAATCATGATTACCCTCCTCATCCTCACCTTCCTCAGCAACCCTGTCCTTTTTTAAGTGTACTCCGATCACCACGACAGTTGCCACCTCTCCCTCTTCACAATGCCACATTGCATTTAACCCCCCCAACTGATTTCTCGTCACAATCCAGTGGTTACTGCTAAAATACTTACAAATATCCTCTGTAGGTCAATCCATCAATTGTAGTTATTCAATTTAAATGCAATTATTTCTCCTTACCCATGCACCCACAGTACTTCTGTGTCTGCATATGTGGCCATTCAGTATCAGGTAGAAGTCATTTGTAACTGGGCTGATTCTTAGATGCCACCATTGTGTTGTATGTGTTTAAGAGCTCTGCCAAATAGACTTCCTCCGTCTCTATTGCTGAAAGCCCAGTCAGTCTCATGGCATGTGTGCATCTTTTATTACTTCCAATTCAGCACTAAACCCCAGAGAAAAGAGGAGTTGGCAGTTGGAGTGAATGGGAGCGAGGGGAGAACAGGATGAAAGGAAGGAGAAGAGCGGGAGACCTAAAAATAACACACCACCCCTCAATTTACAGCCCCCTCCCCACCTCAACCTCACCCCTCTCACAGAAAGAGAGGGAAAAAATCTGTGGACCCCTGTTGGAATTGCCAGTACCACTCAAGCTTACTCTTATGCAAATTTTGCTGTGTCTGTGTCAACGGTTGCCGTGTTAACAGGGGGAGCTGTGGTACGCAGGCCCTCCTCACTGCCACATCATTTGTTTAAGTCATCCAAACAAAAGCCAGGGGAGAGAGCCACATGATTGGTGAAATATGCTTGTGTGGGACCACTGCAGTGGAATAATGATTGCGGCATTACTCTTGCGTGTGCCAGGGGCTGTGTGGCCATTTCATGCCAGCACTGAGTGAATGTAAGAGATGTTTATTCATGAGGGAAAGACAGAAAAAGGGGGGTAATAAAGGATGGTGAGGAGGTGATACCGATATTACTCCTCTGTGAGCTGCCTGTGTCTATATGTGCCGAGACCTTGGACCAGCAGAGGGAGGAAGTATAGGATGGAAACCAGGAAGCCTGCAGGTGCAAAAAGAGACTCCTTGTGCCATTAAAAGTGAAAGCGAAATAAATAAATAAATAATGGAGATCAAGAACATTATGGGTTAATGAAAATAGAAATTGTCTGTGCTGTATATATTCTTTTATTCATGCTCTCAGAGATGGATATGAGGCCTTGGGGTTTAACTATAGGCGCTTAACTTTTTTTTAATCTTTGACCTTATTTGGATATTAGCGAATGCACAAAACAGCCTCTTTTAAATGCCTTTCATTGAATTAGATCAACATGTTCCATCTAAAGCAATTCAGTACGCTTGCACAACACTCACCACAGTCAACACAGCGGTTGTTCTGTAGAGATGCTATGATGAGCGTCACTTGCTTTTATGTTCGCCGTGACTTCTGAACAAAAAGGCAAAAATCCACACAGAAATTGGCCGCTCTAGTCACTGACGTCTTCATTCTGGCTGCTTTAATTAACCACGTTTGAGCTTCAAATGGGAAACAGCACCAAAGTGTAAAATGAATGAACCTGAAGAGGATTTAAGAAACGCAGGAGTGGTTTTTGGCCTACTAGACAGCCACCTAGGGTGCCACCAGCTGGATTGGCACCAGAGATGAGGGAAAATATTTTGTTATTGCTCCTGATCTATTCTTAATAGTCTGCCATTGACGTCGAAAGCTCCCAATATTTTGTTAAAAACAATATTAACACTGCAGTAAACAGCTGATGCTAAGAGGACACTTCAGACAGAGTGAGTAAGGACACGTTTTTAACGCAAGTAATGGCATATGTGTGTAGTTGTGCAAATAAATACTAGAAATAATCAATGCACAGAATTTAAGGCAAGTCTTGTGTTGCAAGGTTGAAAATCCCAAAATTTTGATACTGATAGCTACTGAGGAGGGCACCAAATCCTAATCTTGCCCAGAGAATATTCACGAGAATATGCAACCAGAACTTGAGACAACTTGTGTCCCTTTGGAGTAACAGTGAAAGCGGTAATAGATGGTCAGCCCTGCAGACTGGTATTGATAGTTTAGGATGATCATTACATTCCCACCATGCACTGATCATTTGTTGGGTTCCCTGCTTGATCTGTCTCCTCTCTCACATTTAACACCAAGCTAATTACAACATGGAGAGAACAGTCTCACTCAGATGATCAAAGACAGAAGAGTTCTGTGTGTATGTTCATCAATACACACTGTAACACTGCAAATCAACACACGCATGCAGTCATACACGCGCACACAGACACACACACAAGCTATGAGCACTTGTGATTGGCAGCAGAGCTCAATTAGAGGCCTGCCTTGTATGCACCCATCAAGAGAAGCTTTCACAGAAACTTATCAGTCATCCACATGATGACATGCATATTTTAGGCTTCCCTTCCTGCACTCTGCATCTCGTCACTTCTCCTCCTCCACTCCTCCTCTCCCATGCTTTCCTCCCTCACACTTCCCCCTCATTATCAGCTTGAGAAATGACATGCTAGCTACCTGTTCTGTAAATATTCCTCAATCCCAAACTCATTTGCCAAACAGGTCACTCCCACCTGCGTTAAAGTGTTCCATATAGCACAGCAAATCGGGGCAAAAACCTCCATAACCACCGGAAGGACGCGATTATTGATGTGCATGGTCGCATTCGCCGAAACATGAAACATTTTCAAAGTCCCCCATTTTGCTCCCTGCTGTTATTGCATCTCACTATACGTAAGGACTATTTGCGCAATCACAGCCGAAAGTGACATAGCATCAAAGAAATATGACAGCAAGATACACAAGCTATTGAGACTGTGTGTGGCAGAGAGACAGGAAGATTGCAGATATTAGTCACAACAGGAGGTAGCGTTCTTCTAGCCTGCTTTTACCACATGGCCTCCGCAAAAAGAGGAAAGGTGTTTATTTATAGAACTGCATCTGACTATTGCCTACTTATTTAAAAAAAAAAACTACTGTCTGATAATCTTACACTTTTCATTTCACTTCTTTTTGCAATACACAACCTAGTCTTTCAGGGTCTTGACGGCGCAAAGGTCAGCCAACATATGTGTGTGTATTTGTGGGCATGTATGTTCACTGCCTCATTTCGGTTCACCCCTCAGCACACATCTTCAGGCCCAGTGGCACATTTAGCCAGCCAGGTGTGAAACGCAGAGAAGGCCAGATGAGGAGAAAACGACATTCAGTGGAGCACAAATAATGCTGTGCTGCTTATGTACGAGGTTCTTCTCCGAATCAACCCAGCGGCGTCCCTTAGAACCACAGTTAGTATTTTGCAATTTGCTATTTCTGATGTTCCCCGTCTTTGATGTCAGAAAGGCTTTGTGGCTCTTCTTCACATGGAGAACAAAAGCCAGTGCTGACAATGCAAAGCTTGAATGCATATTCAAGTTGCCGCTGCAAAGTAATCCGGTAATCGCTATCTGTTCGACACAAGAGTTTGGAGGATGAGTGTTTGTGTTTGTGTGTGTGTGCTTGTGTGAATAATTGCACATGAGCGCGGGCTTTTGAACATGCCTGCATGTATGTGCTGTTTTTTTTTTTGTCTGCTCGGACCTGAATGCATGCCTATGTTTGTGCGTGTAATGGGGTGAATATGTGTCAGGACCTAAGCGGCATGCTAATTCAGATGAGAGGCCACAGCAGTTATCGGTACTGAACACGCGCCACTGTCGGTGTGTGAGTCTTTGTTTGGGGGCTGTGCTGTTTAGTAATGAGCGGGACTCTGTCGCCTCCGTGTGAGCTGTGGAGGGAGAGGAGAAGGATACAAGAGCAACACACACACACACTCACCAGCCCCCTCCGGTTTTTTCTCATAGGCACTGCTTCTGACCATCTCAACAGTACATAAATTCAGGGACAGTTGCAGAGCACTGCTATTCTCATGAGGCCACATCAATATATCTCTATTCCTCTACAGTTTTCCTCTCCATGCCTCTTTGTGGCAAAATGATGAAATGTATTATTTAAAACAATAAGTACAAAAGCATTTTTTTTGTAGAGTAAAATGCTGATTTTTTTTTCAAACACTATATTTTCCAAAATTTCCCCTACCAGACTCCAGCCCCCACTCCCACAAGTGTTTATTTATGTCCTGCAGTGGCTATCTTTGGGTTTATTATGTATCAGCTATGTCAAACTTAAAGGACACCATGTCATCATGATGAATATTTTCATGGACATCACAACTCTGACTGATACCCTGAGTTGTGTGGGTCCGTGGAAAAAAAAGAAAAAAGGAGAGAGGACAGGACACAAGGAGATGGATGGAAACGGGGGAGGGGCCAGTACAGAGCTAAACTTTGAGCCATGTACACCATCCATTCAGATCCAACCTTGTAATCAACAAGAGCTGAAAAGCAATTAACTAGGACAATTATAGCAGTCAGAAGAGGCTGAATGGTTGGCTAAGTAAAGCAGTGTGTCATTGAATGGAGATTAATTGATGAGGGGAATATTTCAAGGTCTCTATTTGGCCTCTAGAAGTTTAAGTGAAACATGTTTTGTCACTGTCAAAGCCCAGAAGCCCATTCAGGGATTTCCCCATTCTCATTATCTGGTTGAGTTATCAAAAAATTAAGAGGTCACAAAAATAATCATCTTTCTATTAAGTCCATATAACATATCATTTTATGTGACTATCTATTTTGCTTGTTTACATTATTGTATTTTGCACAACTCTGTTGCTTGTGAAGCTCGCACACAAGAATTTCACTCACATGTGCTGTACCAATGTACCTGCACATGTGATGTGACAATAAAAGTGATTTGATTTGATTTGATTTTTATCTATATTAATACTATTATTGTTGGTAATAACAATAATGGGTATTTAATGTGCCACATCGTGGATCACCTGTATTATATTATATCTTCCAGTTATAAAAGTTTGCAAAGTAGCTATATTTTAATTTTTGAAGCACATACCAGTCCATTAGAGAAGGAGAAAATTGCTTCTGATTCCTGTTACACTGTGTTATGAGAGGGCGAGTTTTTTCTTTTTTTTTTTAAGAGCTAACATGCCAAAATATTATTCGAAAAAATCTTTTTAACTACAGCTGCTAGCTAAAAGCCAATCTGATATAATTTAATCAGCGTATCAGCAAGATCATCAAACTTGAGATGCAGGGGTAAAATGAAGAGATGATTATAAGATTTGTACTGGGGCCAACAGGGTCGGGAAGGCAGTGAGTGCTGGCTGGTAGCGGATGAGCATTTAATAGTAGTTCAAATGTGACTGAAAACTGAATCCCTTCTGACTGAGTACCATCTCAGCACTCATCTTCTTCAGTTGTTTTTTTTTTTCTTTTTTTCTGCTGGAGCATTGTGTACTTGGACAACAAGATACCAGCTGGCTTGTCTGGCACATACAGGTTCTCTATAGTCACTGTGGAGAAACTCAGTACTCCTCCTCGCTCTGTTACAAGGGTCCACACAGCATGCATCACACATGAATAATCACATTTTATCACTACATTCAAACACACTCGAGCTCTGTACTCTTTCCCCATTTCATTTTCTAGTGCTGTGTGCGCTTCGTCTATCAATAATTCAACAAGCGACAAGATGGAGGAGAATGATTGAGCTTGTTTTCTCTTTATGGTTGGACGACAGTCAGTCCAATTAAAAGTGGAGACAGTGGGCTTTTTTCCGATTTCCCCTCCATTTTTGGATTAATTAACATGAGTGTGTGCATGTGTTTTGAATAGAAGCACAGAGCACAGGGCTCTGCCTGTGCCTAGTTATCAGTGAGGACCAGCCACGCTGTCGTCTCACTCGGCCTCACACTCACTCAACGGTGAACTAAATAGCTGGTAGAACCCTGTCACTCACACACATGTGCTCACTTTGGCACGCACAGTATGTACATATTTACATGTACTAATAAATATGCCTAAATATGAAACCAGGTGCTATGTAACAAAACAGGTAGATAAAGTGCCGCGTGATTATGACTTTTAATGAGTTAAACTGCCTTGGTCATTGGGTCGTTAGTGTTTGTTGATGTCGTGACTGCTGGTAGAAGTAGTAGGATGAACTGTGAAGTATACAGAGTTGGACTCTCTACTCTGAGCTGCTACACAGTGCAAGTGGATAATGACCCAATGCCAGGGCTGGACTGGGACAAAAAATCAGCATTTTGACTAGAGACCGGCCCACCAGGTATTATAAGACAAACCATAAAGCCTTTGAATGAAAACAAACGCTGCTGTCACAGTGATGTACACTGTCTTGTTGGTATATATGTATCAGTCTAATAAACTTAAACCTACACCATCCTCCCTATTCTGGTATTCTAAACAGTACCCGAAAATAGACTGCTTGGTCAAGTTAACCTCCTGAACTATCTACAACACATGGTGAAAACCTGAAATTAAGACAGAGAAGACTAGAGGTGAGACATGATCATTACTGATTACTGATGACAGATTTAGATATATTTTCATAAACCATTCATTTGCCACATCAATAAACAGCATGGCAGGGCAAAATATTTTTTCTAACATGGCAACCTTTAAAAAGTGAAAGGAGACAGAAAGACAGGTGAGAAAGAATAAAACTTAATTGACTTTTTGATGGCATTTTACACACAGTACTGGTACAGTATCTAGAAAATGTGGGAAAATACTGGCATCATATACAGTACTTAGCTACTTCTGAAGAAATTATGATGGGACCCTAAAAAAAATTACTATGTACAATAATGGATTTCTATAATTTTGTAAGATTCAGATAATTATTTGTTAAAAGCGAGACATTTTAAATGAGAATAAGAAAGAAAAGTATTTCTTTGTGCCCACCTCTCCCTGTTAATGCCCTACCTGCCCCTGGCAAAACTTTGCTAGATCCGCCCCTGCACAGTTACCAGCTGTCAGCTACTAAAAAAGGATCCTGGTGTTATTTGTCTCTCAGAAACAGTTCATAACTTCCCTTCAACTCATTCATGTCACCTAAAAGGTAAACCTGTTTCTCCATCACCTGTTCAGCTCTGATGATCCAGTAAGGACATCTCCTGGTTTCATCTTCATGTTTCCCTCTCACCAGATAACCAAACCATATCATGACCAGCAGCTTTTACAGCTGTGGCTCCAGCAAACATCAGCTGATACTAGAAATTAATATTAAATAAATTCTAACAACAGCTGATCAAGCTTAAACGTGCTGCTGTTGTTTAGCGCGACATCCGCTGGTTTCCTCTTTCGGCGCAAAGTGGCGATAAACAAACAAGAGAGAAAAGCCGATCAGCTGATCATTGATCAGTTTCATGATTGAAGTAGAAACAGGAGAGGGAGGGGGAGAATGAGAGAAGAAGAGGCAGCTGTGCACCAAAGACAGAATAAATCCAGCTTTGTGTCTTTTTCATTGTAGCTGAAGTCCGTGACAAACTGTGTTCCTTTTCACCTCAATACGAAACGCGCAATATTTTCTCTGAATACGAGACGATTCCGTTTTTTACGGGATGGTTGGAAACTCTAACCTTATAAATAAAATAAGATAAAACAAGTTCAACATCATTAACATCATAGCACCCGCCCAGCAGTATATAAACTCCGTCATGCTAGCTAGTACGCAGTACGAGTTATTGTAACTGACTGTAAAAAGTCAGCATAACGAAAACTCCACCTAAACTTGGTTTATATCTGACCCAGATAGACTGCAGGTCATAACTTCTTACCTGAAGTTCAGTTGACCGCCTCGGGTCTCTGCTCCTCCTGCCTTTCCGTCATCCACCTGCCAGCGTGTTGCATCTGCTGGCCTCCACCACTTGCTAATGTTACTGAATCTGTGGAAGCTCCACAATAGCCACCACCAAACAATTGCGTTACTTTTACACATCTCCCAGCATCTGGCCAATACACCACCTTTCAGTGTTTACAAAAAAAAAAACCATCGGCCCATAAAAACGAAAAATCACCATCGGGCATACCGGGCAAAGGTCTCTCAAGGTGAAAATCTCAACCCCATAGAGCATGCTTTTCAGTTACTGAAGGCAAAATTGAATGCAGAGAGACCCACGAACAAGCAACAACCAAAGTTAGTTTGAAGTAAAAACTTAGAGAGGTAACAAAGCATTTGGTGGTGTCCGTGGGTTCTGGACTTCAGGCTGCATTGACTGCAAAGGAGTTTCATCTAAGGATTAAAAACAACACTTATTTTAAAAATTTTGCTGGACAAATGTTATGTAAGGATGTGAAGGTAGAATGAGTTGAACAAAAAGCAAGGCCTTTATCGAGGCTGATGGCAGGAAAATAAAAAATGTTGAGCATTACCGTATTTTCCACACTATAAGGTGCACTTAAAATCCTTTAATTTTCTCAAAAATTGACAGTACGCCTTATAATCCGGTGCGCGTTATGTATGAATTCTGGTTGTGCTTACTGACCTCGAAATGATTTTATGTGGCGCTCAAAAATCTGTCAAAAAATGTTTTAGTACGTCTTTGGTAAGCTACGAAGCCACACCGCTTAATGGATTGTCGGAGCATTACGGCTATTGTAGTCAGGAGCCTCGCAGAAAAAATGAAAACGTACAACTCTGCTATCACTTCCAACATAAATGAAGACAGGAAATTAAACAGCAGTGACGTTTGTAGGGTTACTGAAGTTGGACTAGCTGGTATATAATCATGTGCTACGTGATCACTAGCAACACCGCTACGTTAGCATAACATAAACACAGTGAAGCTGGAGGATGAACGCTAATATTTTTCCACTCGATAAAAGTTAACACAAGAGTTCTTGATGGTTAGGGACAAATGCAATCACATGGCAGGATGCTGTAAACGGACCAAACTTTAGTCTGGAGAACAACTGAGATGATCCTTTCACAATACGAGGTTATTCATTAATATACTGCAACAACATGGGAATAGAGCAGCTGCAAGAGAATTCAGCATTAATGAATAAATGGTACGGAAGTGGAGGAAGCAAGAAGAATGAGTTGAGTAAAGTTTGACTTACCTGATTGTTTTGTTTTGCTTAATGCGCCTTATAATCCGGTGCGCCAAAAAATATGGCAAGTACAAAAGAAAAATTGAGCTCATTAAACTTGAACTAGAAAACACACTAAAGCTAGAAACACTGGGATTACAAAATACTGATGCTAAAAGGACCAGAACATAAATGGACACTCAGACAAAGGATCTAGAGAGACAATAAAAAAAAAAAATACACAGAAGAAGTAATTATGGGAAGTGAAGACTTCTGGGAGGAATGAGACATGAATGAACTAAATCACAGAAGATAAGACACAAAACTAAAAGCAAAGTACCAGGACCACAACTCTCAAACTAAAACAGGAAGTTTTAACTAAACAGGGAATACAGAGAATAATCCAGATACAAAGGACATGACACATGAGGAAGAGCGGGGAATAAACTAATGCAATTAGGAAATGAGAACACAACTAAATATATTTAAGAGTAAAATATGCAAGAAAAAATATAACTACTAAGAGAACCAAAAATCTCAGGGAATATTTAAATGAATACTAGAAAGACTCCCAAAAACATCAACCTAATTTCCAAAAGGTTGATGTAATGCTTGCGTTGAACGCCCTGGAATGAAATCTTAAAGTCTGCACATCAGTCTTGGTTCTTTGATTTAATCACCACCAGACAACTGGTTTACAAGTTTTTCACAAAAACCTGTGAACTGTAGCTACATTGTAACTCACTTGGCTAAATTGTTGCTGTTTTGCTCAGTTGGTTACTCAATTGATCAGTATCACCACCGGACAACTGCCGTACATAAGAATGAGGCCACTACATCTGTCTGTTAGGAGCAGCACCTACAACTAGACCACGCTAGATGTGAAGTCTGCAGTGATCACAATGGGAACTTTCAAATGACGAGTTCTGCATTACTCCTTTATTTTATTTTCAGAAATCCTACAAATATTGCAGATGCCAGTTTACCAGCTCTGAGAGTGTTCGCAGTATGATCGCAGAATAAAAAAACAAAGATGAAAGTAGTGTAAATGTTGCCAGTACTACTCATTTCTGTTTATTGCGTATCCTTTATTTACTCTAACAGGGCTAGCTGGTATAATGCACTCAGTGCACTACGATTGTTTTAATCTAGAGATATGTGCAGATCTTTGCTTTCCCCTGCTTGGTTGATGTAAAAACTTATTTCAGTCCAACAAGGTTTTTTTTGGTTCACTACAGGCCTACTGAGTATCAGGTTATTATTGAAAAAAAATAATGAAAATAATGGGAGGCTGAAAACCCTAGACTGTAATAAACCACAATTATCCTTTGAGCTGTAGACCTGAGACTTGACCTGGACCAGCTTTGCTTTGTTTACTTTTCTAGGTCTATTTTTAAGGGTTTGTTGAGTTAACCTTACATCTCCGGCATAGCGAGAAGAACTACATTTCCTTAGTTAATTGTCACTGCACAATATTTGCACAGAATATGACTTAGAAACCCACATATGCCTTGACATTGAGTCATCGCCCCAATGATCTCTATTAGGCTAATTAAGCCAATTAACCTACTGAAATAATTCAGCGAGGCCACAGCACCACCTCGCCAACGCTGAACGAAACCCTGAAGGTACATCACACAGAGGCATGTGTGTGACTGATCCCTTCCCAGATACACCAAAAGGACAAGCACTGTTTCATATCATTAGCATAAACAAATTAGGGCATCGCTCCCTCGTTAGGCCAAATATGTCTCATTAGTGCCACAGCTGAACAAACCTCCTGATTAGGCCTCACTGTCTCCCCTTGAAGCCCACAAAAGGAGAGTCTATTTTTTAATTAAGCTCATTTGCATTTACAAATGAGAAGCTAATTAATGAGACTCATTTTCTGGGGCTTTTCTAGTTTGGCAGGAAGCATGTGGAACTGTTTTTACCTGCACGCAGAAAATCCCGGAGTGAAACTAGGACAAGAAAGCGTGGCTCGGAGAACTTAGAGAGCCAATGTTGTTTCTGCTCTTTAAACCAACAAACTGATGTTACATATTTTCAAATCACATCACTGGCAGAGCATCCGTTGTGCAATTCCTCCTACTCGACTTCACAAAGAATCTGTTTTTTGTTTCTTTTTTGATAAGATGGCAGTTGTGACGGAAAGTTCTCATTCAGTTTTGTGTTTGTGGGTACACGTTAGCTAAGAGGCCTCCTCTTGGTGAGCCCAAGGTGGGCAGGATGGAGTAAGGGGAGGTGTGGGTGGCGTGTCATGCGAGGACAAGAAGGTGACAGGGCAATTACAGTGTGCACGAGTGTTAATGTGTGTGCCCGTGTTTGTGAACGTGCACGTGTGTTAGAGAGTCAGAAAAAGAGGGAGAACAAGAGGGAAAGAGAGGTGTGATATCATCAATTAAATAACCCTCCCACACAGCATCTGGTGCTCTCTCTCAGGCCGTCTGTCTCTTTCCCGACCATCGCACGCCGATTTTCTGCTTCTCCGTTTGTTTTTCCTCTTTCTGTGCTTTAGTGGTGTCAGTGTTTCTTAAGTTGAACATGCTAGTTAGCCGAAGTCAGAGGGTGTAGCGACGCTTCCTCTGTCTCACTAAGCATCGGATTTCACATCCTACAAAAATAAATATACATATATATCTATATATGCACAGGTTGGCTTGAACACACAGGCTGATGGAGGGCAAAACCTGAAATAGAAGAGTTAATGTAACCAAGTGGAAGACTGTTGAGGGCAAAATCACTGACCGCATGTTAATAAGGCAGATGTGCACACTTTGCTTATTAATTCTTAACTCGTTGCGTTAACTGTGCTACTTCAGTTTGGGCAAAGTCCGTGATTCAGTAAGACATTTTTCCATGCTAATGAGACCACTGTCCTCTCTGTCTTCCTCTGCCGCACCATCTTTCCTCCTCTGATTTATTATGAAATGAGGCCAGTTCATGTGTATTGTGGTAAGACTAATATGAGATCCAATGATGAGGACAAAGAAAGCTTTCATATTAATAGGAAGAATCCAATTATAAGTTTATGTGAACTGCAGCTAGCAGGGAAAATTAATTTGCATTTTAACATTTTGGGTTTTGATGTTAGATTGAAAGATGAGAAGGAAAGAGGGAAAGCTCTGAAATGAGAAAAGGGGGGAAATTACAGATGTGCAATTTGGTGTGAATGGATCAAATCAGCAGTTCAGATCTTTTAAGGTGAGAAGTGATGAATGGAAAGATGGTGTTGCACATAAAGCAGAGACATAGGGTATGTTTCTTTTTTTTCATGTGTGAGTGTTATTCTTTGTGCGAGTGCTGACACGGGGCAACATCTCTCTCTTCATGTGCATGATTTTAGAATCTAGGTCAGCCTGGTGAATTAGAAACAATCTGCATCCCTCTGCATGCCTACAGTGAAGCCATCCAATAAGGATCCGTGTGTATGCGCACGACACCCACTCACACAAACAGACACATACGCGTGCACATCAATCAAGCCCTAACAAATATAATCCAATTTTAGATATGAGCCCTAGTTTCTCAAAATTCTCAAAGATTTAAGAGAGAAAAATATTAAAGGTGTTTCTGTTAGGTCTGCTGACAACAAAATGATGTGTCTCTTTGACAAATGAGGGCATTTTTTTTTCATACCGCAGTTCAGTGCATGAGAATGACACCACTGTGTGGGAATGAGTGGGATTTGATGGAGTCTGCGCTTTGTTGTAGAAAGCTCTTGGTTAATGATATGCCTCTCTCATCCAGCCCGAGTCGCGCCTCCCCTCCCATTCTGCAAGCAAGAGAGATAACGAGGGAGCAGACAGCCCAAAACTTCACACAAAGAAGAGAGGAATCAGCACAACTGCAATCTCAGCCTTCACTCGCAAAACTTTCTCTTCTTCTCTGTCTTCTGTTTGCCGATAGTCTTCAGATGCTTGTTCAAACTTGTTCAAATACGCCTACTGATCAAGTAGGGGACAGCTGCACTTGTGTAACTTAAATGTTGGAGGGCTCTCTGGAAACAAGTCCAATCTGAATGTAATGTATAAACAAAAAACTGAATCTGAGGGTAGCTCAAGGCAGGAACTGCAGTAAGGTGACGGAGACACTTTGAGTCCGTGACTCATAACTATGAGGACTGTTTGCTTGCAAGCGTGCCTGTCTTCACTCTGTGCACGCACGTGCGTGTGCACTTGCCTTCCACATATGTGCATGCGGGTGTGCACGAGTTTACGCAAGCTTACATGTTGTATTCGTGCGCGCATGTCTGCGACTCACTGGGACAGAGGCTCGTCCCCCTCTAGAGCACCATGCTCTGATGGATGTTAATGTGGACTGACGCAGGGGTGTCCCCCGAGGGAGGGAACATGGCCAACGAGTGAGGAAGGGTGTGTATGTGGGTGTGTGTTTCTGTGTATGTGTGTATGAGATGGGGAGGGGGATTCGTTCGTTCTAATCCTCTCCCTTCTTCACAGAGCCAGAGCGGGGAAGAGGCACTGAACCGCCCAATGAATAAATAAAAGCCTCAGCCCCTGCTTCCTCCTCCTCCTCTCCCCTCCAGCCCAAAGCCCTGCACAGGAGCACTTAAAAGCATTTTAACAAGAGAGTCACTTCATTAAATATGTACTTCCTGTCCACAAAAACCCTAGAAGGAAAACTCTGGGTGACTTTTCACATTGTGAAATATTGGGAAAAATGTGGGGGTGGGGGGTGGGGGCATTCATGGGAGTTTGAGGCATACAGAGAAACTATTGCGCAGAGAGACAAAGGGAGAGAAATATAGCAGTGCTGAAAAAAAGGACAAGCAAGGCGAGATAACAGGAGCAGTGAGGTGGAAATTGGTGAAGACCTGTCAGATCTCTCTAAATTTTCACAAACCACACATCAGGGCAGTTTTGCGTTCATATTGCATCCTTTTTATGTTTGTGTGTGTGCGCGCATTTGTTACCTGTTTTCAAAGCTTTGACAGAAAACAAATTTCATCAAATTACATTGCAGAGTCGAATAAGACTGAAAAAGAAGAAACAGAGTAAGATAAAGACAGTGGGGGGATGAGTTCTGCTATGCAATCAGCTCAAAATTTTAAAGACTTAAAGTTTGTAGGAAATTTTGGAGGGAAAGAAATCGATGTTTCTTTCGTGTTTTTGAAGCCACTGCAAGAAATGGTGCAACTTAAGCACCAAATTCAGCTCGATGGTGTATTAATGTTGAAACAGGCTGCTGTTAAAAGGGACTGCACCACCTCTGAGCACTTTTCACCCAGACATATTTAATATGTCATAAAAAGAGGAGTTCAGGTCAAATGTTAAATCTTTTAGCTTGCATCGGTGTCACATCTGCAGTCTAGAAAATGCTCCACACCGACGGTGATGGTGTTTATCAAAAGCACATTCATTCGATCTTTTGCGAGTTTATAATTTAAACTTCAAAATACATTTTGAAATTTGGCACATTCAAGGATCTAATTTAAAAAATCATGCGAAATATGATTACTGACATTCAATTTTTCATACCAAGCTTTACAGACACATACCTCTACTATAAATAATGCAAAGTGGTGCCTTAAGTAACACTTCAGATTGGGATATCTGTTGGGAAAGGTGATAAAGATCAGGCATATACACCATAAATACAACAATGCATCTGTACAGACCTGCTTAAAATGAACATAATCTGACCTGTAAAGTTTCTCATTGCAGAGATCACTTTACTGGTTAACCCTTGTGTGGTGTTTGGGTCCATCGGGCTTGTTTTCAAAATCTGAACAAAAAAACCCAAACATTTTATCACGATTCAACCTCAGATTTTTCTCATTTTCTGTGACCTATGAAATAACACATTTTCTATGACTTCCCATTGTGAAGTGTGCAGATGTTGTTCAACCAGAGCTAACAGTAATGTCTGCACGACATCAAATAAGAGTTTAACCCTTGCATCCTACTAAATAATCCTTATTGGGAGATTATTTCCTGATCTAAATTCTGTTCTAGATTCAGTAGTAAAAGATGAGCTGCACTGTGTGTGCCCAGGATAGACAGGAAAACACAGTATACGTGCATCAAGTGTAAGAAATACATATGCAACACACAGGAAAGCTCTGCCCCTCATGTGTTGCATAAACTGGCACGAATAAGATATTCCATTAGGGACTGAAAAATAGACTAACATGAATCTCTTCACTTTCTAATTCAAGTAAATATCAAACTTTGGCAAACTTTGCTTCCTTTATATTTGTTCAAGGTACAGATGTTTTTCTTATTATATTTTGTTGTATGACTTGAAGATTAATGGTATTTTATTCAAACTGGCTCTAACAGAGGAAAATACCAAATATTTACTGTATAATATGTGGTATATGTTGCTTTAAAGCGGGATAAAGTAAACATCTGTTAAGTATTTCTTTGCATACATCACTCTCCACCATTTGACCTTAGAACTGAAGAAGCTTCTCGGATGAGAGGTGAAACGTCTTCAAGTAAAGAAGTCCAGACGCTTTTCTTTGCAAGCTCCTTTGACTACGATGACCTGGATGACTGAGAACCTTCACAGACATTTTGCATACATTTATATGGCCGTATTGATTTGAAAACTAAAAAATGCAGTGAATCCATCAGACCTGCAAGCACTAGCTGAATACACCACACAAGGGTTAATATGCCATTCAGTCTGGAATGTTTGGCCTCCAAGATGAATCTAACTCGCCAGCATTATTCATGTAGGAAAGGACATTTTAACTCTGAATGAAACTCCTCCTGTGCTGTGGTCTTATTTCAGCAGCTGCAGGTTTGTCATTTCATACACTTTTCAAGTAGAAAATAACAGACTATTTGTAAAAAGAGGAATCACGAGGTTAAGGGGAATTAGCCAACTGACATCTAAAGATGTTAAAGCAATACAGCACTGTTTTAATTCTGGACATAGCAAAAATGAACATCTAAACACTAGCAAGGTTAGGGAGGGTTACTAAAGGAATACTAATTCAAATACACTCCCCAGTCACTTCAGTATTTCATAAAGTGCCGATCTACTTGGACTTTTCTGCTAAACAATTTCTAGAATTTACAGAGAATGGTTGGAAAAAGATAAAATATCCAGTGAGCATCAGTTCTCTTGTTGATCATATGTTGGTGATAATTTGATATCTTGGTGATATGTTGTTGATGCCAGAGATCAGAGGAAAATGGCCTGATGGCTTCAAGAAGAAAGGACGGCAACAATAACTCAAGTAAGGACTTGTTACAACCAAGGAATGCAGAAGAGCATCTCTGAATACTACAGCAGCAGAAGACCACACTGGGTGTCACTCAAGTGCCCTATGTTTTGTATTATGTATTTATATATTTTAACTTAATTCATGATCTTTTCCCAAACATAACCAAAAACTAAAAGTAACATTTACATTTTAAAAATCCGCAAGTGCCAAGGTCTCAGAAGTGCATGAACCGCAGTCTTCTAGCTGACAAATCAGAGGCTGTTGTAGGCCTCTATTTTGGATCCATATTCTCAGGGTGTCCCATAAACCCCTTGCTGGTTTGTCAAGGCCCCAGTGGCAAAGGAGACCTTATGTGTAACACCGAGATTCAGGGCAGGGCAAAACAGCACTGAAGTACAAATAAGAACAAATTGATTTGGGAATTGGTCGCATGTCAAGAAGATATAGAAAGCTGTTAAAGTTGCATCCAAGAGTGTCTGAGATGACAGCATACACAACACGAGATAGTAATTAGTATGTTATTGCGTGGTTTGCATTATTTGTTGCTGAGCTTAATCTCCACGGAAAATATCTTAGTCATGGATTAGCTGGAATATTTCAAACAAACGGCGTATGTTGAAAAGACAAGAGACATTAATGCAGTGGGGCTTAGGGCAGTATTCTAGCAAAGTCCATCCAGTTAACAAACAGATGGATTGGTTGGTCATAGAAAATAATTTTTTACTGCTTACTAAGTTTTTTTTTTTTTTTCACTTAAAAATACAACTGCTGACTGCTTTGACCTCCACAGTGATCAGGCTAACAGAACAAATCATCATCAAAACAAAAAAAGCACACTTTTAGATAACATTTTTATGATCTACACAGTCAGTAGTGATTAGCTGGCAGTGAAAACAGAGACAGGTGTTCACCTTGTTCCAGTGCATTTTCTTTCAGCACAAATTCTTTGATGTTTTGACTCCAAATCTTGGATATACATATGTGTGTCAAAAGGGAACGGTTGGATTTATGCTGTTCCAGCTGTGTGTGGCTACAATGTGGTAACATCCAGCTCTGAGCGAAGTCCACAAACATGCCGAATGGCTACTTGTGGATGGTTATAAAACTCAGTCACTCTCCAAAGACACTGACGCTCAACTTTAAAGTCTAACACAAAAAAGCTTATGTTTCTTTTTTCTTTTCTTTTTTTTTTTGAAATAAAAATTACCAGTTCAAGCTGTAGTAAGGCTTAAAGTTGTCAAGTCACACATGCCATTTCGTCTAGGCTGATAGTAAAAATAAAGGTGGTTACGCATACAGCCCATGGACATATATGCTATCACAGTAGCTACAACCATCTTTTATTTACAGTATATGGTTACATACTTGCTAAGTTTTGCTTCTATGGAAAACATGAAGGTGCCTTAGTGCTATTTGCTATTTACAAAAAATGTAGATGACACTCCACATGTTATGCATCACCAACACAGCTTATATAATGCAGTTTTAGTATAGCCAGTGTTTAATCACTAATAAATATTATCAAACCCTTGATGTGAAAGAGTCATTCATGGTTGGTTTAATCTAAATCTGTCATTGAGTCAAACTGTTACTTTCAGCATATTACAAAAGCATAATTTAGAACAGTGAATAGCTTTCTTTTATACCTACTGTATCACATCATATTTGTGTTTTTTCCCCCCTTTTGTTCTTTCTTGAAGCGTATAACCAGGCGCTACATTATATCACGGCTAATTGGTACCTTCAGATCAGGTACAGAAATTACTGCTCACTTTGCTGATTCATACTGAATGAATGATTTAAAGTCACTGATTACATTCTTGGTTCATTTCTTTTATCACATTTCAAATGCACTCGGGAATATACATTAATTAGCAACTGTATTTCTTCTCATACTGCTGCAACAGTCTGCACTGAACCTGACCGCCTTAACTTAACTGATTATTTCACTCTTCTGTTGGTTCAAACTTTTAGTGCCTGAAAGTTTGCGTGTTGTGCTTCCTGAGTAATTGTGTATCTTTTGATATATTAGACATTACATGTGTTAAAGGCCCATGTTTGAGTAGATTTTGAGCCATGTACATGCATCACTGTCCTTCTGAAATATTAACATGTAAGCTGCACAAAGCTTGTCATTATTATTTTGATTCTAACTTCTGTTTTTAGGAGTTCAACCAAATCATCTCACATTTATGCATATCCATGTCAGGAGCAAAAGAAAGACATGCACTGGAAGCACTAAATCTATTCAAATCAATACAAAAAAAATTAATAACACTAACAGCTAATGGATTTTTAAAAAAAAACTACGAACCAAACTGCAGCAAGAAAATATTTTGCACTGATTCTATTTTAATTCTGAGTGGTATTGTATTTGCCCTAGTTGGTAGAGCCACATAGAAATAGCCAGATTCATGCACTCTGCATGTTACAATGCAAACATCATTATCAAACCTGAAGCATGACAACCTGAAACAGCATTATAAACTCACAAGATTGCTGTATGACAAAGTTTTGCTGACAAAATCAAATTTTCACAACAGTGTTTACCATAGTTCTGTGCACGTGCTGATTAAATCATTCAGCTCTTTAAACCTGTTTACACAATCAGCTGCTTCTTGCTCTAACCTTTGTTACTTTCCAACATGCCAATCTACCGGCCAAATGCCACAGATTACTGAACAGGCCACATGGAACCTTTGGCACGTTCATCTATCACACAGTGGATTTAGTTCCTGAAGATACTACATCTGAGTAGTAACTCAAACTGTGGGGAAACTTGCTGCTCCTATTTTTGAGACTAGCAGCTGTTAAGGACTCACACTGATAAGAGAGGATATATTATTCTCATTTTCCTCTCTATATTTTCATTCTAATGACTCTGGAGTAGATCTGCATGATTCACATATGTACTAACAGTTTATGTACCCCATCAGTTCATTTTAGCTCTTTTCTGTCTTTAAGTCCAGTTTTTTCCTTTTGGCCAAGTTACGAAAGCCTGCAGAGGGGCAGTGACTAGTTCTTGTGAGGTGTCCTGCTTGTGCATTTTGGGCAACGAGAGGATTGTACAAAGATGCCATCCATGATGAGATGGCATGGCCACAGCAGAAAAACATTTAAAAGCCTAGCAGAAGTCTGACGCCTGAGTTTTGTGTACACGGGTATTACTTTTACGTAGGTTTACCTCTTTATTTGAAACTGCTGCCACAGTCAGTATGAACATGTGCATCACTGTAGCTGTCTTTGGTCATTGTTTCTGCTACTGCTATGATCACAAGTTTTTTCCTCCTTGTGGAATCAATACAAATCAGTTTTATGTAATAGGACAACATTAAACATTTCATTCCAGCTCTAATTTAGTATGGTCACTGCACTTTGAGGACTCAGTGTGAAAGATGCATTCATATGTTAGTGAACACCTTGGTGCATATGGAGAAGTGACTGGAGGGCTACTTTTGTCTTTCAGAAACCATTGCATTCAACTTAAAGGCATCTTCTAGAAAAGCTGGCGAGTGAGCACTGCGGAAATACTGTTTTTTTGAACTCGATCATGATGCATGTTCTTAAATAGCTGTAGACATGCGTTTGACAGCTGAGACCACACAACTCACTTGTGAATTGGTTCTGTTCCTTTTGCAGCACTCATTTAAACATTTTGTGTTGACTTATTACAGAGTACGGCTGCGGCACCTTTAAGGGGGGCGAAAGGGACTCTAAAGTGGGTCAGAGTAAAAATATCTTCAACAATTATTCATGGGACCCCGCCTATCTCTACCATACCTCCACCCTGTGAAAAATCTGCATTGCACTGCAGTGAGGGGAGACAAAATGGAGGGAAAAAGAGATATGGCACGAGGGGAACCGTGGAGGATGGAATTTCGGGATAAAGAGACCAAACACAGAGTCAGGAGCGAGTACTTTGTTTAGTTCTTTTGGCTCGGCTTGTGATGAAACGTGGGTGCAATAGGCGATATGCAACGTACAATGTGCAAGCTGCACTTGACAAAGATTTCCTTTCATGTTCAATGCTAAATTTTGCCAACTTTTGCTCTGTCATCATCAGAAAAGATCTTCCCAAACATTAACATTGTACCCGCCATTTCAGCTGACTCCTAAGACTGACTGAATTAAACATTTACCGCACCGACCACAGCGATCTCGTGCTAACTAACTTCCTGTCAATTCTAAGATGAAAATAGAGAGGTTTGAATTGGGGAAAGGCTTTGCAAAGCGGAAAGTTTTGCGAAATCTCTTTGATTGGGCAGGTACAAAGTGTGTCCGGTGATTTGTGACAGCGTGGGGATTTTTGGAGACTCTGGATTGCGTGCTTAAGGTTGAGTGAGACTAAGACTTTTGGGTTTGTTTCATGAGTGCCTTGGCTGAAAGCATCACGACCGGAGCAATGAATAAAATAAAGAGCTCTAATTATTTGTGCAAAAGAAGAAGAAGAAGAAGAAACTAGATTCCAGTGCAGCAGAGGGGTGTCATGGCTGCCAGGTCCCTGCAGGTCTGCACTGTAAATCCACACATTAATCAGAGTCGGCAGGGAGAGATCAAAGGAGCCTGTTCCATCTTTACTCAGAGCAGCACTTTGATGTGTGCATGTGTGTGTGTGTGTGTGTGTGTGTGTGTGTGTGTGTGTGAGAGAGAGAGTGTGTGTGTGTGTGTGTGTGTGTGTGAGAGAGAGAGAGACTGTGTGTGA
>NW_024582507.1:1011569-1026085 GCF_018398535.1 Haplochromis burtoni | reverse complement strand
AGAGAGAGATGGGGAGTGAGTCAGACAGAGAGGGAGCAGGGTTGAAAGACAGCCTGAAAAGAAAACTCTCATCCTGCTGGGGTTTGAGATACAATCAAGACCTGGTCTAACTTTGAATATCAGCACCTGTTAAGACTAAAAAGAGAAGAAAAAAAATGCTCCCGCTCACTGCATGCACGGGAGTCTACAAAGAGCAAAATTAGCGCACATCATGATGACAGCGTGAAGCCAACACAGCCGTGTGTATAACATGGATGCTCGCGTCCACACGTCTGCATGCATGCACATATTCATAAACGCATTTGCCTACGTGCTTTGCCGCGTGCATTGTTCCTGTCAAATGTGACCGCCGCCAATTTCGGTGCAGTGGAAAGTACTTTCCTGCCCCATGGTGGTCCTCCCCTGTCACTGCAGCGTAAGCCCTTCTCCCTTCCTTGCAGCAGACACTGTCACAGAGGATGGTGGTACGCCACCATCGCTTGGCAGCTGAGCCTGCAGTTGCCATGGCGACACGGAGCTGCAGCAGAGGCTTTAAAAGCATCATGTATTAATAGTTGGTGTGTTGACACTTTTTGTGCTTCTTCCATTCTCTGTGAAGCGGGAGCTTTTAGTGCCCAGTCCTGCTTGGAGAAGGTGAGGATTCTGTGTAGTGCTGTTAGCCGAACACTTGGGGATCTGATCTCAGTGAGCAGAGAAGTGCAGTACTGCCATTGCTGTATCTACTTACAGTACAAGGCTACGTTTCACTAACACTCTAGATCCTTAGTCTTAAAGTTAGTGATATTATTAATGCTCTGTGTACACCTTAGAGCTCTGCTTTTGTTTAGATGCTGTTTGCAAAACCCCTTTAAAATAAGCTTCAGTAGTTAGATTGACATGAACATTTGTGCGGTAGAAATAGCATAATCAAATCACACAAAATAACTCAAGAAATGACCAAAACTTTCTTTACAGACAGACCGTTTCTTTTCTGTTGTAATATGTCTAGGGTATTCTTTTTTCTTTTTTCTTTTTTCAATTAATGGACGTCTCTGCCATCTGCTGGCAGAAACTAATACTGAAAAGGTGAATTGCACATTAAGTTTGAGAATTAGATTTAACAAACTATGACGTGATGTAACGCCCACCCTTAATCATCAGAGTAAACCTGGACTATGTAGTGTTTGAAGTCACACACGTGAATAAATTGTAATATACAATGAGGTTTTCACCTACAAAAAATATGTAAATAGCAACAATAAAAATAAAATCAAACCCACACTGAGAGGTTTGTGATCAAACACCTCGCTATTCTCTGTGTGATATTAAGAATATATAACTAGAAAGCATATTAATATTTCTATGGGAAGGATATTGTAGAATTTGTTTGTTATCATGAAGCTACATGTTTGCTACAGCCTTCAATCTTTTGTATATGGAAAATCTTTATACCCTGTTGTGCTATATGTTATCTTTTTACCTGAGATATTTTTATGTGTCTCGCTAAGCACTGATAACAAAATTAATAACAGATTATTCCACAAAGCTGCTGCATTTTCAGAGTTATGGCATTGTGCATGGTGCTTACTGTCACACTGTCATGACTTACTTTTTGTCATTACAGTTTCCAAAAAGCTGTAAGACTGTAAAAATGTAAATAAAAACACAATAAATTGTTTTGGAAATGATTACAACTAGGGGCAAAGACAACATATCAGATGTTGGTAGACAGAAATGTGTTATTATTATTTTGGTATATGCTTATTTTTAATTTGATTGAAAAAGAAGGATGTCATATTTACCGATGTTTTGTGCTAACTCCTCTTTAAATGCACTCTGTAAGCAAATGAGAACTGAGGAGACTAGTTGCAGTTTTGAATACAAAATTGTGTGAGAGCTGTGTCTGTTTCTAATGTTACCTGGGAGCCTGAAGACATTTCCTGTTCTTTCAGTGTCAACTGCTTGCCATTGTGATGTGATGTGATTTCAAATTCCTGAATTCTTTGGAATCGAAAATGCATACCTATGCAATCTTTTATATGTGAACACCTTTTCCATTTTCTTTACTTTTGAGAGATTCAACCCAACTGGTATGTACTTTCAGGTCCAATCATTTGCCTATTTAGTTATCAGTATTCATCAGGTGTACACAACGATTTCAGTCGTTTTTGTTGATTTGTGGCCCCTCAACCTTTCTGATACACGCTGCTGGCATCAATGTTTTTTTTTTTAATGGAGAAGGAAAGTTGGAGCAAAACAATAAAATGTGTTAGTTTCAACAGTCTATATATTCTCCTTATTCTGTTGGATATGAAATAATTTTAATCAAATAATCTTGTCATTTGAAATCATTGTGTGCTATTATGGTTGGCACAGTGGTTAGCACTGCTGCCTGAAAGCTTTTCTGTATAAAGTTTGCATTTTCTCTATGTGTCTTCACATGTTCCCCAACATTCTCCAACAGTCCAACATGCTTTATAGGTTAATCTATAAACTGACTGCGGGTTTAAGTGGTTGTCTGTTTGTGCAATTGACTGTTGACCTCTCCAGGGGGTACCCTGCATTCTTTTACCCCAACTTTTTAAGAATCTTTTTTGTATTATGTTAGGTTGTCTTATTCTAGACCGCATCTGCCACTTGTCAAATCACACCAACAATAATTCAGTTAAATGTTTCAAAATTCAGTGAAATCAGTTGCTTCAGGATGTCAGAGCAATAGGTTGCCACACAACTACCACACAACTAAGTCATTATACATCAACTAGTAGTAATTGTGTCAAATTCAATTCAACAGTAATTCCTAATCCAAAGGAGTGGAAATACAAAAAAGCACATTGAGATAGTGTACCAAGAATGACTAAGACATGTAGTCCCGTGGACAGACTCAAATGTCCCATCTTTTAAGCCCCCGAATAGCACCGAAGCATTACAGTTTTACTGAGAGACCTAGACAACGTCTAATGCTGTGCTTCCAAGGGGCCATTAACCACACACATAACTCCACTCATGGTGCATTATCTATTTTCCACAACAACAACTGTACATCTGCAGTAACAAAACTAAAAACACCACAGCAGATGCAATAAACACAGTTCTCTTATAGCAACAAAAACAATGTTCACAGGGCTTGAGGGAAGTTTATCTAAGCCATTATAATAATACAATATATCAAACACGTGCTAATAATTGCATTTGCACACGATCAGAATGTCACACTTTCTCTCCCCATGAAATGAAGGTGCAAACTGCTGTGACTGAGCTTTTCACATACAGTGAATCATTCTGCATCATGAAGATCAAACATCTAAGTGTCTAAGTGAAGTATGAGCCCCTGGAAGTATACACTACTCTTCAATGCAGGTATACTACGGGCATCTTCAAGAGTACTGCATATATATATATATATATATATACACCTCGTCAAGCTGTCGCGCTAGAGCATTTTTAAGGCATCTCCACAAGGTGGCACCATCACATAAACAAAAATATACACTAACATAGGGGGAACTGAATGTACAGTGTATGGCTTTAGTGAGTGAGTTACGGGAGGCTTCACCGTGGTGTAATGCTCTACAGTGAACTCAGAGTGGCACCGTTATCTCAGCTATCAACTTAGTGACAGTCAGGACACCTGTTCCTCATCCTCAGGAAGTGTCTGACTTGCACTCTAACACCTACAGATATAATGACGTTTTAATTCTGATTATCGTTTGGTATATAATTGTATTACAAATCTTTATTTAGCAGATTTAGCAGATATTTAGAGATCTCAAGTTGACGCTGAGCTATTTTCTTTAAATTCTATCAAAGCATCCTATTGTCTCTTCTTGCAAAGAAGAGTATTGGCCTTTAATATTATCGCAAATTGTGACGATTTTCATGACATTTGGTTACTGATTCTTTCACTAATCACTGACTGGATAGTGTAAGGGGCTGTAACACCTGATGTCTGAGTGTATCTGCCCACGAGCTTTTGTTGGTGCTGATAGCAGAGTGCAGGTGAACGGCGGTCAGGAGGACTGTGGGTTCATTGTTAGGACTATCAATCAGAGAAGGCTGCACAATTGAAACTGATGCCCAAAACTGTCACTGCACTGTCAGCTTGTCTATCTATCACATTCACTTCAAAAAGCAAAATGCTCGAACCTGGAGGTCACATTCCCAAACCTCACAAAATGTCCTTTACCTGATCCCTCACTATGTTTCTGATCTAGACTTCTTCAGATAGGTGAGTCCTTTTTCTCCAACGACCTAGTCGTATGTTAAGGCTTGAGCTCCTCTTCATTTGTGCATTTTA
Organism: Haplochromis burtoni; assembly: GCF_018398535.1. Taxonomy (NCBI): domain Eukaryota; kingdom Metazoa; phylum Chordata; class Actinopteri; order Cichliformes; family Cichlidae; genus Haplochromis; species Haplochromis burtoni. The sequence continues at coordinate 1,021,809 of NW_024582507.1, read as the reverse complement.
AATGCCTAAAAAACAATCCTACAAATACCTCCAACTTCAAGTTTATTTAAAGTATCGGAAAGAACAGTTTTGTTAAATTTGTATTTATTCGTGGAGAGTGCCGGCATACACGCGGCTGTGTCAGTTTGTGTTGCATTTATCGCTTTGTGATTGAAATTGGGAGCAGACCTGCGCTCTTCCTGAGTTAATTAAAACGCCCCCCTGATTGGACGGGCAGATAATCCCGACGGGCCTCGTGCTCCTACTAACTTGCAAGCAGGGCAGAGCGCCAGTCACAATCTGCCCAAGGCGAGGGAGGGCAAGAAAGACGCGCGAGAGGAAACCGACCGTACGAAAGGGACACGAGCGCTCCGGTCTCAACGAGCACAGTTAGAGAAGTGTTGTTGAACGTGGGCTATGCGCGCAACAAGGGGGGAGCGCAGTGTACAGAGGAGGTGAATGCATGTAGAAGCTTCAGATTCACAGCCTCCTTCTTGAAGAGTCACTGCACTGACAGAGGAAAGGAGTGAAGAAGGAGAGGAACTCCTTGGAAACAGCAACTCTTGGAGAGAACTACGCGGGAACACGCTACAGTTTCCAAAACAAAAGCTAGGATAAAGGATAAGGATAAAGGAAGCGCGGTAGACTTTTCCTGGTCAAAACCTGCTCTGGAAGAGAAAATGAATGTCAACGAAGAGAATCTGCTCAAGTCCATCAGCAACGACGCGCTCCTCGACCTGACGCAGCGCTACGGGCAGTCAGCCTTCGGGTTTGGCGCTGGCCATGGTGCTGGAAGCCCCGGCCGGTACCCGCTTACACCTGCCACTGATTTCCTCTCCGGGCAGACCGCGAAGTCCAACGAGAGCGGCGGGGAACACACGAGCGACGACGAGGATGGCTTCGACTCGCTGGAGTCCCGGAAAAGGGGCTCGTCATTTGGGGACGACAAGCCCGGAGGGGCCCTCGCTAAGAAGAGTAAGGAGCAACGGTCCCTGCGGCTCAGCATCAACGCCCGCGAGAGAAGGAGGATGCACGACCTGAACGACGCGCTGGACGGCCTGCGCGCCGTTATTCCCTACGCCCACAGCCCCTCGGTGAGAAAACTCTCCAAAATAGCCACTCTCCTCCTGGCCAAGAACTACATCCTCATGCAGGCGCAGGCTCTGGAGGAGATGAGGCGGCTGGTGGCGTATCTGAACCAAGGACAGACCATAACCTCACCGATCCCCACCGCCCTGGCACCCTTTGGACAGGCTGCCGTATACCCCTTCTCGGGTTCCGCACTCGCCACCTGTGCCGAGAAGTGCACTACTTACTCTGGGGCACCGTCGAGTCTCTTCAAACACTGTAACGACAAGCCTTGATTTGCTTTAACTCTCTTTCCTGAACTTTTAGCCTACCTATACTGCACCCGTGTCGGTCTCTCACCCACCCTAGTTATTTTAAAACCATTCTGTGGAAAAAAAGAAGAAAAAAAAAGAAACGACTTTAGTCTAATGCATAATCTTAAGATATGGTTAAGTGAGCATATTGCAATGTTTCATCCAGATTTAACTGACGCTACATAGAAACTGAACTGCTTAGGCCTTCTTATAGGATGACGTCCCTGTTACTTTGTCGCTTGTACTTTACAAACACTTACAGGCCATGTCCAAATTTGGGTAAATTTGAAAAAGCTTTTGTTATCAGCTCATTTGTAATCTATGCAACATTCAGTAACAACAAAACGAAACGAGGAAACGGGACCCACTGCTACAACATTTAGATTTGAAACCGCAATTAAGGCTTCCCCCGACTGACTATATGATGCTATGTGGGAGATAAAAAACACAACTTTATGTGATTCTGACTGATATTTTCTGATACCATGTGTTGACAGGTTTGTTTTTATTTTACGTTACTGCACATCTCTCATGATTGTATTGTACAACTTAAAAAAAATCACTTGCTTCAAGCCCGGTTATCTTAATGGTTATATGACTACAGCCTATCAACTGAAGAAGCGTTTTGGTTGTGTTGCAACATGGATTTCATATATTGTTTATATGTCTTTATAATTAAAACACATATCTATGCTCGGACTCGGTTTGCTTCATTTCAACAACAACGCCACAGCTTTAAAACAATTTTACACGAGACACACCGCTGACATGATATTAAAACTTCAGGCAGTGTAAAAATACACACTTTACTTAATTTAAATTTTCAAAATTTTCAAATGCATTCTGTTTATATTTACGTTCCGGACATAATGCCGTGTTCTTTAGGAAACCCTGAAAACACTGACACACTTTTAACGCATCTATTTTTCAAGGCAAACAAATGGGAGAATAACGGTGCATTGTAGCCACAGACAAATTTTATATGTGAAAAAGAAAATAAAAACTATCACGCTGCTAACATGATCTCTACTTCTTACCCTCTGAGTTGAACCCCCCACTCACCCCGCAAAAAATGAGTTGGCATTTTTCTGTTCTTGCATTTCAAGCCTTTGACATGAAGAGATGGGTCTAAACGAGCTCAGTGGGGCTGGTGAGGCCTGTTTGGCACGCAGTGGGGTCGGTGGCGCTGAAGGGAAGTACGCAAGAGCCGCCCGGGGCACCCAGGACCTGTCTCTGGTTATTTGGGTGATTGTATGCTTCCTTGGCGGGCTCTTGAAGCCTGGACAGCTATTAACACGATTTCTGCTCCTGTCTCTTTGGTAGACAATTCACTGAACGTTACAGGGCCAGCTCCCCTTTGCAGGTTGGGCACTGGATGAATTTAGAGCAAAGTATATACATATTTAAAAAGAAAATATGCTTGGTATTTGTACTGGTCAGAGAGAAGTGATATTCACATTCCTGAAAACAAGCATTTGTCTTTGTTTTTGATCATCTCTAACTGTCTGATAGTATCTCTGTTTGGCACACTAATAACAAGTCCATGTTATCGCTAAGTTTACATATCAGTGCTTTATTATTTCTCTTTTTAGTTATAGTAGTGTACATATGTTAATGTAAATAGTCAGATTTCCATTTGTGGTTTTGGGGTGTAAATAAAAACATCTAATGTCACAAAATATATTACATATTTAACCTATTGATCTGGAAATTAACACTGAACAAAGATCCACACAGTAGTAGTGGATTAAACAACGCTTCCATTAGACTGATTACAATTACAAACCGTTAGGTAAATGTGCTCTTTTTCAATCACCACCAGCCTGAAAAGTACTTTGATTTGTAAGAAAGAACTTGGAAAAAATGAGTAACACCAGAATAAATGTTGCCTTTAATCTCATAGGTGCTTTTCCTACACTGACATATTCACACTCATTTGTGTTCTTTCTACTTGCTCCGATGAATACATTAAACCAGACATTTGTTCTTGAGCAGTCTGGTAAATCTAGTCAGAGACTAAGTGATCCACCACAGTGTGTCTCTCTTACAACTTAGATACATGTCACAACAACAGGCCACCCATGGCATCTTAAATGGGACCTTTGATGACACATGCCTTGTCTGAGGCCCCATGAGACAGTTAGGACAGCGGAGATGAAATGTGACAAATGCTGCCAATGATGTGAGGACTCTGGCCCTGCGCTTCATCAGTCCTTGTGCAGCCTAATAGCCATAAATGAGACTGTTGCTTTTTGTGTACCGATGGTTGGGTGGTCACTCTTCCTCCCTATAGGCCTCAGATGTTGAGCTAAAGAAATATATGTTATATTTTGGCACCTTATTATCTTAATGGCCATCAGCGTGCATAGTGGTAGTGTGTTATTTGACATGTTGGCTATACATTAAGACAGATTTGTGGTCTTGCTGGTCACATGATGGTGTTCCCCGATGCTTTAGCCAGTCAGCAGTGAATGAAGTGTGTTTTAAATAATCATTTATCTTCATTTTTCTGTATAACGAGGGCACTTTTGTGTGTTTTACAATTTTCGTAAATGTAAATCAGAATCTGAAGATGTGGGAAGTGGCAAACATTCCTTTTTCTTGTTGTGTAACATGTTGACTGCTCATTTAATTTGCTGATAAATGGACTCAAATTAAATAACTGTTCTTAATTATCCATGTAATAAATTGATAATTACATGGATAATTCATGTGACTTAAAGTAAGTGTCTAATGCAATATCAGAAAGTACAATTTGGTGTTTAAAAATATTAAAATTGAGAGAAATGTACATATCTTTTTTCATAACATACAGTAAAAAAAAGGAAAGAAAAGAAGAAAGAATAAAACAAACACACGTAAAGAATTTTTATCCATACAACTACAATTATACAAACCCATTGATTTTGGATGCAACACAGAAAATAGATACATTTCTGGATATGCTCCGGGCAAGGTTAAAAACAAAATCTGCCACATGTTTGTGAAGGCTACAATTATAAAAACAAGATTTAAAGTCATCATTTAAAACTATGAATGAAGTACAGTGAAAGACAGTTATGTGTACTTATATTCCTCATCTGGACCTGTCTGATCTGTTCTACCATGACAGATTGTGGAGTCACCTCACACACAGAATTTAAAAATAGTCATATTAACCTGCGTCATCACTGTCCTCTCCTCACAAAAACACATTTTCAAACAGGTAGTGGGAGTACTGCAGTTGAACGTAGATTCAGCTCTAAATATGATATAATCCAGGTATTTCAAAGTGTTGAAAGAAAATATTTTACTATAAATGCATTGTAGTATTGTATAGCATATATTAAGATTGCAAACTATTATTGCTGCCTTTTCTCACCTATTTTCTCTTGTTGACAGTGTATTTATTCGGAGAAATCCTCGGTGCTTTACTACTCTCACAGCCCAGTGTGGTGCAGGAGTACGGACAGACTGTGTGATGTCTGTAAACATTTGTGTTTGCTCTCGGTGGGATAGAAAGGGAGTGATTTCATTACCATGGCTCAGAGCTTTGAGGTATGTTTGTGTGCTTTTCTCCAACCCGATGGTATAGTACTAAAACCATATGCCCTTAAGTGCGTACCTCTGCCTAATGCATCTGACAGCGCTGTTTTCTCTAATTAAGTTCTCTCCATGTGCAAGCTCATGTGTCTGATGCACATTGTAGCACTCCGTTTCACACACACATAGCCCAACACACAAACTGTACTTACAACAGGGGCCTTGAAGGAAAATGAACACCCTTCGACTCTGATTAAGCTTACTGCGGGGGGACCAAAGGGTTTATTAAACATTAGAGATTTTTTGTCTTCATTAAAATGCGCTCACAGAAGCATAGTTGAGGCTTTGTATGCGAAGTGGCATTGAAGGCTTGTTTTTATGCAGGTTCCTGAGAGGGGGAAGGGGCGAGGATGTGAGATAGAGAATAGACCTAGGCAAGTGGATGTGTGCGCGGGGGGTTCATCAGTGTGTGGAGTAAAAAAGAGGGCACAGCACGTGGAGGAAGAGATGAGGTGCTGAGGAGATGAGAATGCCAGAGGTTGCACTGTAAGGATGCCCCACATTCACCCACCCAGCCACCCGTGGACCTCCAACTTCTCTGCTTCACTATGACATCACACTTTGTCGTCCCTCCCAGCCCCGCCTTGTCGGAAGCGATAAGCGGGTGAGTCAGTTGGTTCCGAGGAGCCATGTGATTTGGGGCGACGTTCCTACAAGTGTAGCGGGGACGGGCCAGGGCCTTTCATTCGTTAATCAGATGTCTAAAGGGGGGTTGGAGAGAGGATGTCTGTTTGTATGTGTCTGTGTTTTTGTGCATCGTGTGAATGTGTGTGCGCGGATGCCCGTGTTTTGTGCTCATATGGCTGAAAACCCTTGAAACATGGCAGCCATGCAAAGCGTTTTGCCTATCGCCACAAGGCACCTGACACGACGCATGGTAGACCCAGACAGTGTGGCAGGGGCCAAATTGGGCCTGGTAGGGGGGGAGAGGAGCTGGGATAGGCAGCACTTGATGACAACAGTCTGAGCCATTGTTGAAAATGATATCCTAGGCCAAAATTACCCTCATTTTTTGTTGATCCCAGGACATTTTGATTCTCAAAGGCTCAATTTTCTTTCAAGACCTCTTTTGCACTTTACTAAAGCTTTTCTCACCCCTACATTCTCCTGCTAACTTGCCTCTAATTCTCCTCCTCCTGCAGTCCCTCCCCCTTTTTCTATCCCTGTGCTCATCACACTCTTTCTCCTTTAGCCTGTTGTCTTGACAGAGGATATGAGCTGACAAACGGGGGCATCCGTTATTGTAGCATGGCCTAATCTCTGTAATGGTCCCAGACATACATAACTGGTGGTGGGCAAACACTAGACATACACAGACACATAGACAGGCAAATACACCTCAACTTACTAGACAAATGTACATGAATGCCCTGGAGTCAGCAATCAGCAAACCCTCCATCACACTGTATCTCCTTCTAGTCCCAAAGACTTACCCTAACTTTAAACACTTCTTGCCTAGCACTAACCAGTACTCCAACTTTAAACCACATCTCAGCCATTGAATTTGAAGAATTATCGACAAGGCACGTAATGCAGAAGTAAAGTATACACCCATCTACACGCGCACACACACACTTTCACACACAGGCCCCAGCACCCCTCTCGCTGCTCAGTACCAGCTGAGGAGCACCATGGTTTTGTGGGGAGCAGGGGGAGCTCGTTATCCTCATTAATTAATGACAAAAGCGATGTAATTGGCCATCCATAATCCTCCATGCGGAGACGGTGTGACAGGCAGGGCCGGGACCATCCTCTACAGCGAGTGCTACTCATAAACACACACACCGAGGGTAAATGAAGACACATTTCATCCTGTTTTTGTGCGTCAGTATTTATGTGTGGCTTCTGATGCACATTAACTGAAAGACATGCAAAGTGATACCAAAGGTTGCAAGAAGAGGGAAGCGTGACTCTGTGTGTTCCCACAGTTTCGGTGTCATTTTACACAAATGAAGAACATTTCAAAGTGTGTCACTTGGTTTTTAATTCTCATCTTATTGTACTGTTTAAGGCTCCACTGGGCCCAGGCTGGAGCACCACACTGCAACATGCTGTAACCCCCCCACTCAGGATGAAAAGACAAGATTAATGGCACTTCCTGTCGCTGACGATCTTGCACTAGCCTAATTAAAACCACTGGAACATGCGCATAGCCAAGGATCAGTGGCTTTTAATGAGGAGCTTGTAGGCTGATTTGGGCCTCATTTTCTGCTTAATAAGGCCGGTTTAAAAAGTAATTTTGGAGGGATGTGACTCCTTTAAACCTGCTCATTATCAATGATAGCGCTTCACTTAAGTACTTCAGGAAACGCTGTGTTTAATTAATATTGTGTCGCGCACGTGGATTAGCTGACAGGCTGGAATGGTGGAGTGCAAGCAAGTGAGCAAGGGAGCTGGAATTGATGAAGAACTTTCAAGGGCACTGATTTCATTAAGCAGCTTCATTACAGCCCAAATAACTCTTCATGTCATTTCAGTGCTCCAGTCACTCTTACTGTGCACATACACACACATACACACTCACTCACACACACACAATAATCCTTTGCCGAACAAGGAAGGCGCAGCAACAACTTTTACATTTTAAGTGAAAAGAAAGACAATGACAGTTTTGCTTCAGGTGATCTTGATGACACCCATTCTCAACCTGACAGTGTTTTTCTATTCTTTCTTTGTGCAGTGCTGCCAAACAGAATTAGCAACACTGCATTTTACCATGTTACGTGTTTTGTTTTGTTTTTTTCATTTTCTCCTCTTCCCACAGCTTTTTCTTTGAAAGCTCATAAACATTAAGGTCAAGCAGTTTAAGGGCTTGTGAGTGCTGTCACAACTTTCATTGTGCATTTCTAACCCACCCACAATACAGAGGCTACACAAAAGCTCTTACAGCCTCTTTATCCCATTGTGTTAATCTTCTTAGCCCCCTGACTTCACTGTTCAATATGTATAGAGCAGAAAAGAGCTGAACTTGAGGGGCTTTGAGTGTCATACAGCTCAGCCTCTGGGATTTTCTTCACTCTAGGACTAATAACCACAAACAATCAGTCGGAGGACCCTGCTCTGTTACAGTAGGCTGTTAAACTGAGACAAGTGTACATCAGTCATTCTAGATTCCAGCAGCTGATGGTGTTCATTTTGTTTCATTTGATATGTAAAATTTGTTTTGGTGTGGGCAATGTGTGAAAATGTGCTTAGACAAAAAGACCCTGAATGACTTAGCGCAGTGGTTCTCAGTGATTTTCTGGCATGCCCCCTCACTTCTCAGTTCACTTCTCACAACCCACAATTTTTGTCAATGATTAACAATAACAAAAGATCCAAGCTAGCTTCTAGTTGCATAAATCTCAATCTGATTGCATTAGCAAACTTTTTTTGTTTAAAAAGGTAATTCATTCATATTTTTACGCCGATCATCCATGCCCTTCATGCAGTGGCTTCGTGTCCTGCCAGTGTGGCCATCCCACAGTTTGAGAATCATGTAGTTTGTGATTTCAAGAGGGAAATAAACTCGCCAGCATCAAAGGAGTGACAACACTAACATCAAATGTTCAAAATTTCATAGCAATCACAAGCTGGTGAAATAGACCAAAGTCGTGGCCTAACTGACACAGTTAGAAATACTTCACTCATCACAGCTGAAAATCACAAATGTGTAAAATCCTCAAAGCTAACTGAAAAAGTGAACCCAAAATTATGTTTCCCTGATTAACCCTTTTATTGGAGATATAGTAAATAACTTCTGTTTCTTTAAGCTGCATGACAAAGAAAAAGAAACTGTTTATGACTCATTCTGGGGCAAAGACAGAGAACTTCAGCGAAAAAAACAAGCTTTACATTCTGGGGAAGAGAAAAATTGGAAAAGAGACATGCTCGGTTTAATCTCCAGAATGGGAAACTGCTTACATTATTTTTCGCCATGCCTTGTTGATAGTATTCACACTGTACAACATCCTATCAGGTAATATCACAGTCTTTGAGGGATTAGCGGGAATAAGAGGGCTTTTATTCTGTTTTTTGGAAGGGATAATTCCTCTGAAATTTTCGAACATTTTATTACTAATATGAAAATGGATTGAAGAGTATTTGTTTATTTTGTCCATGCTTAGGTTTCTCTGGGACAGTGTAGTGGACAAGCAGGGTGATTTTAGTGATTGACAGCGAGAGGAACAAACAAACAGACAGATGCTTTATTCTCAGAGAGGCTGGGTTTTAGCATCACTGTTATGCAATAAAGCCTCTCTCTTTCTCTCTTAGTAAGAAACAGGGGTTTTCAAGGCTTTTGATTTTTGCCACCCTCTTGATGTAGCATCTTGAGCTACATAACCAAGTTAGCTTCTGGCTGCTAATGCTAATCCCACAGTGGTTAATACAGGAGCTCTAGATAAGCCATGGACCCACTCTATTGTTATTCCCTTTTCATACAATACAAATAAGAGGATAATAATGCCAGATATGATCCCCGGAGACTGCTATTGTTTTTGATTCTGAGTCAAACAGCAGAAAAACACCTCTTGTTTGTTTCTCCAGTATCCCTTGTTGTTTTTGTTTTGCTATGGTGAATATCTGGAAGGAGATGAAATCATATGTGAGACCTACTAAGCACAGCACTGAAAACATCATCTTGTTAAAAGACAATATTGTTCTCAGCTAATGAATCAATCAACTTATCTAACTGCTAAGCTCCTGTATATAAATCATTCATTATCAATGCTCTGGTAACCTTCCGGTTTTATCTCGGAGGTCCAATTGTCATCCCTCAGGTCTCCTGTCTCAAGGTTGAGCTGCACAGAGGATGGACAAGAGACAGCTGCCCATCAGTCTCCTGCTACAGCAGGTCATTAGAGCACAGCCTGTGTTTGTGTCTATGTGTTTGTCATTTACAGGTTTAATTAGACAGTGCTGTTAATGGAGGAGATGACTTTGGGGCTGTGGATGAATGACACTCCCTCATCTCAGGCTGCAGGGCTACAATATGTTTTGCTAAGAGTAGAGGAGGGGAGCTCAAGACGGAGAAATGTGCTAGAGGAGTGGCGATAAAGCAGAAGGAAGGAGGGACGAGTGGGTCATATTGATATTATTTATGAATGGATGACTCTGTGTGTGTGAGTATGTGTGTGTGTGTGTGTGTGTTTGGTAATGGAGCCCCATACTGTATCACCGTTGGTCCAGGTCACCTGCCGTTCACTCTGTTGTGTTAAGGATTATCCCAGGAAGTGAACTGGAGCAACAATAATATGAAGTGTGCCTCTTACTGTAAGCTCGCCCAGGAGTTGCTGACACACACACACACACACACA
>NW_024582507.1:902718-1011549 GCF_018398535.1 Haplochromis burtoni | reverse complement strand
CACACACACACACACACACACACACACACACACACACACACATTTTCTGGTTAGGACAGCCCTCCCCCTCTAGCAAACACACAAAAATTACATAGTTCATCTGCAACCCATAATGGTGATTTGAATGTTCCATGTTAGGAGGCATTACATGACTTAGACTGTTGCCCGCAAGTCATGTATACACAGTATTACTGGAGATCAATATTTTTAAATCTAACATATACAAAACTATCTATATATAAAATATACAAATAAAGACAAGGTTAAGCCACTCTATAATACAGTATGGACTTCAAAAAGTACAGGATAATAAAGATATCAAGATTTTATTTTCTGCAAATTAGCATGAACTTGAGTTGGATGTTGTAAAGACGGTTCTTTTCACCAAGGAACAGAATTATGCCATCATCCACTATAGTTAGTCTGGTGCTTCATACTTTTTGGCGTTGTTTACTTAACACTAAATTTCTTTCACCAATTACTGAACTTCCTGTGTTTTTATGTTAGTGAAGAAAATGTCCTTCACTAACATCAACCTGGACTTCATGTTGACAACTGTCCATGAAGTTGCTTACCAATCAACAGTCTAAATATATTTGAGCCACGAAAATGGGATCTTTATTCCTAAATTATTTACCCGATACATTTGTTAAAGACCTTGAATTAAAGCTTGATGTCTGCAATTCAAGTATTTATTGCATCACAAATCCTTTGTGCTGGTGGCAAAAATTTGAAAACTGCATAATTTTCAAAATACTCACGGAACTGAGAATATCCTACAGTATAATTCATTTAACGTATAAATAAATAAAGAGATAAATAAATAAGCAGATTAATTGAGCCAAATCTTTGTACCCAGTGGTTTATTTCATATTTTGCCATTTCATAAGAGTCATAATCCAAAACCCCGCAGCACATTTGGAATATGTCCATACAGGTGACTCTGTGTTGAATCACATTAAAAACATGTTTTTGCTTCAAACAAACTGCACATGAATAAATAATTTATTACTACTAAGAATGAAAACAATAAATATCACCAATCCAATGCTATCAGTTAGAATGTATCTTCTGTTAATACTGCAGACAATAAAACCCTATTTTTTTTATAAAAAAAACCAAACAGGAAATAACACGGGATGCATTTATCTTATCTTCCTCTTTTATGCACACACACACACACACACAAAGAGCGAGACAGAGAGCGAGACAGAGAGAGAGAGGGCGAGATAAAAAGTCCTGTTTCTTTCACTTCAGAGGACAGTACATTGATTTAATTCATTCACTTGTCATCACCATAATCAGGAAATTCCTAGAAGACTTAACCTACACAGGGTAACGAGGTCCTCACATTGACTTAATAAACATGTGCGTCCTCACAGAGCCAGTAATACGAACATACACACACACACACACACACACACACACACACACACACACACACACACACACACACACACACACACACACATTTCTGATCTTCCTCATAAGGTGAACATGGGATTTCTGGTAATGTCCCAGCTCCATTTTCATTTTAATCACGACAATGGGATCAGACAAGCTAGTGGGACGGGCTTGGCCTGGCTTGGTTGATTGTTCTGATTGAGTTTTCTTTGTTTGGCAGATATGTAATGCAGCCTGCTTAAGAGGATTTGATAAGGGGAAGGAGGTTATTGTGTGATTTAATCATGTTCACTGAGGTGAACCTGCACTTATCTACTTCCTGACAGGCAGAAAGTGGTCTTAATATTTCAGCACAGACAGGGACAAGTTTGTTGGTATTATCAACATTCTGCCGCTATGCTACAGCGTGCAGCAGTGCATAGTTTATGATAGGATCTTTCAGCCATTTTTCATATGGTTGTACATTACTTTAGGACAGCGTTCCTGATTGTGTAGGATTAGAGGTAGGTGACAGAAATAAAACAAAAGGGATTGATATTGATATAGGTTCAAAAGTATTTAAAATTGTAGGTTAGCAATATTCTATCATTTTCAGAGAAGAGACAAAATAAAACATATTTGATGCCCCAACCCTGTCTGACACAACAAGCCTGTTCATTACAGACAAAGATCTAAATAAATAAGGATAAAATTTCCTGAAATACCTGGAAACTCTATTTTTAGGAAATGTTAATTAAACAGAAGTAAATGGTACCTATGTGTGAAATTATCTTCAGCTGTGTATGTGATGTTTAACTGAACATTTACACACACAGTGCATGTCCTACTGCTGCAAATATAATCTACCATACTCTCTTTCATCATCACCCAGTGTGGTCATGCAGTTCACTCTTAATTTCTTTTGATAATAATGCACGTTTATGACCTAGGCTGTGGTGACACAAGCAATATTTGTCAAGTCAGTACTTATTGTGTTGACACTAAGGAATTAAAAAAAAGAAAATCACTTGAGTTATGCTTTAAAGTTTTGCCAAAAGAAAAAAAAAGTTGAAAATGTAAGTGTAGGAATTTAGAAGACTGAAGGTCTGTTTGGTTTACGTTTTGTGTTTTTGGGGGTGGGGGCATCTTTAACATTTGACACAGCAAAGATGGATTACTTAGCAATCCCTAGACACATAATAGACAGATTATGGTTAAGCAAATGCTATGAGGATAAACTATGTCATGAACAATGTGCAAAAGATTAAAAGAAATGCAAAGAGTTAGTGTGTCACAAAGGATTTTTGAGGTAACTGGACTCATACATTCCTACATATTTCTTATTAAACTGCTTTTTGTGCAAGCTAAATTCAAATCCAGGGTAATTTATATATAAAATAAACATGTTTTAGTTTTTAGTCATACCTGTCAGATTCACATAAATTTCAAGTGTACATCAATATCAATGTGTTCATATAAAATCAGTGCTCTTAATATATCCATAGGGGTCCCCTGATATCTAAATGGTGTTCCCGTCTGCCACTGGGAGGATTAAAAAGGCTAAAATGGGGGGTGATCTTCTCCTCCTGATGTTCACTCTCCCTCTTACATTTTCACCCTGTGCTCTTCATTACTATCTGCTAAAATAATCACCTGAGGATTTTTTTTTTTTTTTACCAAAAGGCAGATTGAACTACACTAACTAATGTCTCTGCAGTATTACAAATGTAAAGACTTAAACTACAAGGCTGTCTGCTACTGTACTGCATGTGTGTGGGAGACAGAAGAGCAGAGAGATAGATAAGCCGAGCATTAGCTTTGCTCAGTTAGTGGGGTTTCCTCCATCAGCAGCAGTATTATTTACATGAGTCCCAGCAGGGTGCCTGCTCCTGATCCAACATTTTACTTGGTTAGTCTGTTGATATTTGACATGACAGTTTAATCTAGATTGAGAGAAACACGATACAGCATGCAAATTCATATATTTTTACTTTACTATAAATGACATAGATGTATCTTTTTTCAAACAAAATTATTGCAGGAGAGATCATCCAGTGCGTTTGGATTTCCTGGATATAAGCATTACAATATTAATATACATTTTTTAACAGTGTACACTTAATTACTTGATCCTCTTATGGCTTCTCCAATTCTCTGATAAACAAGGTCGTGTGAAAATATAGAGCATGTGTATGAGAAAATGATATGACCTAATGCAAAGAAATTGCCACACCCAAAAACACTGCGACACTATGACCTCAACAAACATTACCATTCAGCCCCTCCCTTCACCTCCTGCCACCCCCCTCACAAACACTCAGACGGGCCCATCTCATTATAACCTAATCAGGATTTACAATATGTAGGTGCACACGCACACTATTTATTAAAGCATCTTGAAACTCGGATATTATCCTGATTTCCTTTATAAAATCTTTATTCTGAGATTTAATTTAATTGTGTTTTTGTTTTTCCCCCTAATCTGGCACTTTTTTTTGTTATATTCTGCATTTGTGCAAAAATATTTTAAGCTTCCTCTAAAATGTCTCCACCGTCTCCTGTCTCACATCATTTTTAGGCCTATACTTGCACAGAGGCTTTGTGGCTGACTTGCTGGCTGGTTGAGTGTGACTGGCTGGCTTAGCGTCAGCTGTTGGCCCAGCCAGGCTCAACTCAGATTGCTCCAGATTAGGAGATGGGGCACTCTGAGAGCAACTATGATCCATATTAAAGCTGCATAAAATGAAAATTGCAAAGATTTAGAGGCGGATCATAGGCCACAGAGAATTTAATCACAACCTGGCAGTGTCTCTGTGTGTCTGTGTGTGCGTGCGTGTGCAACTCTGCATAATACAGAGTGCGCAGTGACATGAGGATTATTGATGTAGGCTGTATTTACTTATCAACCCAGTGTTTAAAGATGTATCACAAATGTTTTATCTGTGCTGTATTTTTTTCTCCTGTAAAGGCTCCCCATGAGCATGGTGATGATGCATGAAAAGTGCAAGGCTTCTATGATTTAAACTTTGGACACAAATATAGTGCGTTCATGGACCAAAGAGAAAAAGCTAAGTCTTGTATTTGTTCTGTGTTGGTGTGTGAGTGGGCGAGAGAGTGTGTGTGTGCTTGAGCACAGCCGGGGATGATTCTGTTCCGGTGTCCTCAACACTTGTAATCTCCCTAAAGCTTTAAATACTGTATTCAAAATGTAGTCTGGTAATAGATAGCTGCACAAAGGTCCTAAATTTAGCCATGATATTTACCTGTATTGTGTAATATTTTCTCTTATCTGCCTACCATTTAAAACTAAAATTAAATATTTCAGTTACTTTATTCGTATGAAGTCATCACATAAGATATTGTGAACAATACATATTAAATCCACAGTCCTTCGAGTCATTCAGAAGTCTGCCTGGTGTATCTGGACTAGTGGAAACATACAAATAACCTTTTTGGTTATCTTTCTGTTGTTTGAGTATTGTTATTATGTGCTGCTTGCATTTCAGAATTAAACATTATACAACAGATGGCTATCCAGATTCAAATAGACAAAACATTAAATCTGTTCAGAAGCCTAAAATGTTAAGCGATAGCTCTGATTCAGACAGCCCATAACCGTAGAAAACACTTTCAGATTTGGTTCATTAGCCAGCTGCATTTTCAACATTTTTGGGAAAGATTATATAACAAGTGCAATTCTGCACAAATATTTTATTTACTTTAAAACTAGCAGCCAATGTCACTGCTGTTGCTTACATATAATTTTATGCACTTTTTATGGATCTTGTTGTTACTCCAGCAAATGTTCTGTAAACCTATTTTACTCCTGTATATTCATGGATGTGTACATTGTTTTCAGCTTGGACAGTGTTAGTAATAAAACAACAAAAAAAGTATTTTTTTTCCTTTACAGTTTTCTATTTTTTGCAAGTGTGCTTTTTTTGCATGTTTGCTTGCAACCACAGGCTAGATGTGCTGAGGAAACCTGACAGAATTTGTAATTTGTGCCCTATTTGTGCTCACCTGTATTTGTGTCTCTGCTGTATCTCAACACATATGATGCTACCTACATGAACATTTTTTCAGACTCTCTCCTTATATCACTTTCATTGTTTTTTTCTTCATGTTAGCACAGGTTTTTGTTGTTCGTATCTCCTCTGCTAGCTGTTTCATCCTCTCTTTCTTCCTCCCTCCTTTTTCCTCCATCCCATATTTCCAAATCCCTCTCCAAGAGCACATTGTGTGTGTGTGTGTGTGTGTGTGTGTGTGCGTCTGCATGATTGTCATACACACAAATGTGCACACACACATGCACAGAACGCAGACTTAGATCGAGCAGATGGTGACCGTATTCATTTTTTCCCCGACTAACATTAACCATTCATTATAGACAGCAGACTAAGCCAATCCCACATCCGCCCCCATGCAACACGTACACACACATCCACACACGCACACACATAATGTCCAATAATTTTGCCATTAGCTCAGTGATGGTCCCAAAATCTTGCATGCCCCTCCGTCAGTGTTGATACTCTCTCCTTCCAGACGGTCCCAGTTCTGCTCTGACTCAATCTGTTGACATTTCTGATTCCGTCTCTGTGACTCAAATTTCTTCTCCTTCACTTCAGCAACCCACAACAGGAATGAGGAGCATCTGACGATTCCCTCTGCCTCCCTTTCCATCCAATCCATCTATTTTTTTTTCTTTGTTCTTTCCACTTTCACTGTCTGGCTTCTTCTGGCAAGTTCCCCACAAGTAGGAGACACAATCACACAGTCACTCTGCTTCCTTCCTTTGTTTCTCTTTCTGCCTCATTTACATCCTTTCTTCTTTTCTATCTCTCTGAAATTAAATAGAACGAAACTAAAACCTGTTAGGCAGTAAATCAGGTTTAATCTGTGGCTTGAAGAAAAGATGAACATTAATCCACATCTGTCCATACAAATGTTTACCGCTTATATTTCAGACGTGATTAGGTTCCACTGTTAATCTGCATGCTCACGGTTATGTACAGTACACGCATGGCTGCAAAAGAAAAAAAGGAAGAAATACGTAGGAGTGCTATTATTTGCATACACAGTTTAGCTTAAATACATGCACATTTGCTTCTGTGCATCCCTCCCCCTGTAGAGAAAGCCATCTGAGGAGATTTTGGCCCTTTGCTGCTTTGTGCAGTCAAAAGGCTACAGAGGCAGAGAACTCTCACTCTCACACACTTAAACTAATGAGAGTTGTAGCTGCATCCAGAGAGCAGAGTGAGTTAGTGTTCCTCAGCCACCCGTTGGACATCAATTGCCCTGAAAGGCCTGAAGGCTTTACTCAGTTCTCTTTGCGAAACCACACCCATCGCTGCCCTTTGGACACAGCCACACAGACCTGCCCACACGGACAGTCGAGGTATTTTTCTTGAGTAGTCTAACTCTTTTGTGGTCTATACCAGAAAGGGGTGCATCATCACAGCGAGCTCCTCTGGAAAAGCAGGTATAAAGACAGATGACTCAGTTCTGAGCTCTGATTCCACACAAGCAGTTGGTACAACAACACAAAGTTTAAAGGTGCCCTGTGGAGATTTTGACTACCATGGTATACTGTTATATGGAGGGGATCCCTGTTGTTGCTTATACAGTGCATACAGGCCAGCATTTGAATGACGCAAACTACTGCTTCTCATTTCAGCTATCCTGCTGATATTTGACAGTGACACACAAAGAGTGCACTGGACCTATGAAATGGGAATTTTAAAACAAACAAACAAAAACAACAACAACAGGATTTTATTAGGAAGAAAATACATTTAGCATCTTTTAAGCATCTTTTTAGTGCTTGATGATACACACAGTAGAAATCACTTTAGCATTGTTCTGAAACTGTACACATATTGTGTGTACTTTCATTAATCAACAAAATCACATGACTTTAAAGGAGCAAAACAGAGTTCACGGTGACAGTTTATGATATTACCTGTACAGTAGTTGTATTAAATTGTATAAATTGCACTTAAGCTTACTATATTTGTGTAAAAAATACTCCAGTTTGCAACATGAAATGCAGTGGAAAACTTAAATATTTGCTTTTTTTGTTCTGATTGCTTTATCGGACATTAATTTGCCGTATGTCACAAAGGCCACGAGTCCTTTATATTGCACGGTTTAACTGTGATTCCTTTTCATTCTTCAGTTGTATTTTTTCTATGTTGGTGGTTAACCTGAGTAAAGCAGTGCAAGTGTCTGCCTGCGTAACGCAGGTGTGTCAAAATACATTTGATTGTCTGGTGCAATTTATTTTGTCTTCTCTGTCCATATTCCTTGCAAATAGGACCCATCCCCCCCAAAAAACACACCACAAAACACGTTGACAACACTCCTCTCCCTCCTTTTGTCTCCTCTCCGTCCAGCTCCTTTTCTGTCAGTCAGTCGGCTGCCCTAAAACTGTCCTAAATGACTTAATCTACAGGGCAATAGTACTCCAGAGAGGCTGGTGAGTGAGGACAGTCTCTGTGTGCTGTAAGGGGATTGCTGTAATTACTGGGATCTGTGCACCGTATTTATCTTTTCAAGGGATGGGTGATCCTGCCATAAAAAGCCCAACATTTGGCAGTTAACTAATGCACACCATTAGATTGATTGTGCTGGATTTGTGTCTGTGTGTGTGTGTCCCATATTTTCCTACTGCTGCCATGGTCTGTGATGTGTGTTAAATAATGCTTGGTTGTTCTCTGTAATCCTGATTAAATGAGGGTTAATGTGTGTCTGTTAAACTTTTTCACAGATCCTCCAACCGTGACCTTCTACAGCTAAATAGTTTGCATAAATGAACTGGCTTATGAGATATAATTAGATAGACGGAGACACAGGCAGACAAGGAAGAGGTACAAGGATCAGGTAATACCACAGGCTATGTCTGTTTTTCTGCCACGATGTCCACTATTCCATTTCAAAAAATAAATAAAAACCATTGTCTGATATGCTCCTTCCTTGAACATAAACCTCAGCAGCTTTCAAAATCTGACATTAGGAGTAAAATAAAAGAGAGAAAATAATGAAAGAAAATGAAATTATCACTCTTCTTGGATGTGGCAGAGAAACAAACAGATTGACCACGCTCCTCTTTCCAAAATCCTCCCCCGTGCAAGCAACATGTTCCTCACGTTCATCTTGGCTGTTTTTTTTTTCTTTTTTTTTCAGATATTTGGTGTCAGTGTGTGTGTCTATCTGTGTGTGTGTGTGTAAATGTGTAAATGTGTGCATTGGTTTGTGTGTGCTGGTTGTGAAGACGGAGGCTGCACCAGGCTGTCCAGCCTACACACAAACCGTCCCGTCGTTAAATCACCTTACTGTTCCATCCACCATCCACTGCCCTGAGCATGTTTTTTCATTTGATGTATGTTTTGGTCGAAATGAAAGACACACGGGGAGAGAAGAGAAAATAAAAATGCAGGGGTATCAAGACAAGATGCATAAACATTGGATGTCAAAGTGACTAAAGACTGTCTTCTCCTTGCATTAATAAAACTAACTTTTGCCATCTTTTAAACTCTCGCACACTCGCTCTCTCATTTAATCTCTCTTCTCTATCCCCTTTCTTCCACTTGTTCCTCATTAATTTTTATGTTTCTGACCTCAGAAACGGGCATGAGTACACAGATATATTACAGTAATTATCTAATTTTACAGTGCCATTAAATGTCACAGAAATCCAGAGTTATGACATTAATACAATAAAGAGGTTTTGGGCCAGAGGGATGATAACTTACTACTGCTCCAAAGTGTCTGCTGTGGATTTTTGCCAGTTTCATTCTACCAACATCAGCAGTGTCTTTCATAGTTAAACACACTGCATACATTAGACAATTCGTTTATTAATATCAGGTTAAATGTTAAATTGCATGTGTGGAAATCCGTTTTATCTTTAACTGAATATTCAGAGAACAACCATAGTGTGATATGATTGCCAAAGCATACATTCCATATCTTAATTTCTGTATTCTGAAGAATTTTCCAGTAGACATCAGATTCACAAAATATTATATTTAGATTCTCCTCATTTTCCCGGATTCTGGCCGGCAATAGTGTTATTTACTGTGGCTCTGACTGAGGCACATTTGGGAGCAGTTCAAATTCAAAGCTGTGCCAATCTACTCATTCCTTTTTTGTCTTTTTTTTCACCCCCTCAGTCTCCCTCTATTTCTCTCACTTACTCTCCACTCATTTCAGTGTACCTCTGTCCCAGTAGATGGAGATGTGAAATATTTAAACACACTTTGTTGTTTGGGGACAATGCACTTCAGCAGATGGGCCATCGCTGCACAGACCCCAATGTATGCAAATCTCCATACAAAGCAGCCCAGGATGTTTTCAATATAACACAAGTGCCTCAGGCCTTGTTTTAATCCCTCTTTACCCGCAGCCAATGCACTGTTTCATCCAGTCAAACGCCTTAAGCGCTGTGTCAACTTGGACATCTGGCCACATAACTGAACCCAACAAAAGTGTGCATGTGTGTTAGGAAGAGAACATGTTTATGCTGGTTTAGAAGTGGAGGAAAAGGTGATATAGTGCATGCTATTGAACTAAAATACCCAGAAATAAAATCAGTGGTGTTATTAGAGTCAGAGTACATCAAAGGACCAGTCATTGTAGTTTCTGTGGTGGATTCTTCGCCCTCAACACCAGGGGAAACAGGTGCCAGTGTTGCTTTCTTCATTGTCTCTTAACTTGTTTTGCTGTTTTTCTCACTTGTTTTTCTCACCCCCACCCTCTAGGAACAGGCAACCAGAAGTACACACATGCAAATGCGTGCGCAGATGCACCAACACACATGCACGCACGCTGGTGCTCATGTACACAAATGTGGCAAGGTAACACACGCATGCTGCCTGCAGACTTTCTGGTCAGAACACTGATTTCTGTCGTTGTGACATCTGAAGGGCGCTACAGCACAGCCAGACACCTGGATACACATGGCATCCTTCACTACTGTGTGTCAAAGTCCACGTGTGTGTGCGTGAGGGTTTGTGTGCTAGCTAGGTGTGCATTAGGTGTGGGGGGAAGGTTCCATAGAAGGCAGCATCTCCTGAGGGTAACTCATGAGCTTTTCCTGGATGGACCACAAGTTCAGACGCTTAGAGCAGTGCTGCATGTCCTCACTGACCTACATGATACACATGAACACGTATGTACTGCATATGTACAGTGTGCATACTGCAAGACTCGTGTAGGAGGAGGAAGCCATATTTACTCATACTGTCAATAACTAGGTTAGCACAATTCATTGAGCAAAATTTTTAAAAAAAAATTTAGCTAAACTTTCACTGAATGACAGTTTAGTGTTTGGCTTGGAAAGGTTGGAAAAATACACTTCAGTGTGAAATAATGAAGCATTGTGTGTTTAAAATGTTTTCTGATTTATTTGCATCAGATATAAATTTTCACTTAAGGAACGCAATCGAAATATTCTATGTTTTTTTTAATTATAAAATGTGCGGGATAAAATGTTCCATTTAATGGAATGAAGCTAACATTGCTACTGACAGCATAAAATCCCTGCACAATGAAACTACATGGATCAAAGTATAGAGCCATGATTAGAAATACTGATTGAAAGTCAGAGTTTAATGGATACATCTCTTGGATTTTAACATCTCTGTTTGCAGATTTTTATCAAATTGTAAAAATGTGTTCAGTGAGCAGCCACTATAAATTGGAGCTCTGTAAGCATATTCCTTTTGCGCCGTGTTTGTAGCTGGCATGAGAGAGACTGCCTGCAGCTTGTGTGATGGTCTGTGGATATGTGTGGATGTGGGGGGGCTTATGTGTGCATGTGTACTTAAACCTCAGGCCATGAAAGTGTGTGCGTGTCTGTGTGTGTGTCTCATTATGTGTATGCGGTTGCATGTGTATGGATCAGTACGTGCGTGTTCAGGGGGAAGAAAGAGTGTAGGTGAGTGCAGGAGACAAACCTGTCAGTTTCACAGCTGGTTTCTCTGGCTGCAGGGCTCAGGCCGGAGCAGGGTGACACTCAGCATCACAGCACCACAGCACAGGGCCTGGGGTAAACACACCATCATATACTGTAGAGGCAAACACATACACACATACACATACCTTGGTTGGCTGCCCTCACCCATAAGACCAAGAGACCAGTGAAACACACCACCTGGGCAAGTCATCATATCTTGTCAAAGATTTTTTTTTTCCTTTTTGGCTCGTCGAAGGTGTGAACAACATCACAGACCAGATTGCCTGGCAATGGACTGACCATCATGTTGTAAGGAAGGGGCGGGGGAGGTTGAGAGGAACACAGAGTGAGAGAAATAACAAGAGAAAAGTATAACGTAAGATGAGAATGGATGTGTCTTTAGTAGCTTTACCGAAAGACGGAGTCGCTTGTCTCCCCGCATTATGAGCCCCAGTTGCTCGTTTGCAACTATCACGCTCACTCTTGACGCCTTATTGATGATAGAAGTTGGCGTGGACTATTAGCTGGGTTGTCGCTTCCTACGTCAAAAAGAGATGGCGCTTCCATCCTTTGGTCTCATTTCAGGACTTGTTTCATAAGTGCGTTCCCGAGCGGAGTGGACTCTGCGGATGAAAGAGCCTAAGGCAGTCTCCCCCACACCCTCCCCACACCCTCCCCACATCCTCCACCATCACACATTACCATCTCCGAGTAGATGGAAGTGATGGCAATTTCTTTAGGGTATTAGGAGGATGCTGGCCCTTTTTTACATTTTTTTTAGTTCTCATACCAAGTACAGTTTTGAAGAAAAATGATCATCAAGGTAAGAAATGTGTTACATGAGTTAAGGTGATAATTATAATTCTGTGCAAAGCAGCTGAGCAACAGAATGCAGGTATGTTCAGGAAAATAAACAGCCCCACTGTGAATTCTGTTGACATTTTGCAGAGAAAGAACCCAAAGTGAGTCAATTATAAAAATAAAGTAAACATGTTGACAGGAGAAACGAAACTGTGTTTTGACTGCTCCTGTCGAGGGAGGTTCCCCTGTCTAAAGTTTACATAGTAAATGATTATGCTTCACTGATTTGCCCTGGATATGTGTGTGTGCGCGTCTCTCTCTGTTTGAATGTGTGCACTCGGCGATCAACTTCTGCTAAATACTAATTACTGAATACTTAGTACGGATGCCCTTTCTATTGGGTCCCTTTAGTATAAACATTCATTATAGTGCTTTTTCTCCTTTGTAGCTCCATCATCATTATTCCACCACATCCCCTGAGGAGTGAGACAGAGCCGAGGCCGAGGCCGGGGCCGGACCAGGCTGGGAGAGAAAACACTAGAACCAGAGCGCCAGGACCTGGGAATGCACACAAGTGATATTTGTGCGAAGAGATCAAAAAGCGTTTACCTTTAGATGTTTCCCTGATATGAATATTCAACATCCTTATTGAAATCTAATTTGGGTCTCCTTGTCTCAGGGGTCTTTTCATCAGTGCCTGTTGCCTGAGGCCACTGCTGATTGACAGCCAAACTTTAGTAAAGAGCAAGCAGGAAAAAAGGGGGAGATCTGGTGGTGTTGGAGATGTGAGCGGTGTGAAGCTGGGGAGAGCTGGAACAGATGAGTGGAGGGGTACTGAGGGGGGGTGGGGGTGGGCGAGAGGGCGGCGGGGGTGATTTATTTAACCTCCTGGTGTGCATGCACAAACAGAATGCAGCAAATTATTGGGAACATAACAAGCAAAACAGAACTATTTCACAATATTTTATGATTTCAGGCTTTTTGTTCTCTAACCATGTTGTCCACATGGACACAGCGGTATGTGAAGAAAGAATCACTATACTGGCATTTCTTTTCTGAAAAATAAGCAATTGGATTAACCACTTAATTGATGGTTAATCAGCAACTAGTTTGAAAAGTGACAATTTTAAACAATTTCATGAAACAGCTTAAAAATGTCTCCTGAAGCCAGATTCTCCAGTCTGAGGAGTTGCTGCTTTTCTCTGATATGTATCAATGCAAATCAAATATCTTTAGGTTTTGGACTGTTGCTCAGACATAACAGTGAATCTGACGATGCTGACCTGGACTCTGTCACTGATGAAATGAAATGTTTATTCAAGCCTCATACTTTACATAAAAAACGTGGAAATTCTTGCTCATTTTGAACCTACTACAGTGATATTGGAGCTTTTTTTAAACCTTATACTTTAGGATTATAATTTTTATACCATTCCTGTCCATCTAAAGCTGTGTATCTCTGAATATGATTATCTTAAATGTGACATTTTTTTCTGATTAGATTAAGTAAAAACTGGAAGTTTGTTCATTTTAAAGAAAAAAGCTAAGCAATGTCTCTAATCTGAATACATGGCTGCTTCTGCGGGCTCATGAAAACTTTAATTTTAAAAACACCAAGGCAATTACAGGAATGGAAAAGGCATATGCGACATTGTAGAATATCATACACTACTGTAGATTAAACAGTATTAAAATCAGCTCAGCCTTAAACATCTACTGCAACAACAAAAAAAATGCAACAAGAATATTAATCCAAAATGCCACACACTGTATCTGCGAGGGACTATTTTATTGTGGAATAATTACCTTTATTTGTCATACTTTAATTACATTCTGCTAAAAATTGTTAAATACTTTTGAATGCAGGTTTTTAACTTGTACTGGAGTAGTTTTAATGTGTGCTGTTATTCTTACTTCGGTAAAGGATCTAAAAGCCTCATTCACCCAATCACATACATCGCCTTGACCAACACTCCCACACACACCATCCAATCAACCCCACTCGGGCCAACTCTAGGTTCAGTAGCAACCGCTTCAGAATGCACAGTGGAGGAGCTGGGGATCAAATCCCTCCCAATCAGTGCACAACCCGCTATTCCCTTCTGGGCCACAGCCACCCCCAGAAAGCTAAATTCAAATCCACCTTCCCCTGGACTCCAATTCTGGACTTAATCGGGATAATAAATTTGAGATTAATTAATAACACAAATAAACCGCAACCCTAGATCTGCATACCTGCTACACATAGCAAAGGGGCTGTGTTTATTTGTAAACCCTCTGGACCATGAGTCAGTAATAATAAAAGACTGAATTTACTGCTCCAGTCACCTTCAAGTATTCATTTTTTTCATGATCATATAGCAAGAGATGCACTGAATGTTGTAATTCAAATTTGCTTGTTTCAGGTGAGATGAGACGGTAAGATAATTCATCCTCAACTGTTTGATATTTCTGATTAATTGATGATTTTATGAGCAGTAGCAGAAAACATTTTGCGATAAGAGCCTCCCATTTTTGGTTAATGCTTTTTCTATCTCTTGCATTAGTAAACAGATTTTCTTTGTGTTTTGAATTGTTTGAACAAAATGTACAAAACAGATTTTACTGGCAAATGATTTATGAAAAAATAATGAGAACACTGGGAGCTAAAAGAAATACTTTTACGCGTCTTAATATTGAAAATATTAGGAGAAGTAAAGCCATTCTCATTAACAGCAATGCACAGACATTCATGTTTAATAAATATACTTTCATTTGTTATGGGTGAACTGAAAAGGCGTGCTATATTTACCCCATCAGTGTTTTATCTGTTCTGTTCTTGCCTTAAAACCAAGCATCTGACACTCCGTGCCAAAGGCGTAGCACCATATTGTTTTCTAAAATTATATTTCTAAACATTTGTTCAGATATTTGTCTCTGTTTCTGACTAAGGACCTGTGAACTCCATAACCATTCATTTGGCAAAAGAAGAAAAATCTGTACTCTCACTCTGACTGCAGGGGAGAGCTGGTTTGCAGTGATGGAGTGCATTTGTGTCTTTGCTTCTCAGGGTTATATAATAAATATTAGACTCTGAAAACAGCCTGAGCCTCTTTTCTGCTGTTGTGGCTCTGAAAACAGAAAACATATCGCTGCGAAGGATTCAAACCAAACATACCTGTGGGTTCTAGAAACAGACCAAACAATTGCAGGTGAGGCTGAAATGAGATACAGTAGAGCCATGTGCATGTATACACACACACACACAAACCAACACTGTCCTCATCTGGCCAGTGGGCTGAGCATGGTTTAATGTTATTATCACGCAGGTGTGGGTCTTGTCCCTCAGGGTTCCATTAAAATGATGCCCCTTTCAATGGAGGCTCCATTTGCTCTTTAGATTTAACACGGGCCATATGTCTAGCAGGAGGCAAACAGCTGATGGGGTTTTAATTGACAGAAATCAACATATTTGGTTGTGCGCATGTGTGTGTGCGATGGTGTGCTAATGGTGGATGAGCTTGGGCATCAGGGGATCCCTTTAAAGGGTCAATTATCTATCGAAAGAAAGAAAGAAAGAAAGAAAGAAAGAAAGAAAGAAAGAAAGAAAGAAAGAAAGAAAGAAAGAAAGAAAGAGATTGAGAAACGCTGCAGGTCTCGTTTAGCATTGTAGGACATAATCATGCACATCAGTGAGTGATTACAATTTCCTTCATTTTGGAGCTGACATTCATTGTCCATCCCAGGAACACACTGGGTGTACAGAGCACTAACTTCATGTTTCATCCAGCTCCACAGAGATAATGCGCCAGGCTGCAGTCAAATCATGTAAAATTACCTCTGTCACAGAGCTGCTTTAAGCTCAGGAGGGGACCCAAAACCAAAGACTGTGTCTGCTGTTGTGTTCAAACTCAATCGCTGCTATAACAAGAGACTGAAATAACAAGACGTAACATACGAAACCATTTTACACTCACTTAAATGGAAATATTTCTTGGATGATTGGTGAAAAATGGTTGAAAGTAGTTCGAAGTCCTGAAGGATAACAAAACGTTAGGCTAACAGGCGCAATGCAATTAGCACATAAAGCCTGTCAATGGCCTTCAGTATCACAGCCCTCTAAGGAGTGGGAGACTTGTAAAGCCTCCTGATCTATTGCCACAAAGTGATTAATCCTCCCTAACAATGACCAGTCTTAAACTGGGCCTCTATATTATTAGGTAGTCCTATATAGCATTTTAGCTTTTCACTAATTAGCATTCAGATCAGGGACCCAAGAGACAACCCCTCCACCACAGAGGAAGGACATAGGATGAGATGGCGACACAGTGAAATGTCATTAACTTGATGTTAATTACTAATTAATGGGGCTATTTCATTTACATGTATCTCTGGCTCTCTGATGGGCCCTGCATTTACTGGGTTACTCCTACCAGCCAACAAGTAGAGAGGAGGTGGGGAGGGTATTTCTCCCCCTCTCTCCTCTACTCTCCCCTCAGTGTTTCATCTCTGCTAATTAAATAGTGGGCCACTCATCATGATTATGTCTGCTTTTACAACACCATTTTGTGTCAGTGAGAGCACTCCAATAAGTGACTGGCCATCTCTTTAACACCGACGTGTTTTCTTTTTTTATATGAACTGTACATCAAAAAGCTAAATTCACTGCCAACCCGCTCCGCTCCTCTGACTTTTATCTGACTTGTTACTTTCACTCACTTGTGACCCCTCCTTTTTTTTTTCTTTTCATCGCCACGCGGAAGCCACAAGCCATCCGTCTCCATAGCAACCCGAGCCATTCGGTCCCATGAGGGGGAGTGACTAGCGTCTGGCCATTCGCACGTGGGTAGTGCCAGCTAGCCAACATGGCACACAGCATCCTGCCATATGGTGCCACCACATAAGTACTGCTGGCCTGGACTCGGGATCCGGGGCTGTAGTGTGGCCGGTAGTGTGAACACGACGAACCTGCGGTGGAACCTGCTTTGGACTGGTCTAAATAATGGAGTCCAAATAAAAGGTTCCCAGGACAAACCTTTATGGTTCCTGAAAAGCTTGAACGCTTTGTGTATGAAAAGGCTCTTTCGTGCAGAAGCTGGCGATATTTGCTGCAAATCGACATTCATGAAAACTTCATGGGTATGCTGTTAAACAGGAGGACCCCTTTATACATAACAGGAACTGTGGAGTATCTGGAGATTGGGAAGCACGCCGTGTGCTCGCCTCATTACTGATGCTGCACTGCCTCTCTGTGGAGATGCAGAGAAAATACACGCAGTATTTTCTCTGTGCAACATATTGAAGAAACTCAAAATAGTTGACAAAAATATATATTTTTTTATTCAAACTCAAGAGCTTTTAAATACAGTATATCTGAAACACATTAGAATACTGCATTTTATTTTATCTAACGTGTACATTACAGGTTATCAAAAACTATTTGACAGAAGGCTTTCAGCAACCTGTAGTAAGATATGTTGGCGAAAACTATTTATAATGTAAAAGGTTTACATTTTCAAGATGTGAACATAAAAAAAAGAGGCATGTGGGCATTTGTAAATAGTGCAGTGCAAGCAACTGTGAGATCCAGCATAAGAAAAAAAAAACTATTGAAGAGTGATTATTTTGTACAGTAGTCTTATGTAAGACACAAACACAAGCATGATCTGATGTCCCCGCATTTGTGTTGTTGCTGGATCATCAAAACCTATGTTGTGATGTCATCACAAGCTCATAACCATAACTATAGCCAGTAACACTAACCCTAGCCCAAAATCACACCCTAACGAACATTAATTATGATGATCCCGGAACAATACCAATACGTGGATATCGATACACCCAAGCAAAACACACTCTGTGTACGGCCACACTAAAAACATAGTGTTGGAACAGAATTTTAAGAGATTTGGGGAAAGATACTTGATTTTAGATAAGAGTTTTTAAAACGGTAATCATAATTTATAGCTACTTAGGATTATGTTTTTCTACCAAACACAAAAATAAATAGGTAAAGAAATGTTCTTTTTTTTTTTTACTCTGAAAGACGGAGAGCTGCGCTTTAAATAAATCCAATGACTTCATTCTTTTTTGTAACAAGTGACAATGCCAACATCAGAAATGCACTTCATGTTACACCTCCAAGTATACATGGAATAAAATCCTAGAAAATATAAGCCAATGTGGAGTTGTATGCCAATAACAGTAACAAAAGACAAAGAGGCAACAAAAATCCAACAAATAAGGCAACTATCAGCAATGTACAGCAATCAGCACTTGACACTTTGTTACCACGAAGGTGCATGTCTTGCAGTTTTCTTGTTGCTCAACTGAGGCACGAAACAATAAATGCATAGATTTAAGGTATCAAATAAGCATCTGGACCTAACATGAAAACAGAACTTGTAAAACTGTGAACGCCAAAGATAAACATTACATTTACCTAAACCTTCAGACGGAGTTATGCAGCTAGTTTTACGTTGCTACATAGGTTTCCAGTTCGATTGTACTGAATCCGATAATTTATCGTTATCTCGCCTGTCCCCTAACATTCATAACGTCACTGTGTAACTTGGAGACTATTTCAAACTGCCTTAGTGACAGCTAGCACTATCTATCATGAAAAGTTAATGGATGCCCTCCCAAATACTGATATCACTTCCTGTCTAGTGCCTAAGTAACAAAGGTATTAAGTGCGATGATAATAATGCAACCTAAAAAGGTTTCTTCTTGAAGAATCGTGTTGTCTGCATGTGTTGTTTTTACATTATTATGTTATCACACTGGTGATTATTTAGATATATTTGTTGTCTATTTAACACAATTTAAAAAAAAAAAAGTCTTTCAAACTCTATCCATATAAATATAAAATTACTCAAAGCAGTTAGGTGAGGTATTTCTATTCCATGCAATTACAAATAATGAAAATACAATTATTTAAATTAATTAATAACCTTTGGTCTTTCAACTTAAAACAAACCCTTGGAGACAACGATCAGCGAGAGCGCCTAGGCAAAGCCTTGCTGCCATAAAGCTCTCGGTGATTCGAACCACAGAAGGTAAATTGTATAGGACATTAAACCGCCTTTAAAGTAATTAGTGGCTGGGTAATGAGGTGTCACTCAGATCTCTCAGTGACGGCTGAGTGAGGCGTACTAATAAAAGACTTCAGGTATGAGAGGCTGGACTCTCCCTGTGTCATCCACGCCGCCTAACCCATCCCTGCAGGGCAAAAACAAACCACCTCGGTCTGTCACAGCACATCCATCACTCTCACAGCTCCTTCGGCACAAACACAGCAGAGCAGTGGGCTATGGCTTTCAGTTAACAATCTGTTTGATTTTCTTGTTCCTAAGTAACACAGTTTGTACACATGTTAAGTGTAAACTATTTTCCATGGAGCCTGGAGGTAGTGTAGTCTTTCCTACTTCCACGTTCTTCTTTAACTAGCACAGCACCCTTTAACACAGTTGTCTTCTTTCCAGGATCCAAGGTTAAAGCCCGACAAGACTTTTCAGTAACATTGTGCAGGCTCTGCTGTGTGCTGCTGTTGCAGTCAAACAACCACAGAGCCAATCAAACTTTTCATAATTGTTGTGTGCAGTTCCATCTATGCGCTGGATAATATCGCAGCTGCTGGTTGCCCGAGGTCATATTCAGGTCCCTCCAATAACTGATGATTTAGATGTGTATGTTGTGGTGGCGGAACTTAGTAGAGTCAATGTCAACCCGGCGTGCCTCAGCGAATGCCAGGAAGGTACAGAGGCCAAGCAGGTTGACCGTGGTGATGAGGGCAAACACAGAAGCCCATGAGCCTGTCGCCTCAATGAGATACCCCGAGAAGTACACCATTAAGACCCCTGCACAGGAACACAGAGTAGCTATAAATAGCAAAGCAGCACAAAGAGGGTAACAACATGTGCAGTGTCTTTTAAGTGGCAAAACTATTCAATTTGTCCCACATCTAAATTTCTACAGAGAAAATGTCAATCTTTTCTGTGTCCCTCACAGGACCACTAACTGTCATCCCCTCATCCCTGTATTATTCATCTGACACAAACTTCATCATGGTCCCTTGATGAAATATGAATGGGACAAAGAGACAAGCGGGACTGACATTCAGCACATCACCTCAAAGTTTGAATTTAGAGAAGTGAATCAATGATTTCACTTAAAAGCATGGAAGCAACTACTGGTAAAAGATTAATGACATGTAGATATTTTTTTAATTAATACAAACTCACCTGAGAAAGCACCGCATGTATTCATAACGCCTGGAAAAGAAATGTACAGTAGTTACTCGTAAGGTGTGACATTTTGCCATTGTTCTAAAACACATTTTTAGAACTTACCAAATAAAGCGCCAGCACAGGATGGAGCAAGATCTTGAACATTTACAGAAACACCACTGCAACAGAAAAACATGTCATTGTCAATTTGAACTTCAGAAATGACTCTAAATACATCCCAAACCGCAACAGAGTATAAGCCTAACTCTGAATGGCATTTTTTCCCATAAAAAAACAGATGGAGAGAAAATCTGTGTCTGTACTGTGCTACTGCTGAATGCATATTTACTGGTTTATTGTAAACATATCTATATCAATTCCACTCTCTTTTAGTCATCAAGGCTGGAACCAGAGTGAAGAATAGATTTTCTTTAGTGAGTTCGAAATATCATTAATGGAGCCACATAAAAACAAAATGAAATACATTTTTTGTCCACATCATAATCATTAAATTTACTGATTATTACTACGAGGTAATACATGTATATAACTTATACTTTTTATTTACACCATTCAAATATGTATAAAATGTAGTATTAGGGCCACAGTTAGAAAAAATCTATATTGATGATTGTTTTGAGAATAAAGTTAGAATTTCAAGAAAAAAATCAAAATGTGGAGATTACAGTTGATTCAAGACCAACTGCCACGGTTGCTGTACCTTCTGAGTTAGTGAAATCATACTTCAGAATCAGCTTTAGTAACAAGGAAGGAAATTATTTTTTTCTTTAAGCACATAAACACTATTTTATCAAACAGAAAAACCACATGGCTGGTAAAAGGCTGCTAATGAACAGATGCAAAGTCATTGATGGTTACCATGGTCATTGTTCCTCAAGCTTCCCCTTTCAATATGCAACTGAATACACTAAAAGAAGTGCACTCACAATTTCATTTAAAGGATATCTGATTATTTTTAGATATATTTTTGATAGGGTTAGCACTGTTGCCGCACAGCAAGAAGGTCCTGAGTTCAATTCCAACATCAGGCCGGGGTCTTTCTGTGTGGAGTTTGCATGTTCTCCCCGTGTTTGCGTGGGTTCCCTCCGGGTACTCCGGCTTCCTCCCACCGTCCAAAGACATGCAGCTTGTGGGGATAGGTTAATTGGAAAATCCAAATTGCCACTAGGTGTGAATGTGCGAGTGAATGTGAGCGCGAATGGTTGTCTGTCCCTGTGTGTTGGCCCTGCGACAGACTGGCGACCTGTCCAGGGTGTACCCTGCC
This sequence comes from Haplochromis burtoni, assembly GCF_018398535.1. Lineage (NCBI taxonomy): Eukaryota > Metazoa > Chordata > Actinopteri > Cichliformes > Cichlidae > Haplochromis > Haplochromis burtoni. Next base: position 989,912 of record NW_024582507.1, on the reverse strand, counting down.
TCTCGCCCTATGACAGCTGGGATAGGCTCCAGCGCCCCCCGCGACCCTGAAAAGGAGAAGCGGAAGCGAATGGATGGATGGATATTTTTGATATCTTATTGCTTTGAACAAATCCCTTAAAAGCCCCAAACCACCAAAGAACTGATCATTGTTTTCTTATTCTTTTTTATCCTTTTCTTTAGTCACTCTTTTTTAAAATGTTCCTCTGTGCCAAAGAGCTCCAGTGTTGTTCACAAGTTATTAAATACACATCAATGAATCATACCATTGTAGCGGCTGTACCTTCATTACCATAAACCCAAGTTGGCTTGCATACTTATTAGCACACCAAACATGCATTGATGCATTCTTTAAAAAAAATGCAGTATTTTAGTCGATGTTTATGCCCTGTTAGTAGCTGGGATGACGAATTCCAAGACAAACCAAATGTAATAAGGCACTACTAGGTAAAGTGGTTAAAACATAAATGCTTACAGACACTGATCCGATACAATGACAACTAGACAAACTGCATGCCTAATAAAAGCTGAGATCTGCCAAGTCTTCCTTGGTTATGCCTGAGCCAAGCAGCATGATTTAAGACTTTTTCAAATACAAAGTTGTACACTGGGGGGCGGAGTGGTGAAATATTTAACATTTAATTTCTAAGCAGCTATGCAAATAAGGGTAATATTCTGAAATTGTATCATCAAGTTTGAGTGAACAAAACACAAAACAATCTCTCAGGAAACACCACATTCACATGTAAAGCTAACCTCACATCTGCACAAATACCCACAATGGGGCAAAACATTTCTTACTAAGGAACAAGCAGGTTAAAGACCATTTAATATTTGATCCAGTCACGTGGGATCAATGTGTTCTCATAAGCACCTCTGTCGGGTAATGTTTAGAAAAGTTCAGGGCTGCAGCATAAGTGTGAATACAGCTACAGAGTGTGAGGAAACAATGGGTGGCAGTACCTGTGACTGAAGGTGGTGAGGCCCATGGTGGCAGACACAAATGCTACAGCCCAGGGGAAGGTAGTTGTGCCACACAGAAGAAGGGTAAACACACTGGACACACCCATGGAGAAAAACTAACACAGAGGGATGGACACATTAAAAAACCCCACATCAAACACAATTGTACATAATTCATTGCATAAGCAGTGTAAACAGGACAGTCATGCACTTTGTACTGGGAAGAAGAATCACACTAAACATGCAACATACAACAGAATAACTGAACAACTGAGAAATATCGTACCTGCATCAACTTCCTCACTGATGCTGTATCGAAGCCTGAGGGATTCAGAAGAGAGATTAGGGAAGTCCAATGTAACGATATCAGTGCACTAAACATTTATAATAATACTGATGTACAGTTTATTTCTCCTATTGTTTACCTTGACTGATGAGGTGGTCAGAGAGACAGCCACTAAAGAGGGATGACGGTATGGCCACTAACCAAGGAATGACATTGAACACCCAGCCCTGGAAAGATAAAATATTTTTGGGCTTTATTTGACCACATACAGCAGCCAGCTTCGTGTAGTGTATCAAGGACATGTGCTGTTTTAGTGACCTGTCTCAGTGATGATGATCCTAACAATTAATGACAAATAACTGTGACTTAATGTTGCTTTAAAAAGTCGACGAGTCTTAAAAATTATTTTTAGAAGATGGATGTAGAAACCCAGTGGTTTCTTGACTGCATTTTAAAGCCTAAGCAATAGCATTTTAGTCACTGTCATGCTTTTAAGGAACCAGAGGAACCCATGTTTAGGAAATATGGCAGGGTGCTAAATATACTTGTTCTTCAAGTATGTTAAATACAAATATACCTGACAAACCAGCTGCCTACATCACCAAATCTGGCAATCAAAGCGGCCACAGCTAAAAATCTTAGAAAAACCATGAGTTAAAACAACAAGAAAACCCACCAATTGTAGAGCTGTTATGAATTTGGGCCATTTTTGTGCTAGGTTGTAAACATGCTTTGCAGTGGTGTTTGTTAATTTGGACATTTTAGCATGCAAATCTATGGAGATTGCCTCTGTTTTGCAGCCAGGCTCAAGTGGCCCCTCCAGGAACTATAGTTCTTGTAATTTTTCCAGCTGCTTGGTCAGACAGATTTTCAAGTTAAAATGCTCAACATTGTACCATAAGTAAACATGTTTGCAGCCTAGTACAAAAAAGGAGGTTTTGGCCAAAAAAACCCACCTAATATCTACTTCCATAACAGTTCTGGGAGGTTGATTTTATTTTTCATCCTTTCTTGTAATCTCCTTCTTAAATTTCATTAAGTCTTAAAAGATGCAGAATAAGATGTCCAAAGCTAGTTCACCTCAGCTAATTTGAGTCACTGAACCAGATGACTCAATTGCACTTGTGTTACTTGTGCCTTTTGGAGCCTGTTTAATGCAACTACCTGACATATAATATTGCTGGCACCATTTTTGCTGGTTATTTTTTCCTACAGCCTATATGTGAATTCTAAAGAGTCAAACTGTAGTATTTTATTCGTATGTTATTCAACAGATATCTGTGTCTGTGCAATGCAGCAATGCAGTCTATGAATCCTCCACCGTGTCATTTAAGTGGTCACTTCTGGTTCCAAGAAACCAGGATGGTGATGGTCAAAATTCTAAAATCAAAGCTTCAAAACAGGAGTTTACAAAAGAGTGCATTTTTCCTTGACTTTTCCTCAAGCGCCACCATTTGGTCAAAATTTTAACCTATTCAGAGTTTTGATTTATATAACTGCAAAACGTAGAACATAGTTCAAAGCGCCTTTATATCTAATTCTACTTTCACAAAGTCACTCACATGGCTGTAGACTCTAAGTCTAGTAAATAAAGGTGCAGTATTTCATATTTTTATCCCTTAAGCCCTTTTTTTATTGATTGGTTTCTCTAATAATCAAAGGAGTCATGAGAAAATAGTTACCTTGGCATCGGGGAATGTGTCTTTAAAGAATGTTGGCAGCCATGACAAAAGAGTAAAGAAGGTGCTCGCCGTGCAGAGGTGCGTCACTATTACAGCACTGGTTATGAATGAAGAAAAACAAGTCTCAGTGAGCCCATTATAATTACACAACTACTTGCTCTGGGTTTTTTAGCACACAATGACACATTGACTTAGATACTGTTTTTCCTATTAGACAAAGGTTTGTATCTGTGCTATTTGTTATTAACCGATACCTCTATGAAGGTATGATGCATTATGTTAAAGTGAGTCAACAGCATAGTAATACTTACAAGCCTAAACTATCATGTAATATGTGGAGGTGTCAACAGGGATCAGATCAATTAAGACCACACATGTACTCTGTGTCGCTGAAAATGGAGCACATCAGGTGTATTACAGTGTATAAATATCTAGGTCATAGGGAGGGACTGGAAGGAAAAGACCTCAGAGACATGATTCAGACAGTTGAGGAACACCAACATAAATCCAATAATAAGATATTTTACATATTTCCACATTCCTCCACCTATTTTTTTTCTTCTAGCTCAACACACATGCAATGGTTACAATTAGTATTCTGAAATTTTGAGGTTGCAGTAAATCAGCTGAAGGATTACATCAGAACCTGAAGGCACACAGGCAAGATTATTGCTGCTTATCCATCTGAATATGAAAACAAGCATGCAGTACTGCACATGTGCACAGAGCATAAAATATGTGTGCAAAAATTATAGGTGCAATTGCACATAAAGTCACACCCTCATAAATAAACACAGGCTTTATCTCACCAGACAGCTGGTTGTTTTAAGAGCCGTAACCAATGTCTTTTGGTCAGTTTGGACTGGGCTCCACTGCTGCCCAGGGACTCCAAGGTGATTATCGGCCCTACAAAACACAGATAAAATACAGGAACATGAGCACAGAAGAAGATGCTGACTCCAGCTGAGCAGGTACAAGATAAGAGACAGCACAGAAACTACTGACACAGGTGAAGCATCACTTGCCTTCTCCTTTGAGTAGATATTTCCACATGCAGTAGGCCCACAGGACTGAAAGGAGTCCAGAAACATAAAAAACACTCTGCCAGCCGTAAAGGTCCAACATGAGGGAGCCTGCCCCCCCAATTACCAGAGTGCTGGGAAATAAAACCACAACAACATGACAAGTTAAAACACAACCCTGTAAAAAGACATTTCCACATGTGATTAGTATGACAGAATTTTATTGTGAAATTTCCTTATACATTTTTAAAGAAACAATAAAATCACCATATTTAATAGTAACTGCTATTAACATCAATAAAAGCACAAAAAACCTTCTTGCTTTGCAATAAAAACACCCAATAATGAACTAAGAAGGAACACTCAGCCTTTTCTCACTACTACCCAGTTATTGCATAACACTTGACTCACCCCAGATAGGAGCCACTACCCACGGTGCTCATGAGGAAGCCTCTTTCACTTTCCACCACCTTTTGTGAGCACAGACTTGCAAGAGAGGGGTAATGAACTCCTGACATGAAAACACAAAGCATAGCCAAATTTTAGAAGGGCTTAAGGTTCAGCGGAAGAACGTTACATATTATTGTCTAATAAGACAAACATAAAAATGTGACAGAAAATAGAAACAGAGTAGCACATATGATACTGTGCTGGGTTATTTGAAATAAAACAATGCAGTCAAATCAATTTAAGGACACTTTTAAATGACTAAACTTAATCGCTGTTCTAAAGCCAAACAAAGCAAAGTACAGATGTCTGTTTGACAAATCGAACATCCCACCAGCAGAGGTAAATATGTCTTGATTGCTCAACAAATATGAGAATTATTATTTGTTTTCTATATATAAAGTAGCCATGATGAATGTAGGATACTCAAAGATCTTGGATTCCTGGGATCTCACATTTTTAACATTAAAAGACTAGCTAGTGCAAGGGTGTTTTTAGCATTTCTTTGTTGTCTCTGCAGTGGACACGTTCAAGTCACATTCCTTGTAAGTGTGACTGACAAATTGAATCATTAAACACAAGACAAACGTCCGCAAACATGAACCAACAAGGACTTTAACATGTGTCTGCACGAGTTCATGTGGGTTAGATAGATTATTTCGACTTCCCTGATGCAGACAGTAAGTAGATGCATTGCAAACAGAATTTTGTAAAAAATGCCACAAAAAATAAATGAAAGACCATTTACTGGCAAATGCTCTTGAGGCATTAAAGGCAGCAGCAGTTGTGGTCAGATGAATAATGTCTGATTGCCCATCCCTACTGTTCTTGTGCACAATATCTTTAGAGCACACTGAGAAAATCTCACCAAATCTGGGGCAAACATTCACTTGGACTCAAAGAAAGTCACTCTGACCTCACATCGCTTTGTTGTCTCTTCAGTTGTTGCGAAGATGATATCTCAAGTAACCCTAAAGGAAATTTTGTGTCTTCAGGTTTGGCACGAATGTCTTCTTGGGCTCAAAAATGTTTCAAGGTCACATAAGGCCATAGATAGAATAGAAAATTACAAAAACGTTAAAAGGGGGGGGGGGAGTGGTGACATTTTATATTCAAAAGGTCAAAGATTTGCATATTTGCATGTTAAAGGTCTGAAAAATAATCAAAAAACTTCTGGCCCTCACTCAACACTGTACTTCAGAAGTCTTCACAATGGGAGTCCATTTAAACGGAAGCATGACTTTTTGGCAGGGACATACGACTGAAAAACAGCAATTACAGATGCAAATAAGTCTGGCAGTTATCGGGAACCCGAAACTGCGACCGATGGGAGTACCGGTACTGTCGAAGACCTTTTTCATTACCTGGATCTTACACCTCACTAATGTAATCTCAAGTGGTGATTCATCTTGCACACTGCTAATCTCACCTTGCAGTAGGCCCATGAGGAAGCGAGCTAGTGTCATAGAGAGGATCGGCTGGGAGCAGAAGTGGGCCAGGATTGGGGTGAAAGCTGTCATTGAACCCCAGGCTGCTGCAGACAGCAGGAGGACCTTCTCACCTCCCACCCTGTGAACAGAGCACAGATGGGTTGCATTAGCTTTAACTTTGGCCTACTAAGATATCAACTTTTGACTTCTAAGATATCAGCTTGGAAGAACACATTGAGAGGTTTTAATCTTTTGGATAACTTTGGCTGAAAATATAATCATAGAGAATATTTGATCTAAATAAGGTGAGCATTTAGATCAAGTATTTTGGACTGTTAACAGTTTCTAGAGTGGGAAAAAAAATACTGTGCAGACACCCATGCAGCTTATCTGTTAATGACACTGTGACTTAACATGACATTACAGGGCAAACATCTCGCTCTGTAGACTGAGCAAACACCACTGGGCTGCTTACGTCAGTGCCAGCACGGTTCAACATAAAGCGACTTGATTTTAATTACAACTCTAAAACTAGAACAGATGCCAACTGAAGACCCGCTTCAGAGTTCTGTAGACTCAAGATGATTCTCAATCATAAACCCAGAGCCTACCAACTTATAGAGCATGCGGTTTCTTACCGGTCACTCACGTAGCCTCCGAACACCTGAGTGAAGCAGTAGCCCCAAAAGAAGCTGCCCAGTACCATGCCGGACTCCCTCTTGCTCCAGCCGAACTGCTCTGCCATGCTGACGGCACAGATGGGCATCGCCACACGGGCGCAGTACAGGAGGCACGTCCCCAGCAGCAGCACCACTGTCCATATCCTTGCCACAGGCCTGCACCGGAGGAGAGCAGAACAATTTGAATTTGGCTGCACATCCCCCAACAGCTGGGGACAAACTTTGGCCTTGTTAGACCAGTTCGTAGGGGCTGTCTTATCTACAGTATGTGGCGGAAGCAAGTCCAACCTGTAGGGCATTCAACAGGGGTTAGTGGTGATGGGTTCTAACATGGTTTGGTTAGATTTATACATAAGATACTAGTATTCAAGATGTACATCATAACTTTATAATAGTTTATGGCAGTCTTTTCATAAAGGCAGCACTGTTATTTCCTTCTTTTTAGCCAAAACAGCACTGCATAAAAACACTGAGCCATGAAAGGCCAGAAAAGATACGTGTCACCACCAGATACAGCACTTCAGAAACCCTGAGAGGACCGGCAGGCATTAAGCGTCATTAACGATTTAAAAGTTAAAAACTCTCCCCCCTCCATATGGCCTCTGTGAGCCTTTTAGGCGGTGGGTTTGATTTAGTAGAGCTGTTAAAACATGGTTAAAACGAGCCCCGATGAGTTGGTGTTACCAACGGTTACCTTGACCAGCTGGTGTTGTGTTCAGGCCACTTCTTATGACACCCGGGGACGATCTTGGCGGGCGGGTGGTTGTCCTTGTGACAGACCAAATCTGGACTATAGGTCTTGCCATGTTTTTGAATAACTGCCATTCAACGTGAGGTGACGGACGGCAGCCTCTTCTCAACCGCTCCGGGTATACTGCCCTTTCTTCCCTTTCCGGTCGATCAGTGAGAAAAGTAAGCGTTCGGGTGAAAAGGGGAAATCTTCTCGTAAAAGTATGCGCGAAATCACATCATAGGATCCTGACGGTGAATTCCATACCCTGTAAAACTGGACTAACAGAGAGAGAGGAGGTGATCGCCGTATTCGAAACAGAGCTAGAAGGGGGGCAGTCTGTTTTTCCTGATGCCCTAGGAGGAGTAATCCACGTGTCAGTTTTTCTTCCCTGCCTCCTCCTCCAGCCAGCAGCCACGCAGCAGTTCTTCTTGTCGTCGCTAGGGTTAATCAGGAAGTGGTTTAGCCCGGCTGCTTCATCCGTTACCTTATCATCTGAAACGTCAGAGAGACGCCTGTGACTCCGGGCCCTCGGCGATGATGACGATGCAGTACTGCAAGTAGAAACAGAGCCTCCGCGGAGAACCAGGATGGGCTCTGTCGGTGAGCTGTCCTTGCCGGATGAAGATGTGATTCTCCCCGTGCTGAGATGCAGCTGTCGGGATGGGGCACCAAAATGCGCAGTACCTAGAAGGTTGCTGAAATGCTCCCCCGGCTATACTGAGTTAGCAGGAAATTGTTACATAACACGTCACAGCATGTATGCTGGTTGCCGGTGGGAATTAATGTACGGCAACAGTGTAAAGTAACAAACTTTTTGATAGTAAAATAAGAGGACAAATTAACAGCAGACTTCACCCACCCACACACACACACAAATATATATATATATACACATACACACACACACAAATTTATGTGTGTGTGTGTGTGGGGGGGGGGAGAGGTCAAAATGGATTTGACCAGTTTTTCCGAGGAGGAAGCTGAAGATGGCTGTAGTGTTAGATGTAGCTATGAGTAATGGTAACATCAGGTAGAAGGAATTCTCAGAAGCTTGAGAAATACCAAGGGCTGAGAGAGGTACTCAAGCAGATTTGAAGGGTGAAGCCAACAGTGACCCCCAGACTGGTAGAGTGGATAGACTGGTAGATCTCTGTTCAGAAGAGTGCAGTTCCAGGAACAGCAAAGACCCAAGCTTGAAGGATAAAGACTGCCCGCAGGGGCAAGTTAAGAATTTAAGATTTTTTTAGTTGCATATTTAGTCACCGTTTAGATATCACCGCAGTGTGTTGTGTCTCTGTCTCTATCTCATCCAATCACTAGCTTACTCTTCTGTTACACCAATCCTTTGAATATCCTTTGAATTTGAATCCTTTGAATACATCAGTGAATTTTCTCTGTGTTCTTCCTCTTTTTTTCCTGTCTGGCATCTCCATATTCAACATCTTTGTCTGGCACATCCATTTTCCCTCCTCTGCACATGTCTAAACCATTACAACCTTGCCTCTTTATCTTTGTTTCCAAAGCACTTAACCTAAGCTGTCCCTTTGATATGCTCATTTCTAATCCTGTCCATTCTTGTCACTCCCAATACAAATCTTAATAGCTTCAGTCTGCCTCCTGTCTTTTTGTCTGTGCCACTGTCTCCAAACCATGGATCCATACAAACACGCAGAGGCCTCACTGTCATCTTATAAACCTTCCCTTTCACTCTTTCTGCTGTCCTTCTGTCACAAATTCCCCGACAACCATTTTCACCCAGTCTACCCTGCCTGCACTTTCTTCTTCATCTTTCTTGTGCACTGTTAGTTGCTATGGATGACAGACCCCAGGTTTTCAAACTCATGTCATCTCACTAGATCTCCTCCTTGCATGTTCACCTTTCCACTTATCTTTTTCCTATTCATTCACATGTACTCCATCTGGCTTCTTATACTCCAGAACATACCTCCACCACTCCAGGCTCTCTTCCATCTCTCCCTACTCTCATTAGAGATCACCTATACATGAATGCATCAGTAATAAGTATGATTCACAGGCAGGACACTTTCTAGAGTTAATAAAGTGAACACTTGTTTCACAGCATGTCATTCATCATTGTGTCTCTTTCAGTGAATTCCTATAAGTGAAATTTTGATATTGTTTGTTTGGTAACAGTCAGTATAACATGGTAATGTTTAATGTAATTGGTAAGCTGTCATATACCAGAATTTTAATGGAATTAAATATACTTGATTGCTCTTTACCTCTACAGTTTGAAGTCTCTAGAATTGAAACACACCAAGTCTTTCAACACTTGCCCAGTTTAAAAATCCCACTTTTATTGCAAAATAATATCCCAGCAAAAAAAGAAAAGCACATTAAATTTTGCAAAACAGCGACTGGTTTCATAAATGTAAATAAATCCATCTGTAAAAGTGCCTCCATGTCTGCGGACATATTATCCATTCACATCTTTAAACATTATCAACAGTATTCAAAACACTGAAACTGAGGCTGCCTTTACACTTGATGGCATTCCGGTAATCTCCTAGATTTTCCCTCTATTGCTAATATTATATTTAGTCTGAAAGTCTTTGTGGGCATCTTTTTTTAATAATGCCTCAAGCAACAATACAGCATAAAATCTGAAGCAGATTTTAACTTTAAAAGGTAACAGTAGCTTCAAACACCCCAAGTATCAAGTTGTGGCTACTGTCGTCACACAAGAGTAGTAGCTGAAAGACCAACAGCTTAGCTGAGCAGACTTTTTTTCTAGGGATGGAATATATGTTTATTTGAAGCAGTGCACACTAAGCCAACCATTTATCCTGATCAAACTTTTCCTCCTCTAAGTGGTTACACACAGAAAGTGATAGCCTAATTTAGGCTTTATTCACACATTCCAATGCCAACAACTTTCCCTGCCAAAAGACAGAAAAACTAGTGTAACTTAAGTATACTAATTTTATATAAACAAATATGTAAATTAGAATACCAAGTGAAATACTTGCACGTCACTTTAGTGTGAGAGGTCATTTTAAAATGCCATCCAGTTTCCTGCACATTCTGAGTTAATAAAGTATCAAAAAGCAACCCTTACAAAAAGAAAAGGTTGTACTCTATATGAGTCAGTTTGTTGCGGGGTATGAATAGATAAAGGAAATGTGTCCATCTTGTGATGCTGTGGTACTTTTTTCACTTTGATCCTTATTTTGGGTCTTCAATGGTTCCCTTGCTGAGGTCAGTCATTTTAGGATACTTCACTTTCTTTTGGTCAAGTTCATTTTGAGCCCACAGCAGCAGCTTCAGGAGCTTGGCCAGCTTCGGGGTTGACTCTCTGTTTTCATAGTCTAGTACACACTGATTTACTTCACTCCACACCTAAAAAAACAGAAAGCAACATATAGAATAATGTCTTGTGTATGAAAATGAGATCACTTCATTTGATGTTCTCAGATTATAAAAATCCGTCTTCAGAACTACAGCAGACGTCACAGGATGAAGGTCACTTCCTGTTGATGGGAGTTTTTATCTCACACCATCACTAGCTGCTGCTCATAAGGGACTGTCTGATTGTTGGAGTTATCTTTGTAATACTGTTGGGTTTAAACTTAATAATATAAAATTCCCTGAATTGACTGTTGTAAATTCGCACAACATAAAAAAAGCTGAATTGAACTGAACTTTACAAACGCTCACTGGGTGAGAGTAGTACTGATAATTTAAATTGGCTTCTTATGTAAAACTGCTAGAATGTTCTCTTCAATCAGTTAAAGGACACTTTGCCTATACAGTAAATCAGTTTAAAATTATAATGTGTGTATAATAATTATAATGTGCTGATTCTACCTTTTGCCTCTGCATCATGTTAAGGAGGTCTCCGAAAGGTGACTCTTCTGGGTTGTCAAATGCCAGCAAGGCCAGCGTCCTCTCCATCTCTGTCAGACATTCTCGGCTTTCTTCCCCCTGTTCTGCTAGCTGAGACTGAGCAAATTCAAGGGCAGCTTCAGTCTCCCTCAAACGAATCAGCTCAATAAGATGCTGCTGCTGCAAAAACCAGAAAGCCATGGATGCAATCAGGTGTTAAAATAGCAAGGCATACATAACAAAGAAGCAGTTATTAAAGTACAAAGCTGAGATGTCTCACCTGGAGATGAAAGTAGAGGTAACGATTTGTGTCCAACAGCTCTGGGTGCAGACTGTTGATTAGGGCGATAGCATCCTGGATCTGTCCTTTCAAGATCATTTCTCTGATCTTAATTCTTTCATCTAAGGAGTCCAAGTCCACACTAGGCTCTATCCCAGACTCCATCCTGAACTTCTCTGCTGCCTCCTTAAAACCCTCTGTTGGACAGGAAAAAAAAAATATACATAAGAAAAAATCCGCTCCCAAAATCCACACTCACATCTGTACTTGGCTTCAGATGTCTGTAAGAATAGACATCTGAAACCCAACTTTCTGTAACAAAAACCACAAAAAGATACCTCACCTGTCACCAGGTAGTTCATAATGAGTCTGTTCATATCAGCCCTCTGGATGTGGACATTGTTGAGTTTTTCCATCCACTCCTCCCTTGTTATATCCTCCGGCTTCTCTGCATAACTCATTATGATAAGATCCTGCAGGAGTGCATCGGGGTTATGTTTACAATTTAAAAAGATATAATTTTAGACACCGAGAATATTGGCTTATGTAGTATTAACGGTTTATGTAACTAACTGTAATTCCTTCAGTGTGACTGCAACATGACAACATGACATATGAAATTCTACGTAACAATAGTTTGGGCCTTCTCTGAAAAACACAACACTGAAGCCTGACTTTCGTCAACACGAATCAAAACAAAGATAACCTGCACCTTTAAAAGCATATACTTCGGATAAACGCATCAAGGACGAGCCTTAATATATTTAATTATATTCTATTAGTATTTATATACTACATAATGTCCACATAATGGGTAGTTTTATCACAATACCTGAATATTTTGTCGCTACTTTCAAGCAGTAGCTAGGTAGCTAACGGAGAGTAAGCCTCTTCTTCTTCTTCCTTCGTCTTCCTTATTTCCGGTAGCAGAATGTGCCGCAGAGAAAATGCTGCCCCCTAGAATAAATCCGAAGCACAGCAAATGCACACTCCGTGACAAAGTCCATTGTGCATAAAACATACCGTTTTCAGTGCGGTTTGAAGAGGACCACAGGTGTAGAATAGGAGTTAGAACAATCTAAAAATGTCTGTATTCATGTCTCTTCTTCAAAAAAGAGCTTTCTTCAGTAATTACCGCGAAATTAAGTTAGTGTGAATATCCTGATAAATCCTAAACCTGATCTGTTCAAATTATCAACTGACCAGACTTCCCTTTGTATTGTATTACAGCTATTTAAACGATCATTTCACTGGTGAAGAAAATATATTATAAATGCATGAGCCACCCGTATTTCTTTCAATGTTGCTTCCAGGGAACCAGATTTTCTTGTAATTTTGTTAAACTGTTCTTGTATGCTTTTTTTTTTTTTTTTTTTTTGCAAAAAAACCCAAAACATTCTTAGTCAAGTTCATAGCCATTTTCAGAGAAATATATATATTTTGTCTCTTAGGGCACTTAACAGTTACCAATTTATCATTCAAGCATAAAAAAGCACTTAGTTCGAGGGATGAACCAGTGCTGTGTTTACACATACCAAATAAATTGGCAAAAAAAAAAAGATGTAAGTATCTTTATGCACTTTGTTACTAGCGATCTGCCATTTGTTTCAAGGATGGGAACAATAAACTCCGCCTCTTCCTGTGGCCTGTTAACTGTTTCTATGGTAACGACGCCGTTAAAGCTTCACAAGTCGGTTCAGAGACTAAATTGCGATTATTTATGAGTAAACTAAGCAAAGCGTAAATGTATTGGAGGAACAAACAGGTGAATCGACAGATTTTCACTGCAGGTAAACACTGTAATAAATAATGCAACGTAACGTTTGCCTGTTCATGGTGAAATGTTAGCAGAACACTAAAGTTAGTTAACCAAATAGCTTGGAATCTTTCAGCTAGTTTTTCTTCTGGTTCTCTTCAGTTTCTTGCTGTCAGGAATGGCCACCTCTCCCGGAGTGTTCAAAAACACACAGAAAAGGATGTCCAACTTTCCAGTCCTGCCCCCTATTGAAGGGGCACAACAGCTTGGAGAAATTGAGCAAATCATAGCCAAGAAGGAGGAAATAGCGGAGAAGGTAGCGGTCTCCAAGAAGCTGCTGAGACACAAAAGGAGCAAAATGGAAGTAAAGCAACGCCTAAAGATACTGTATGTCCTTTCTTCAGCTATGATTTATTTAATTTTTTTTTCTGTGTTAAAGTAGTCCATATGTCTGACATATGCAGGTATTTATATTGGTTTCTGTTTCCTGAAGTGTGGCAGTTTGTTGCTTGAATTTTTTAGGGTCTCTAAAGCAGCGGAGGATTTAAGACAGAACAGAGAGAGGGGAGTTGTCCGCAGCTTGTCCCCAGAGCCACAGCTTCCACCTTCTGTATGGCATCTACTTATTTATGCATACATACATACAAGTACTAGCTAAATAAGAAAATATTCCCCAAAATAATGGTATATTTCAATCCTTACTTTACAGATGCTTAGTGAGCAACGGAAACAAATGGTATGTGTACTTTTAAGTATTAAATTTGATATGTGAACAGACAACCTCATTAACATCTATGTTAATCCTTGACTATTTAATGTATTTCCACTTTTACAGATGAATTACAACTTCCTTAAGCAGTGTGTGGAGAGACGCGAATGTCCAGTTATTCAGCAGCAGTGGTTAGACTCGATTGTAGATCGAGTCCCAGCAAGACTAAGAGGCAGCCCCGAGTCAGAAAAACTGCTGCAGGAGCTCTGCAAGGAAGTCAGCGACAATTTCAATAGTGTAATTGTAAAGTACACAGGTATTTCCAGTTATTTATGTTGTATGAATGTACAGTGCAGTGCAAGAGTGTAGGTACTGAAATTAAAAACAGAAAGCTTTCAAAAATATGTTTTATTTTAATTTTTAAATGTAGTAAAAAAACAGTTTTCCAACAGTAAAGAAGAAAGTTGTATTCCTTTTTCAGCAGTAACTTGAAGTAATCGTTTTCTATATGATTTCATCAGTCTCCCACATTGCTGTGTAGGAATCTTGGCCCACTCTTTTTTACAACGTTGATTCGATTGTGGTTTGTGTGTGTTTGTTAATGCACAACTGGGAATCTGCAAAATTTTAATTGTTTTATTTTTGACCAAGTGTTAGCTGTTGGACAGATGGCCTCACATTTGGGTCTTGAATACTTTGGTATTCAATGGTGGACTCAGTAGCTCCAAAACAGTGTCAGATTATTCAGTGCTGTACTTCACAGCTGATATGAGGTGTTTCTGATATGCTGTGTTTGGGTTTCATCCAACAAGACACTGTGTGCCATGGCCAAACATCTCCACTTTGGTCTTGTTTGTCCAAAGGACATTACTCCAGAAGTCTTCGGGTTTTATCAGATGCAACTTTGCAAACCTAAGCTGTGCTGCCATGTTCTTTTTAAAGAGGAGATGCTTTTCTCCTGGAAATCCTTCATAACAAGCCACACTTGTTTAGTTTTCATGGTTCTGGCTTTAAATAGTTAACAGGTTATAGTCTGAGCTGCACCTCTTACTTTTTTTTTGGAGCGTCTCTGAGCATTGCACAGTCAGACCTTGGCGTGGATTTGCTGGGATGTCTACTCCCTGGGAACAGTGTGGCATTGCATTAAAACACACCTGAATCCTCCGGACTAGCAAACTAACAAGATGTTTTCCTTTGATAGAGGTGGTCACACAATCAGTTGATTTGACTGCAAATCAGATCAATCACTTATTAATTTCAATGGAAGCAGAAGGGGTGTGCAATTCAGTGAAAGTTTTCTTTTTCAAATCCATATAAATGTAAACATTTGCATGGTCTTCCAAGCAGCTTAGACACCATACCTTAGTTTTTCTGTGGCTTTATACTTCCCCAAAGTGATTTCTTGTTAAAACTGGGGCTCTGGGGTAGCAGGATTTTGCAGGACTTTTTGTTGCAGGTTTTTTCAACTCACTTTAAGTGTTTTATGGCTATTGTTATGTTGCACAATGACAATATCTGCTGATCATATAGATTAGAGTCTAAACATCTAGATTGTCTTAAACTAACCAGATATGTATCACTGGTATGTTGATCTCCTATAGTGGGCACAGTGTTAAAGAATCCACAGGCAGATGGATTGAACTCAGAAAAACAGAGCGCTACACAACCAAAGTGAGTCCTTAGTGTGCGTTTAGATCTGTGATTTAGACATAATGACTAATATTCATCAGTCTTTTTATGTTCCCATTTTTAAACTGTATTTTTGATCATTTGCAGAATTCTCAGCTTCTCCCGTCCATGGCATGATAGTTTTATCAGAAGCCGCAAGATGATAAAGGCAAACTTGCATATTCTTAATCCTGTAATGCAGACTCTGTTGGATCTTGGAAACACAACATTCTCTTCACTGGTCCTAATTGAGCTTTCATCATACAGGTGAGGGATGTGAACATAAAGGCAAACAGGCAAATTTGACCTGTCTCAGCAAATATAGACTTCTATTTGATTTTACTTTGGCTTCTGTTGATATAGAGCTTCAGGACCCGTGGATTCTAAGAGCCTACAGAACAAAATGGCTGTGGAGTGTAAGAGGACAGAAGATCGCATCATGAACACCTGGTTTCCCAAAGTCATCCACCTTTTAACAAATCAAGAAACTCTCAAGGGAGTTAAAGAGGAGAAAATTGATTCCTTTTACAATTGTGCTTCCACCCTAATTTCCAATCAGGTAAAATGATGCTCACTATATTTTAACCTGAAGAATGTCATAAAGACCATTTCATAATTGGCAGTTGACAGCTAGTAAAATCAGTATTTCACAGTGTTTCATTTAATGAAAAGCTTAAATATATGTAAAATGTGATTCTTAATTGTACAGTTAGTCTCATGCATATGTTTTTCTGTAAATTCGTAGCTGAAATCTCTTCTTCATGGAAGTGTGGAGGAGTTTGTCGGTGTATTTGATCCAAGCAATCACCACCGCTTGCCCATCTTTCGGATGGCTTTAACCTTTGACGATGAAAAGATGGAAATTTATCCCGCCTTACAAGATCTGGAAGCTGCTGTTCTTGACATTCTAAGTGCCATAACAAACACTTTTCAGGTGAAATTATCACTTTATGCCAAATGTGTCAAATTTATGCTAAATTTGCCAAAAATGCATTCAGAGCTGGTAATGATATCTATGACATTGTTCTACAGAAAGTACAAACTGTCCAGTCGTGGCTGGCACAAAACACATCTTTATTTATGGATGCCAAGGTGACTGATCAGATCCATGCTTGGGCTCAGGCCACCGTGAAGAGTGCTGTGCGCAGAAATCTAGAGGAGCCTGACAAATATTTCCAGAACTATGGTAACGTGCCATAATATGGTCATTTGTAATCTGCACTCCAGTAATATTGCTTCAGTTTATTGGTGAAATTTGTGGTTTATTTCGTAGTTGACAGTTACGACTGGCTGGTTAATGGAACTGCACAGGCTAAAGTAGAGACGTTTATGGAAGAGGAACACTCTTTTGATGAATACACTAAGGTAGGAAATCATAAAGTCGAATTCAGATTCTTGCCTTATCTTGTTTTATCTTGTTTTCTGGTGACTGTCATTGTGTAATCTCACTGCTTATTAAAGCAAGTGGAGGAGTTTCGTGCTCTGTCAAAGGAGATTATGAGCCTCCCATCAAAAGCCCGCTTCACAATGGTCCATCTGGACTGTGAGGAGCTGAAACAAGGGCTTGCCAACAAAGCCAAAGCTTATGCCGAAATACTTCTGAAGAAATTAGTCTCCAGGCACCATGAACAAAATCTAGAGTAAGTCAGTTCTTATAATACTACCCAACAAATCTGTCCTTCTATGCTTAAATTGGTCACATTTTAATTCTTGTTTGTGTGTGTGTGTCTGTAAAAGGATTTGCTCTGAGTTTGAAAACATCAGAATGAGAGCTTTGAAAGTTCCAGAGAATACAGAGGAAATGGCTCAGATGCTTGACTTTATACATGAAGCTAAGAGTAAAGGTCTTGCAGAGCTTAATGAAAAAATTAAGGTAAATAAACCAGTAATTGCTTCCACCTGTTATAAAAGCATACTAATTTTTGATGTCTTGCATCAATTCTAACCTGGTTTGCTGTCTCGCTTTGACAGGAAGCATGCTGCAGACTAATCTACCTCTTGGAAGTCCACGTCATTGAAGCAGAGGATATGGAGCTTAATTCGACTGTTTTTCTCTGGCCACAAAACATCCTTCATACTTTTGAACTCAGTGATGAGGTAATGTGGTAGCGTGTGCTTAGTTCAATATAACATGAGCGTTTTGTTTTGTTATGAATAATCCTGATTCTGGACGGCTCTATTGTTTTCCAGTTAATGGAGAAGGCCAAGAAGAAAGGAGAGGATGAGTTGGTTGCTAAAAGAGAAAAATTAATGGTGCAGCTTGAAAAGTTGGGACACAGGACTGAGGAGTTTAAATTTCTCTCTGAGCTGGAAATGATGCAACAGGTAGAGCATGGTTTATGTTTCAGAATACCTTTAATGAAAGAGTTTTTTCTTCCTTTCTTTTTTTAGTAAATTCTTTATTTGTATTCTTGCCTGTCCCATCTGTACAGTAAATATGTTTGTTACATTCTTTGAAAGTCCAGTGGATATGGGGAAGCAACAAAGGAGGGTCTAGGTCAGGGGTCTCAAACTCCAGGCCTCGAGGGCTGGTGTTCTGCAGGTTTTAGATATCACCTTTTAGATATCATACACCTGAATCAAATGATTAGTTCATTACCAGGCCTCTGAAGAACTTCAAGACATGTTGAGGAGGTAATTTAGCCATTTAAATCAGCTGTCTTGGATCAAGGACACATCTAAAACCTGCAGGACACCGGCCACCGAGGCCTGGAGTTCAAGACCCCTGGTCTAGGTTGAAAGAAGAGACAAGAAAGCAAACTTGGCAATTAAAGTATTTTCATTGATTAAACTGAAGAAGACAGTCAAAACACTGTCACCATTACTATCACCTTAAGTACTCTGGCCTATTGCTGAGTAGAGTCAGCTGCACAGAAGGGTAGGGCCTAAAGCTTGACAGCGAGCAAGACACACCCACAGGATCAAAAATCACAGTAGGCCATGCTAGGGATGTAGCTTAGCTTAAGAGACAGTCTGTCCAATATATGCCATCGCCAAGCTTCAGGACCTATGCCTGGCCGGGTTCGGTTTTTGCATAATAGTGATTTACTTCTGAACAGAGTAGATTATCCGTTGCTCCAGCCTGATGCTAAAAACTTCAATTCTGAAAGAACTGTAAAATTTAGCAAAAAGTGATACAACTTTATACTCCTGGCCTAAATTGCATGTTATTTTGACATATTTATTACACAGCAACAATAAGACTGTATTATTTGTTTTGTTATTTCCAGCTTAGACGCTAATCAATAGCAAAACATGTCAGCAGCATTGCTATAACTGGTATCTCTTTTTTTTAAATCAGTATGTTGCGGATGTCCGAATAGTTCAGAAACTTCTCCACGAGGCTGAGGAGGCTATTACACTCATTAATAAGGAAGAGGCCTTCTACAAGTGGGACCTGACATGTTTCCCAGAAGTTGAGATCATCAAAGAGAATATCGAACCATATCAGAAGCTGTTTGGATTTGTCCTGAACTGGCAGCGCACAGAGAGCAGGTCAGATTCCTATTTGATGCATGCGGTTCCTTTTTTAAATTTTTAAATCCTGCTAACCTTTTGTTTCTTTTGTGCCTAGGTGGATGGATGGCTCCTTCCAGGACCTTAATGGTGAGACGATGGAGGTAAAAGTGGATGAATTCTATAGGGAAATCTTCAAGATGCTCAAGTTTTTCCAACAGAAAAAGATTAAGGCTGCGCAAGAGATGGAGAGGATCTCTGAGAAGAGGCGACACCCTACTGAGGATGATGTGACAAAGGAAGAAAGCCCAACTATCAGTTTGTGTTCGGCTGTAATGGAGCAGATTAAAAACTTTAAGGTATTCTACACAACTGATATTTAAAAAGAGTTCATTAACAAAGTGTTGCTTTTTATGGAATGCCATTAAAAGGAATGTGTTTGTGTTTAGAAACATATCCCCCTGGTGTCCATCTTGTGCAACCCTGGCCTCAGATCTCGCCACTGGACCCAGATGTCACAGATAGTTAGCTATGAAATCACCCCCAATGGTGGTACAACACTACGGAAAGTTCTCAAGCAAAATCTGACTCCATACCTGGAAGACTTTGAGTCCATCAGTGCTGCTGCCAGCAAAGTGAGAAGATTTTGAAAGTCTGTGTGTGTTTATACAGGTTGTACTTTATTCTTTGTGTTAAATTATATATGTCCACTCTATTACTCACTACAGGAGTTTTCCCTTGAGAAGGCTATGAAAACCATGGTGGGCATTTGGGATAGTGTCTCCTTTCACCATCAACCTTACAGGGAGACTGGCGTTTCCATCTTGACCGCCTTAGATGACATTCAGACAATGTTAGATGACCAGATTGTGAAGACTCAGACTATGAGGGGCTCACCTTTCATAAAGCCCTTTGAAAATGAAATCAAGGTTAATATGAGTTTTATATTTGCATAACAAATAAATGCTGAATTTGCCTATTAAATTTGTATAATTTGGCACCTGGGAGTATTTTTTTTAACCTCCTACATATTGAGAAAGCTTTAACCATTTGTTCTGTGATGTTAGCAATGGGAGGAGCGTCTGCTTCGTATCCAGGAATCCATAGATGAGTGGCTGAAAGTACAAGCCCAGTGGCTTTACCTGGAGCCCATCTTTTCATCCAAGGACATCATGCAGCAGATTCCAGAAGAGGGGCGACTTTTTCAAACTGTTGACAGGAACTATAAAGAGGTTATGAGGCATTGTGTTAAGAACCCTAAGGTAAGAAAAAATGCATTTACATTTACAGAAAGTAAATCTAAAACTATAATTTTTTGGTTGATTAACTGGATAATTTGTTAACATAGATTCTCCCAGCAACCTCGCTACCTGGTTTGCTAGAGAAACTGCAAGAATCCAACACCCTTCTTGATAGCATTATGAAGGGCTTGAATGCATATCTGGAGAAGAAACGTCTGTTTTTTCCTCGGTAAAAATATTTTTTTGCAGATTTTATTTCTGTCCAGATCTTTCATATTATCACAGATTTTAATATGTAATGCTAACCCTGGTGATAGGTTCTTCTTCTTGTCCAACGATGAAATGCTGGAGATTCTGTCTGAGACCAAGGATCCACAGCGAGTGCAGCCACATCTGAAGAAGTGCTTTGAGGGTATTTCCAAACTAGACTTTCTTCCCAATTTGGATATCCAGGCAAGGCAGTCACACATGTTGTTTTCATTACATAATGGTGTGGATGATTAAGCCTTTGACTAAACTGCACAATGTTCTTGTTCAGGCCATGTATAGCAGTGAAGGGGAGCGCGTTCAGCTCATCCAGCACATCTCCACGTCCGAAGCCAAAGGAGCTGTGGAGAAGTGGCTGATTCAGGTGGAAGACGTGATGCTTCGGAGTGTTAGAGATGTAATAGCCCGGTCCAGGGTGGTGAGATCACTGTTCTTCATACCTAATTTGAAATAGTATTATGGTTTACTTACAATGCTGTCATACTGTGTATGATCCTGTGCATCAATATATATATATATATATATATGCATGTGAGTCAGTGACAAATGAACAGATGTATATGGGTGTCTTTGGCAGGCATACGCTGAGACTCCACGGAGCCAGTGGGTCACGGAGTGGCCTGGGCAGGTGGTACTTTGCACCTCACAGATTTTCTGGACATTGGAGGTTCATGAGGCTATCAGAGCACACCCTAACGTGGGTCCTTTTACATGTTTCTAATAAAGAAGTGATGTTTCTCACTCTTGATCAAGTGACCTGAGTATCTTTTACAATGAACTAGACACCTTAAAAATATCACCTTGGGAAGAAACTAAAATAGTAGCCGGCTGTTCTCTGCAGGGTTTAAAGAACTACTATCAGAAACTTCAGAGTCAGCTGAATGACATCGTAGAGCTGGTGAGAGGAAAACTGGCCAAGCAAACACGGATTACTTTGGGAGCTCTGGTCACAATTGATGTCCATGCCAGGGATGTAGTCATGGAGCTTATTGAGAAAGGTACTGCAAGAACAAAACAGGTTTATTAGTATTATGCATTATTATATAAAATACCTTTGAACGATAAAGAGAAAATGCACAGCGATTAAAATGTTTTCTGGATTTTTAATAGGTGTATCACAAGAAGCTGACTTTCAGTGGCTGGCCCAGCTTCGTTATTACTGGAGTAGTGATAATGTTCGCGTTCGCATAATCAACTGTGATGTTAAGTATGCCTATGAGTATCTGGGGAACTCGCCACGCCTGGTCATCACTCCTCTGACTGACAGATGCTATCGAACCCTGGTAAGAAAACATTTCTTAAAAATAGTTAATTAAATATGTTTCAGAACTTGCATACTTTTGCTTTTGCTGTAGGAGTGATAACTGACATCATATTTTAACTATTCTTTTTGAGATTGGAGCTTTCTACATGAATTTGGGTGGTGCACCAGAGGGTCCAGCTGGAACAGGAAAGACAGAGACAACTAAGGATCTGGCTAAAGCACTTGCTGTGCAGTGTGTCGTCTTTAACTGTTCAGATGGACTGGATTATCTGGCTATGGGAAAAGTAACATCCACAAGTTGAAAATTTTCCTTTCTAATGCTTTTTCAGACATTCAAAACATGGTTTACTAACTTGTAATTTCATATAGTTTTTTAAAGGTCTTGCTTCATCTGGTGCGTGGGCCTGCTTTGACGAATTCAACCGTATTGAGCTGGAAGTGCTGTCTGTAGTGGCCCAGCAGGTTCTCTGTATTCAAAGGGCCATCGAGCAGAAGCTGGAGTACTTTGACTTTGAAGGGACCATGCTCAAACTCAATCCCAACTGCTTTGTGTCCATAACAATGAACCCTGGCTACGCAGGACGATCAGAACTCCCAGACAACCTCAAGGTCTTTTACCAGTAAAATATTTTATCACACATAGCATACACATTGCTGTTCTGTTTCAAATCACACATGCTGGTGCTCTACACATCCTTAAGTATAATCTGAAAAACGTATGTTACTGTTCAACGTTTTTTTATATTTTCTCTGTGCAGGTTTTGTTCCGAACAGTTGCCATGATGGTGCCCAACTATGCACTTATAGCTGAGATATCTCTGTATTCATATGGCTTCTTAAATGCCAAACCTCTCTCGGTGAAGATTGTGATGACCTACAGGCTTTGCTCAGAGCAGCTCTCCTCTCAGTTCCATTATGATTATGGCATGAGGGCTGTCAAAGCTGTCCTTGTGGCTGCAGGAAACCTCAAGCTCAAGTATCCCAAGGAGAATGAGGACATTCTGGTATTTACTAAACATCGATCTATACTTTGTGTCCTGATTGTGAACTTTATTGCCAGTTTTTGATCCTTTCAATTTCTTATTCATGTTGTAACATTCAGCTCCTGAGATCCATAAAGGATGTTAATGAGCCCAAGTTTCTCTCCCATGATATTCCGCTGTTCAATGGAATCACCAGTGATTTGTTCCCAGGCATTTGCCTTCCCGAGGCTGATTACCAGGTCAGTGTTGATTTGGGTCCATATTGTTTTGCCCAAAATCTAACAAAACCCTTTATTTGTGTGGTTATGTGTGTTAGAATCTGTTTTTTGTTTGTCAGCTGTTTCTAGAGGCTGCTAAAGAATGCTGCAAAAATCACAATGTACAGCCAACAGACGTTTTCATACAGAAGATGATCCAGACCTATGAGATGATGATTGTTAGGCACGGGTATGTTATGTGTTTCAGTTTCCATGCTGGTGTACTATATTATGATTTCCTGCTTGATATTCACATGATTGGAAAATGGCTTGGAGGAAATGATCTAAAATTCAATATGGATTTATAAATATTGTTATAAATACTGTTTTTAAGATTCATGCTGGTGGGAGAGCCTTTTGCTGGAAAGACCAAAGTGCTACATGTTTTAGCTGACACTCTGACTCTCATGAATGAGAGAGGACACGGCCAGGAGGAGAAAGTCATCTTCAGGACGTTAAACCCAAAGTCAATTACTATGGGACAGCTGTTTGGACAGTTTGATCTAGTTTCTCATGAGGTAAACCCGTGCCATCGATCTTTTGTTTTACAGATAAATAAAAGTGTGTTTACAGTATTAACATAGAGGTGGCTTTAATTTTTTATCCTCATTCTTAGTGGACAGATGGGATTGTGGCTAACACGTTTCGGGAGTTTGCATCGGCTGACACTCCCGACCGTAAATGGGTGGTGTTTGATGGTCCAATAGATACACTATGGATTGAGAGCATGAACACGGTGCTGGATGACAACAAAAAGGTACATGTTGCACAGTAAAATAATGTATATAATATATATAATGTAATTATATATATTTTTCTGTTTTTCATACCTTTTTATTTTTTGCTTCCTTGACAGTTGTGCCTGATGAGCGGTGAGATCATCCAGATGTCAAGTCAGATGAGTTTGATTTTTGAAGCTATGGATCTATCACAGGCCTCTGTGAGTTGGATGTTTGCAGTTAATAAAGTTATTTGCTAATCTTATTTTAAAATGTAAAATAATTTCTAGTTAATTTGAAAAATGATAACCTTTCTTTTATGAAGAAAACTGTCTTTCTAAAAGGTGCTTGATAAGACTGTTACTGTAGCATTACTGTAGCTTGAATTGATAGGATGCTTTTTTCTGCATTTTCTCCAAATGAAGCCAGCCACAGTCAGTCGATGTGGTATGATCTACATGGAACCATCTCAGCTGGGCTGGAAGCCCTTGGTGCTCTCCTGGATGAACACTCTTCTTGATGATCTTCAGACTCCAGACAACCGTTCCTTGTTACTGGAGCTTTTCCACTGGCTCCTGCCACCCGCTCTCACAATGCTTCGAAAACATTGCAGAGTAAGTGGCCTCAGAATCCAGGGAGTGTATGTGTTATTCACATTATATCAATACAATAATTATTTGACATGCTAAATTTTGGTTTGGTTTACAGGAAGTCGTTTCCAGGAGCAACAGCAACATTGCGGTGTCTTTGTGTCGACTGTTTGAGATGCTTCTCACTAAACCTGTGAAGACGGGTCAAAGTGATAAAAATATCCGCTGCTGGATAATGGTAAAAGGGCTTATATCTTTTAGAATTTGATATAATATTTGAACTTATTTATTCAAAATACTTGTTAGGATCTGCACCTTGCAAATGTTTTGCAAAAATGTTTTTTGTATATGCACTTTGCACTGCTACTTTTTCTTTTTGCCCGCAGGCAGCATTTGCATTCTCACTCGTGTGGTCTGTGGGTGGGAGCTGTGATGCAGACAGTAGAGAGAAGTTTAGTAGCTTCTTCAGGTTGATTGTTGCAGGACAAAAAAAAGAACATCCTATCCCTGAAACAGTGGGAAAATGGGAGTGTCCATTTGAGGAGAAGGGGCTAGTGTATGACTATTTCTATGAGGTATTGTGTAATTATGTCACTCAGAAGACTTTAGCTTGTGTTATACCAGAAAATCATAATATGTTCTTTCATTTCCAGTTTAAAGGGAAAGGCAAATGGTTTCACTGGAATGAGGCCATTAAAAACATCAACCTGGGCGACAAAACCACCAAAGTGCAAGAGATCATTGTACCCACCATAGACACAGTTCGCTACAACTACTTGATGGATCTTTGCATCAACTACGAAGTGTCAGTATTCTCTGAGGGATTGGTCAAAACTGTTTTTGTTGTTCTTTGCATCTTTAGTACTATGATAATAGTGCATAGCCTGAACTTATATACATTTAATCAAACATAATACATTTAAAAATATATGTTTTGTTTTGCCTTTAAGTCCTTCCCTGTTTGTGGGTCCTACTGGAACTGGAAAATCTGTGTATGTGAAGGAAAAACTCATGAATAATCTGGACAAAGACCAGTACCTACCCTTCTTCATCAACTTTTCAGCCCGCACAAGTTCAAACCAAACTCAGGTCAGTGTGAGAGACATGAGACATACAGTTCTTAACAAATGTATTAGACCACCTGTCATACAAATGAGAAAATAAATATTAACAAATATTTTTTTGAAAATCTGCCTAAAACTTACATAAAAGGAACAAGAAACATTTTATACCCAAATTTGACCTGATGCACTGGTCAAGAGCATAACTTTCAACCAAAATTTTTTTTTTCTGTTCAGGAATGCAAGTAAATAACTATAATTTGCCATCTTAATTCCAAAATAATAATGCGCTTCAGTAATTATTAATGTTAGCCTTAAAAATCTGATTTTGATCAAAGAAGTTGCACATACTGCTAAATTAACCATTGGTGGTCTAATAAATTTGTTAAGCACTGTATGTGAAATAATGTCCCTGTAGAGAAACAGCTTTAGTGATCATATATTATGTGAGGTGTTTGTTTGTTTCTAAACAAATAAGAGGTTATAGTTATTTAAATTGTATTTATTCTGTTTATTTCATCATGTAGAATATCATCATGTCCAGGTTAGATAAGAGAAGGAAGGGCGTGTTTGGACCCCCCATGGGAAAAAAGTGTATCATCTTTGTAGATGACATGAACATGCCTGCACTGGAACAGTTTGGAGCACAGCCTCCTGTAGAGCTTCTTCGACAGTACATAGACCACGGAAACTGGTATGAACCACCTACAATTACAGGACAAATTCATATTCTAATGAGAGAAATGTAAATATATGAACAGGACTGAATTCACTAGATTAGAGCACTGTTCTTCAAACAAACAGACCTCATCTACTCTTGCAGGTATGACCTGAAGGATACCTCCAAGATCACTCTTGTTGATCTCCAGATCATCTCAGCTATGGGCCCCCCTGGTGGGGGAAGGAATGCTGTGACTTCACGCTTCTTGCGGCATTTCAACATTTTTAGCATTAATCCCTTCAGCGATGACACCATGGTTCACATTTTCTCCAACATTGTGTCCTTCTATCTTAAAAACAATCAGTTCCCACCTGAATATTTCACTGTTGGCAACCAAATAGTGACAGCAACAATGGAAGTGAGTGCTGTAAAAACAGACATTGGGAACACAAAAACCAGAAAGCTGGATAAATTCATTTTGCAGTTGTATAAAAATCTAAATCATCTTTACGTTTACGTTTTTTATTTTCCATAGGTCTATAAGAAAGCCATGGAGAACCTGCTTCCAACTCCAGCCAAGTCTCACTATACCTTCAACCTGCGGGACTTTTCACGTGTTATCCAAGGTTGCCTGCTGATTAAGAAGGGATCTCTGGAGAGCAAACGCACTATGATACGGCTTTTTGTCCATGAGGTCTTCCGTGTCTATTATGACCGTTTGGTAGACGATGACGATCGAGTGTGGCTCTACACGCTGATGAGCAGCATTGTGAAAGATCACTTTAAGGAATCCTTTCACCAGGTCTTTGATCACCTGAAACAAGGCAGCAAAGTGAGCTGATAGTCCCTTTTCCTTACTATTTCATGTGCTTTACTACTTTTAAAATGAAACTATACAGCAAAGAAGATGTGCTTGCAGAATTACATCTTGATGTGCCTGAATCTGTGACATTTAAATTTGTGAATTTCTAGCTGGTTGAAGAAGACATGCGAAATCTTCTGTTTGGTGACTACATGAAACCTGACCTGGAGGATGATGAGCGTTTGTATGCTGAGGTGCCCTCAGTTGAAAACTTTGCCGTGGTGGTAAAGTCCTGTCTTGAAGAATACAACCAGATGCATAAGAATCGGATGAACCTTGTCATCTTCCGGTAAACAGCTTTCAAAGAGGATATAGTTTTTATAGATTTTCTTTCTTTCTTTAGCAATAACTTTACAAGTTGACTTGACTTTTGTGCAGTAAATGAATGAGATATGTTTTTATCTGTAACTTGTAATTTGTGTTTAAACTTAATTAACTGAAAATAAAATCTTATCTAGCTACGTCCTGGAGCACTTGTCCCGCGTCAGTCGTGTGTTAAAGCAGCCAGGAGGAAATGCCCTCCTTGTGGGAGTGGGAGGAAGTGGACGCCAATCCATCACCCGTCTGGCCACATTCATGGCCCATATGACCATGTTTCAGCCAGAGATCTCCAAGAGCTACGGTATGACTGAGTGGAGAGATGACCTCAAGGTAAGCTGTAAAGGCTTCTGTTACTTCTGTTTAATACAAGTGTGTTTTGGTCGTATTATTCTCATTAGATTCTGTGGCTTTTTAACAGTCCTCGCTGCTGTACTCTGTCTCACTGCTTTCCTTTCAAATAAAGATGTTGCTAAAAAATGCTGGGGTGAAAGGACAGAAGACAGTGTTCTTGATAACTGATGCTCAGATCAAAGATGAAGCTTTTCTAGAAGACGTGGACAGTGTCTTGAATACAGGAGAGGTTCCCAATCTTTTTGCCATAGATGAGAAACAAGAAATCATAGAGGTAGGATATTATAATCTTATATACATACCTTATGAAATTGTATGCAATAAAATTCTCATTTCATCTGTTTTTCCCCAGGCAGTACGTCCCATTGCCCAAGCTGGTAATAAAAACTTGGAGCTGAGCCCTTTGACTCTGTTTGCCTTCTTTGTGGCACGCTGTAAAGAGAACCTGCACGTTGTTGTGGCATTCAGTCCTATTGGAGATGCCTTTCGAAATCGCCTGCGCCAGTTTCCAGCTCTTATTAACTGCTGTACCATTGACTGGTATCAGGTAGGGCACTATAACATGCGTGCATTGTAATATACTACATATAAAAATGTCTGAATCACTGAAAACTATATAGGTATCTGTTAAGAGTCAGCTGTGCTCTTGGATCTGGAAATAAAACCAAAGAAAGAAAATAGGACATGTAAATTCATTAGCAGACCCTGTTCTGTCTCTTCACTCTTGTCTTTGTATGCCATCTTTGATCCTGCC
Source organism: Haplochromis burtoni (assembly GCF_018398535.1). NCBI lineage: Eukaryota > Metazoa > Chordata > Actinopteri > Cichliformes > Cichlidae > Haplochromis > Haplochromis burtoni. The sequence continues at coordinate 961,624 of NW_024582507.1, read as the reverse complement.
CTTAGTATCGCTTTCCTCTCTGTACTTTGACAGCCATGGCCTGAGGAAGCTCTTGAGCGAGTAGCCAACTCCTTCCTGGAGTCACTACAAATGAATGAAAATGAGAGGCAGGAGGTCATACCTATCTGCAAGACATTCCACACCTCTGCCAAAGAGCTTTCACAGAGGTATGACAGCTTTATTCATACTTTTCAGAATGAAATGTAAAGTACATTTCTAATCCTTTAATTATGCTGTTTTCACTTGCAGATTCCTTTCTGAGCTTGGTCGCCATAATTATGTGACACCCACATCCTACCTGGAACTAATTGCAGCTTTTCGTCAACTTCTCACTCAGAAAAGAGACACTGTCATGAAGGCAAAACAGAGGTACACCAATGGCCTGGATAAGCTAGCCTTTGCTGAATCTCAGGTATATGAAATACTATTTTCACTGGAGCTGTTTTGTCTATTCTCTATTTCTTGTATTATTCCTATGCAGTAGTTTATTTGAGCAATATATTTCCATAGGTGGGTGAGATGAAGAAGGAACTTGTAGACCTACAGCCTAAACTGGAACAGGCAAAGATAGAGAACACCAAAATGATGAAGGTGAATACATTTCACACAATCGATCAACATCAGTATCCTCCCCAGAGTACATATGTATCAGAACATACATAAATCCGTACTAAATGTAAACATGTATTAATTTTCAGGTTATCGAGGTGGAGTCTGTGGAGGTGGAAGCCAAGAGCAAAGTTGTGCGGGTTGATGAGGAGGCAGCAACCATAAAAGCCAATGAGGCCCAGGCTTTGAAGGATGAGTGTGAGAGTGACTTAGCTGAAGCTATCCCTGCCCTGGAGGCTGCTCTATCTGCCTTGGACACTTTGAAGGTGAGCGCCCTTCAGCAAAATATCTTTTTTTCATTACATATCATTGCAGTTAGATAACTGAGCAAGTCAAGCTGTCCATTTCTTTTCAGCCCTCTGATGTCACAATTGTGAAGTCTATGAAAAATCCACCTTCAGGGGTGAAGCTGGTGATGGCAGCTGTGTGTGTGATGAAGGAGATAAAGCCAGATAAGATAGCTGATCCAGCTGGGACTGGAAAAAAGGTTAGACTGAGTACAAAAATTAAAAGAAAAATTAAATCATGTGAAATGATTAAAGTCTGGTACTTATTTTTACTCTTTTAAAGCACAGCTAAACCTCATTCGAATGATATAGTTTTTCATTCTGTTAGAAAAAGGGTATAAACACAGTGAGTGACATGTTTGCTTTATTATCTAGGTTTTTGACTTCTGGGGTCCGAGCAAGAAGTTGCTGGGTGATATGAATTTTTTACGAGATCTTAGAGTATATGACAAGGACAACATTCCTGTGAGTGTCAAAATTATGTCACGGTTAAAAAACATTCAACTTGCACTTACCCCTAACTTACTCGTCTGTCTTTGGGTTGCAGGTCCATGTGATGCAAAAAATCCGAAGTGAGTACATGACTAATCCCGACTTTAACCCCAGTATAGTGGCAAAGGCATCCTCTGCAGCGGAAGGCCTGTGCAAATGGATCCAAGCAATGGAAGTGTATGACAGGGTGGCAAAGGTGCAGTGTGTTTGGATATTCAAACCATTTGTAATTGTACCTGCACACTTACTTTTTCACACATTTCTTGATTTCGTCTTTGGTTTCAGGTTGTGGCTCCTAAGAAGGCCAATCTTGGAGTGGCACAGGAGTCCCTGGCAGCTACCATGGCCCTTCTGGACCAGAAGAGGGCTGAGTTGAAAGAAGTTGAAGATCGCTTAGCAGCTCTTCAGAAAACTTTTCAAGAAAAGACAGAGGAGAAAGCCCAGCTGGAATTTCAGGTGGATTTGTGCGCCAGGAAGCTGGAAAGGGCGGAAAAACTCATCGGTGGTCTGGGTGGAGAGAAGACCAGGTCATGAAGACACTTATAAATATTTCAGTGCCAAGCAGTGAAGCTGAGGAGACTTGTTTATGCGTTTACTTATAGGTCTTCTTCTTCCTCTTTGTTTTATTATTATTCATTGGACTGTAGAGTAAAACATTTGAAAATTTTGTTCACTGACTGGGAGCAGTTTGCCAATTTCTCTAATTAAGACTCACGTCTGAAGTATTATAGCACCACCAATGGGTGGAAGTTGGAAGTATGTCCATGCATGCAGATTTTTATCTGTTAGCCTGCTTCTTTTAAGGATGTAGCAATGGATTCCTTGAATCATTCAGAGTTCAAGCTATATTTCAAGAATTTAAGCTATACTTAACTTTCTGAAGCTTTTTCCAGCCTTCACCAAAATTGGCGCAGATAAAAGTTAAATACCAAGCTTGAAAGACCAAGTATCACAAAAGCAAGCAGTTGGCATTTACATTTTCAAAACTGTTAGAACCAATAAAAATTAGCAGTTAAACCACCAGACGGCAAGTAATTTCCTGTAATTATAACCTCTTAAAAGTTTATCTGCGTCACTCGGGTAGCTTCAAAATGAAAATGTGTTTTTACATCTTATAGCTATGCTTTTATCATAGTTACATGAAGTTGTTATGACAACTGTGCCCAGCTGACCTGCTTGGCCTCCTTATTGCCTTGTTCTGTTGCTTGTTTCCTGCAATTTGAAGAATAACTGCATACCAGTGACTGAATGTGACTATTTACTCAGATGGTCTAAAGCAGCAGACGACCTGCAGAACACGTATGACAATTTGACCGGAGATGTTCTTATCTCTGCCGGTGTCATCGCTTATCTGGGGGCTTTCACAGCTGGCTTCAGACAAGAATGCACCAAGTTGTGGACCAAACTGTGCAAAGTACAAGTTCTTCCTTCTCTCCTCTCATTTTTATGAATCTTTGTCATACATATGTATTTCTATGTCTATATCACTTACCTTAGTAAATAAATATCTGTATTTGCACCTCCCTCTATCTCTAGTCTAAGAACATTCCATCATCAGATGACTTCTCACTCAGTAAAACTCTGGGGGATCCCATTAAGATCAGGGCATGGAACATTGCAGGGCTTCCCAGTGACACTTTCTCTATTGACAACGGCGTCATTGTCAGTAATTCACGCAGATGGTGAGTTTGTATTTCTTAAATTTGTGAAACTTATGTTGAAATATTTGTGAAAAGATCCTTTTCATTTATTACCTAATGCTAATGTTCTTGTAGGCCCTTGATGATTGACCCTCAGGGTCAAGCCAACAAGTGGGTCAAGAATTCAGAGAAAGATAACAGCCTGAGTGTAATAAAGCTAACAGATGGGGACTATATGAGAACTTTAGAAAACTGTATTCAGTTTGGAACACCACTGCTGCTGGAAAATGTAGGAGAAGAACTGGACCCTTCTCTGGAACCATTGCTGCTCAAACAAACCTTCAAACAAGGTGCTAGAAGTATAAAATGGATGCCAAAGAATAATTTTGAATTTAGAAAGAGTGACAGTTCTTAGCTCACAATTTTTTTTTTGTTTCTCTTAGGCGGTGTTGATTGCATCAGGCTCGGGGAGAGTGTGATTGAATACTCCAATGATTTCCGTTTCTACATCACAACTAAGCTCAGAAACCCCCATTACCTACCAGAGCTGGCCACCAAAGTGTCCCTGCTCAATTTCATGATAACCCCTGAGGGCTTGGAGGACCAGCTGCTCGGGATTGTTGTTGCCAAGGAGAGGTAATACCTGCAAAATGGTTACTTATTTTATTGACCGAAACGTTTTTTTTTTATAGCTCTTTTACTCATGTCATCTACTTGTATTTCCACAGGCCAGAACTGGAGGAGGAGAGAAATGCATTAATCCTGCAGTCAGCTGAAAATAAGAGGCAGCTAAAGGAAACTGAAGACAAGATCCTAGAGACACTGCAGTCCTCTGAGGGAAATATCCTGGAAGATGAGAGTGCCATTCAGATTTTAGACTCAGCAAAGATCATGTCCAACACAATTACCAAGAAACAGCAGGTGTGAATTACACATAAAATCAAAGCTGAATTGTGAATTTGATGTCTTTTAAGTTAATTTGATTGTCTCGTAGTCTAACCTAATGTTTACATCTTTCCAAGATTGCAGAGAAGACAGAGATCAAGATAGCAGAGTCCAGAGAGGGTTACAGAGCTATTGCAAACCACTCGTCCATCCTGTTCTTCAGTATTACTGATCTGACCAACATTGACCCGATGTACCAGTACTCTCTCAGCTGGTTTGTTAATCTCTACATTAACTCCATACAAGACAGGTAAGTGATCCAGGAGGAGTAAACCTGGTTAGTGGTATGGTGAAGTAATGAACTATGACACATCTGCCAGAACTAATAGCTTTTAGTTTGTCTGTGTTATTTGGAAACTTATAAACTGTATTTTGCCTTTTGTTCATCAGTAACAAGTCCAAGATTCTGGAAAGAAGGCTTCAGTTTCTTATTGATCACTTCACCTATAACTTGTACTGCAACATATGTCGTTCTCTGTTTGAGAAAGATAAACTCCTCTTCTCCTTCCTTCTCTGCTGCAAATTACTACTGTAAGTTAAAGTTACAAGCAATTTTGACTCTTACTCTCATGCTTAGTGCAAATCTATGTGGATGTTTACTTTTATATTTGATGCTATTTTTTTTTAATCAATGTTTTCTTCTAAGAGCAAAAGGGGAGATTAAACACACTGACTTTATGTTCCTGCTGACTGGGGGAGTGGGCCTCCAGAACACCACTGCTAATCCCGACCCCACCTGGCTACAGGACAAGAGCTGGGATGAAATCTGCAGAGCCAGTGAACTCCCTGGTTTACGAGGATTGAAGTAACAAGCTTTAATCACTAAAATAAAAATGGCCTCATCATCATCATCATCACTGTTTACCCAATGTGGATTGTTATTTATTTTGCAGAGAAGCTTTCATTAAAAATCCAGATGACTTCAAGTCCATTTATGACAGCAAAGATCCATGCACAATTGGTTTGCCTGCTCCGTGGTGTGAACAGCTCAATGATCTGCAAAAGATGATCATCGTTCGCTGTCTCAGGCCTGATAAGATACTGCCAGCTGTGGCTAAATATGTGAAACGCAACCTAGGGAAGAAATTTGTCCAACCACCTCCCTTTGACCTGAGTAAGAGCTACTTGGACTCCAACTCTGCCATTCCACTCGTGTTTGTGCTGTCTACAGGTGCTGATCCCATGGCTAGTAAGTTCTATAAATCTGTTTTACTGATTTTCAAAGGGCCACATAAAGTTAGTGTCAAATCCTGAAACTAGGAAAACTAACTCTTTTAGAAAAACTAAAACTATCCTTCCACAGGCTTGCTGAAGTTTGCCAGTGACAAGAACATGGGTGGTGCCAAGTTCCAGTCTATCTCTCTGGGTCAGGGACAGGGGCCCATTGCTTCTAAAATGATATCCACAGCCATGCAGGATGGGACATGGGTGTGTTTACAAAATTGCCACTTGGCCGTTTCCTGGATGCCCATGCTAGAGAAAATCTGTGAGGACTTTAGTCTTGCAACATGCCACCAAGACTTCCGCCTCTGGCTCACAAGCTACCCTTCAGCCAAGGTAAAACCCATAAATGAACAACTTTAAGGACTAAATAGATATAACTGTCATCTGAAAGAGCCTTCAGTATAGTAAAAAAAAATTAATCAGTTTCCAGTGACCATCCTGCAGAATGGAGTGAAAATGACAAATGAGCCCCCAACAGGACTCCGTCTCAACCTGCTCCAGTCTTATTTGTCAGATCCTATTTCTGATCCAAACTTCTTCAGCAACTGTCCCAATAAAGAGCTGGTGAGTCAGGAGGAAACCTATTTAGAATTTATTATGCATAATTATGTATTAATTCTATAGGTGTGTAACACAATAAATGAATTTCCTAACTAGATCTGGGAGAAGCTCCTGTATGGACTGTGCTTCTTCCATGCTCTCGTTCAGGAGAGGAAAAAGTTTGGTCCTTTGGGCTGGAATATTCCGTATGGCTTCAATGAGTCTGACCTGCGCATAAGCATCAGACAGCTACAGGTATTTACTCAAAACACTCAGTTGTTGTGTTTCTACCCTGAAAAAAACATCAAAAACTCATTTAATTTCTCTTCCTCTTTAGCTGTTTGTAAATGAATATGACAAGGTGCCCTTGGAGGCCATAACATATCTGACTGGAGAGTGCAATTACGGTGGCCGTGTGACAGATGATTGGGACAGGCGGCTCCTGATGACTATCTTGGCTGACTTCTACAACAAGGACATCATTGAGACTTTTCGCTATCCTTTCTCACCTAGTGGCGATTACTGTGCCCCACCAAAATCTAGCTATCAGGATTACATTCTGTTTATCAAGGTGCAGACATTCCAGAAGCAGTAGTATATATAATTTATATAAAATAACTGCATATAATCTTTAATTTCTTTCAATTTTATGGTATATTACTGACAGCAGTGTCTTTGTTGTACTCTAGGAACTTCCATTCAGCCAGCATCCAGAAGTGTTTGGGATGCACGAAAATGTAGACATTTCCAAAGATTTGCAGCAGACAAAACTACTGTTTGATTCACTGATACTCACCCAGGGTGGAGGCTCCGAGGGCGGAACCCATTCTGAGAGCGACAACATGCTGTACGACATAGCGAATGACATCCTCACCAAGGTACAACTTAATCAAACTTCCTCTTCATTTAGGAGTTTTTAGCCATACCAATGGCATGGTTGGTCCAAACAAAAACATTTCAAATACCAACAGTTGGATTTCCATAGGTTTTTATGCAGAATAATCCTATTAACCTTTGGCAATTACTTAATGTTCCCTTAAGCACCATCACACATCGAGATTTCACTCATTCTGTGAAATACAGCATCTCAGCATTGGCTAAGTTAATTGACACATTTGGGGGGGTTTTTTTAAATAACATTTTTCAGTTCCCAGACACTACTTTCAATTTTACCGACTTTGGTCTTACTTTGTCTCCTCTGTTTTGACTGAAGCCAAATTTCTCAACATCTGTTCAGTGGATTTCAGTAACTGCAGTGCAGGTGGACATATTCCTGCTTCTCCTGGATGAATTAATTTAGGTTGATAACCTCCCTTTTGATAGAGAATTATTTTTATTCTCTGTCATTAGTCAAATAGTTTGGTTAATGACTACTTTATATACTGTGTAAAAGTCTTGAAGCACCCTTAGTTTCTTTATAATTGCTCCCAAGGAGCCACAGTGTTTTGAAAATTGGTCTTCAGCAATAATTTTTCAGGTTTTTTGGAAAGTAAGTCAGTTTTTCTTTGAATGTTGACTGCTTTTTTGTTTTCGGTTATCTTTCGTTCAGTTCTTAAGCCCGACCATTTTCAGAAGAATGTTTTTTGTTATTTTAAGCCACACTGACCTATGACTCATTCAAGCATAAAAAGACACCTAACTCAAGGGATAAACCAGTGTTGTGTCTACACAAAGCAGACAACTTAGCAAAGAGTCCTTTGGCCCTTTCACAAAAACACAGATTTATTTCCCATCACTTTAGTGGAATTTATAAAAAAGTGCCAAAGTCAACAGAGTTTGAGTGCCATAAAATTGCATTTTTGCACCAACAAGGTGATTCCAAGTGAGCTATCCCATATGGAAAAGAAATAGAAAAGACTTGCATCAGATGTGGCCTACTTCATATAGTGAATCATATAAGGCTTATATGATTTACTCATGAAAGTGGCCACTTTCATATATTGTTTTAGTAAGTATCCAAAACATACAAGTTTCATTTATATAATTTTTCTAGGGATCTTATGTCTGTTTTCACTCTTGTATGCTTTTCATACAAGTTTCACACAAGACAGACACAAACTTTATAAGATTTATATGTATCTTTTCCATATGGGATTATCCAAATTGTTTCACAACTTGGCATAGTGTGCAGTGTGTCCTTAAAACATGTGAGGAAACTGGAGAAGTGGAAGTCAAAAAAGAAGTATCAGACCTAAAGAAAAGCCCTACCAGACACCTGAGAGATACATCCGGCTCCATACATATTGGTTCAAACCAATATGTATTGCCAGTATGTACGGAGGAAATGAGTAGACAGGAGTAAGCATCTGCAACCATCTGAGAAACACAGTGGAGCCTCTGTCATGGGTTGGGGTTGCATTTCAGTCAGTAGTGTTGGGGATCTTGTCAAATTTCATGGCATTATGAATGCAGAAAAGTTCTGTCAGATTTTGATCAACCATGCAGTACCAATGGAAAATGTCTGATTGGCAACAGCCTCATTTTTCAGCATGACAATGATCCTACACACACCTTGCCAGTGCATTAAAAGCATACTTGGATAGAAAAACATACAGTAAAACACAATCAGTCATGGATTGTCTTTGCCTGAACTCAGAGGTCAACATTAGTAACAGAACACAAAGCAGCCAACATCCAAAGTGGAGCTCTGAAATGTTCTTTAAGAAGCCTGGAGAACCATTCCTAAAGACTGCGTGCTTATGTCATTTATTTCTATGTATGTTTTCATACTTCAGTATATTTCTGAACCTATATCACATTATCCAAGCAAAAAATAAAGAAATGAGTGATGGCTCAAAACATTTGCACAGCACTGTAAAAAAATAGCATCCCCATTAAACATACATGTGCTTTGTGTTTACTGCTTTGCGTTTCCTCTGGGTATTCCAACTCCCTCTCAGAGACAGTGTAAGGAAGTCCTACTCTCCAGCCATATGGTTTTGGAGGCCAAGTGGTAAAGAAAGTTGATAGATGGATGTATTGTGAGCATGTTAACATATTGTTACTAGCGTATTAGGTACATTTATTTTTTATTGTCCAGATAGCACCAGTATATCTATAACTCTCTACGTTGTACAAACGTTGAGAGTTGTCTGTGCTCTGTGTCCACTTCACCGTGTGTTTATAACTGCCACATTTGCTTATTTCCCTAAGCTCCCAGCTAACTTTGACACAGAAGCAGCTCTCTTGAAGTTTCCTGTGCTCTATGAAGAAAGCATGAACACAGTCCTTGTCCAAGAGATGGAGCGCTACAACACGTATGAACAGACAGCTCTCCACCCTGTTTTAAGCTATATAACCATTGCAACCATTTTTCTTTCATGACTTAACTGCTGTCTTTGCTCTCTCAGGTTGTGCAGTTTGATTCGTATCAGCCTGCAGAATTTGCTGAAGGCTATTAAGGGATTGGTGGTGATGGATGCAGAGCTGGAGGCAGTTGCAGGCAGTTTGGTGGTTGGAAAAGTGCCAGAGAAATGGGCCAAGCGCTCTTACCCCAGCCTCAAACCCTTGGGCAGTTACATTAATGACTTTCTGTCAAGGCTCAAGTTTTTGCAGGTAAGACTAGTGAGCAAAAGTGATTTGAATGAGCAGTTTCAACTCGGCATATCAAAGCTTTGTGCACCTTTTCAGTCTCATTATATTTTCACTTTATTTTGTGTGCCTGTAGGTTTGGTTTAACACCAGCAAGCCCAATGTGTTCTGGCTGTCTGGCTTCTTCTTCACCCAGGCCTTTCTAACTGGGGCCATGCAGAACTATGCCAGGAAATACCACATCCCCATTGACCTGCTGAGCTTCGAATTTGAGGTCTGGAGACTCACACTTTTGGATCTCTCTTCACATGTAAAGATCTTGTCATAGCCCTTAGACATTACTAATTAGTGGTTTGTCGTTTATGATTTTATCTTACAGGTCCTTCCTTTTGACGAGATACAAACAGCGCCTGAAGATGGTGTTTACATTAATGGACTGTTTCTTGATGGAGCTCGGTGGGACAAAGAAAGGTACATGCTCACAGCAGCGTTAGGAATACAATATTGACTATATGCTTATAGCAGTATAGCTTATAAGCTATTACTCTGCAGGAAAAAAGTCATTCACTGTACTTAAGCACACATTTGAGCATTTAATGAAAATATTCTACTTTATGTTGCTTTATATTACATTTCAAAATTAAATATTTATAATACTTTTTATTGGGCTAAATTTATATTTTTTAATATTGGCCCTTTACTTGTAATGGGGATTTTTTTTTAAATATATATACAGGATTTATATAGGATTTTTTTTACTTTGTTCATCACTAGTGAAATATAGGAAGATCTGATAAAGATGGGTTTGTTTGTCTCTCTCTATTATCAGTGGAGTTCTGGCTGAGCAGTACCCCAAAGTCCTCTTTGACTCACTGCCAATCATCTGGGTAAAACCCAGTAAGTATTGTCTGACTTTGTACACTTCTAGAGCTGGTGTTTCAGATCTGCAACAATCTGGATGCAATTAATGTTTTCAGATATCTCTTTCAAGTACATAATTGCTTGTTTCCTTGTATTATTTTATCACCATCTGTCTCCCAATTTTCTGTGTTCCTTTGCTTTCATTTCTGCCCAACAGCTCAAAAGAACAGCGTCAGTCAGCCTCAGAAGATGTACATTTGTCCTCTATACAAGACCAGCGAAAGGAAAGGCACGCTGTCCACCACAGGCCACTCCACCAATTTTGTCATTTCCATGACGCTGCCCACCAACAAGCGCCCACAGCACTGGATCAAGCGTGGTGTTGCCATGCTCTGCCAGCTTGATGACTGAGATCAGTCAGCACATTGCTTTAAGAATCAAATGCTTTACTGCAGCTATTCTCAATCCTGCTTGGATTAGTTTAAATTTAGTGTTGCTTAATACATTAATAAACACAATGTCTATGGCTGATGTGGAGATCTTAATGTAATATAATGTTGGTATTTTCAATTCACAACTTTGTCCATTAATTACTTACAAAATAAAAAAGCTGCTGTGCTTTCACCAGAAATGTTACAGTGAAAGATTAAGCGCATCAGATGTGCTGTTTTCTTTTTTTGAACAGAAAGACATGGAAACAGGTACGCCTCAGTGCTCAGCTGGTGCTGTGTGAGTCCTGATGGAAAAACCTGTCAAAAATTAATTGCGAACACACTGGTTTCAAAATATTTGGCTCACATTTTAAAATATATTTCATGTAGGTTCTTATTTTACTTAATAGGGCGACCGTGGCTCAGGGGGTTGGGAATCGCATCTGTAACCGGAAGGTCGCCGGTTCGATCCCTGGGCTCTCTGTCCTGGTCGTTGTGTCCTTGGGCAAGACACTTTACCCTACTTGCCTACTGGTGTTGGCCAGAGGGGCCGATGGCGCGATATGGCAGCCTCGCTTCTGTCAGTCTGCCCCAGGGCAGCTGTGGCTACAACTGTAGCTGCCTCCACCAGTGTGTGAATGTGAGAGTGAATGAATAGTGGCATTGTAAAGCGCTTTGGGTGCCTAGAAAAGCGCTATATAAATCCAATCCATTATTAATACAACGTTTGACTGCAGTACACAAGAATAAGCCAAGAACATCGCAAACATTCTTCGAACGCTTAAAGGATAGTTACACCTATACGGTATATCATTGCAGTTATGCCTTTACAGTTTTTACATTTAGCCATGTGTCTCCTTGGAATGACTTTTTTCATGTGCTGTAATACTAAGGTGGACACAAGCCCAATAAAATGATCACTCTAAAGATAAAAACATGGATTATACTTAGAAAACCTACTGACGGAGAGCCTCAGCTTCCAAACTAGTTTTGCTGTCTAGACTGATACCTTATTATAAACCTTTTGTCCTTTTTCTCGCTGCTCATTTGCCTTCTTAGTAACCTGTTTGCCTCCTTTTCCCTCAGTGTGAGCTGATACCATCTATAGACTATAAGCTATTAATGTGCAGCAGCAATAACAAGTAGAAAATAAAAGTCTTTTAGGGTGAATCATAACAGATTAAATATAATTGAATTTAGCAGTGTCCTATGCACAAAGAAAACAATCTTGTTAAATCTGAAAAATTGTATTTTAAAATTGTATTTTATGGAGGGGGTGAACTTCCAAAGTGAACCAACTGTTGGTTTGTGTTTGAATATTAGATTTTGCATTATGAATACGATTGCTTATGAGTTGAATGATGGCAGTTGTTACAGTTGCTTAGTGGGTCAAACTAGAAACTGGCTGTGAAGACCTTGTGATCTGATATTTATAGTGTGTGTGTGTGTGTGTGTGTGTGTGTGTGTGTGTGTGTGTGTGTGTGTGTGTGTGTGATGTGTGTGTGTGTGTGATGGTGTGTGTGAGAGAGAGAGAGAGAGAGAGAGAGAGGGCAGGATATAAATAGCCCCAGTATGTGTGGCTGCTAAGGAGCCCCCTGGCTATACTGGTGTTAAAACTACACAGAGAGCAGCTTTTTGACTGAAGGTAAACACCACGCGATGAAAAACATTTTTATTTGGTTAAAAACTTGATTAGTGTGGAGCTTGAATGCCACGCTGTCATATTATACAAACTGTTGCAATAGATGTGGCATTTGAATTTCCATGCTATAACTTTGTGTCGTGTTGCAGTCTCTGCTCTCGTAACAGCATTTCCTCTGCTGCTTTATATGTTCTTTTTAAGAAATGTCCACTGGAGTCATTTGTGAATCTCCATTTGTTTGTTTTGCCGATGCTGAAAGAAAAAAAAAACCCTGCAGCTTCTCAACTGGAGATTTGCTTTTGACACTGAGAGTTATTAGACTGAAAATTGGGACAATAAGTCCAATTAAAGTCATTAGATCCAATATCCTGCATGTATTATGGTGTCAGTAAAGTAAAAACAATGAGACTGACTGCCACATTTCCTGCTTAGCTGCACTGTGTTGCAGTTGTTATTCAGGACTGTGAGTGGTGTGTGATTTAATGCTCTTGTTTACCTTATAGCTGTGCCTCCTCAGAGTAACCCCTTCTGCACTGGCTCTTTTTACACTTGTCAGATGAGCATGGAAACAGAAGATGACTTTTATCAATCAGAGGAAGACTTGGACGAAGATGAGGCAACGCAATATATTATTGAACAAAGTCTAATTCAGTATAGAAAGCTAAAAGGATTAAATCCAAGGTTTCTATCTACTCACCCAGCATTCAAATATAAGTATCTATATTATGAATGTCTTGTTTGTTTAAGTGAATCCTTATTCTGTGCAATAACTTTAAATAGTGATCTGAAACCTTGTGAAGACCCTGATGAGATTTTTAAAGCAATTAAGGAGGGTAAGCTGATGATCTTTAACCTCAGCGCTGATTCAGACAATTCTGAATCTTTCTCAAAGATCTGATACGTCCCGTCTTCATATTCAGGTGATGAGAATGCCCTGAACAGACTTGCAGCCCAACCAGAGACTCTGTCCAGAGTTGATACACGAGGATGGATCCCGCTGCACGAGGCTGCGGCACAGCAGAATAAGAAGGTGCTAGAGATTATCTTTTCAGGTAAATGTTGCTGTAACTTTTGACTGGCACAGGCTTGTTCATTTCAACCCTGAGGTGTTGATCGGTTCCTGGGTGTTTGGGTTCCAGCATCACCCCCGGGTGCAGCCCAGTGTCGCACTCTGAAGGGTGAGACGCCACTGTTTTTAGCTGTGGTCCACGGGCTCAGAGAGAATGCTACACTCCTGTTACAGAATGGTAGCAACCCAGATCTCCAGAATGACGAGCAGGATTCTCCATTAGTGGCAGGTATCTCGCGCTATGTTCGTCTAACTTCAAACACATTTTATTTTAGAGATACCTCAACACGTGTGACTCTTTCTCATCCTTTTCTCTCCTGCTCCTTTTGCTCACAGCTCTTCTAAATGATCAGTATGATTTGGCCACGCTGTTGCTTCGTTACAATGCCAAAATAGACCAAACCGGACCACTGGACAGGACAGCTCTACATGAGTCCGCGTTTTTAGGCTTGGAGAATTTTGTGTATCTGCTCTTAGAGTCTGGTGCTAATCCAAATGCATGTGACGTTAAAAAGAAAACTCCACTGGCTCTGGCTGCACAGAATGGACATCTAAATGTGGTGGAGGTTCTGTTACAGAAAGGTAAATGTAGTGATTCAACCTCCTTTTGCTTTTACATATGTATATAAGTAAATGCGTGTTCTCATAGTGCTTTAATTCATTTTTTAGGTGCACAGGTGTGGTGTGAGTCGGAGTCAGGTACGATTTTGTTTGATGCAGCGGCATCAGGAAATCCTGACATAATCTCCTTGTTGCTGGAACACGGTGCAGATCCAAACGTACCCCTTTATAGTGGGCACCTGCCAATTCATCGAGTGGCATACCATGGACACAGACTGTGAGCATTATCTATACTTATTTTCCTGAATTTTTAAATAGGGTTTCAACCAATATCATGTTCTCACATAAAGATTTTTTTTTTGGGTTGTTTTTTTTACAGAGCACTGGAACATCTCATCCCAGTGACGAAGCTGCATGCTGTAAAGGAAAGTGGGATGAGTCCTCTCCATTCTGCAGCTGCTGGGGGACACGCCCAGTGTGTGGAGATACTGCTCAAAGCTGGCTACGATCCAAACTTCATGCTGCACCCAAGGATCCGCCGCAACTATGATGATGACCGCAAGTCTGCCCTCTTTTTTGCTGTGTCCAACAATGACCTCCAGTGCACCCGCTTACTGTTAGAGGCCGGGGCTCTCGTGAACCAGGATCCCATCAACTGTCTACAGGTGGCTCTGAGACAGGGCAATTATGAACTGATCAACATCTTGCTGAAGTATGGGGCAAATGTCAACTACTACTCCCGTGTCAACACCACTCATTTCCCCTCAGCGCTGCAGTATGCCTTAAAAGATGAGGTTATGCTGAGAATGATCCTGAACCATGGTTATGACGTGAAGCGCTGCTTTGACTGTCCATATGGTGACAGTTCCCATGATTACACTGCTTGGACGACGACAGTCATTAAAGACATGGTGGTGAGGCCATGTTTATGCTAAAAAAAATGATAAAGAGTGGAACATGTGAAGTGCAATGGAGTAATGCTATTCTACAAAGTTTCAGATTGACTGTCACATCTCTCTTTCCTTTCTAGTTCTGTGAGGTGATAACAGTATCCTGGCTGAAGCACTTATCTGCCCAGGTGGTGCGCATCATGCTTGACTACACTGACCACGTCTCCTTCTGCACCAAACTAAAGGACACACTGCAGGAGCAGAAACAGTGGCCAGAAATCTGCCACATTCAAAGTATGAACTGCTCACTACCTGTTGTCAGCAAAAATGTGCGCTTCATCTGTAGTTGCTGACTTTTTTTGTCTGACAGGAAATGTGCGGAGCCTGAAGCACCTGTGTCGCCTGCGGATAAGGGAGCACCTTAAACGCCTGCGTTTGAGAGCACCAGCTTTTATCAACTTCCTTCCTCTTCCTCCCAGGCTGAAAGATTATCTGCGTTACAAGGAGTTTGACATTTACAGCAGGGGCAGTATGATTATCCCCTGATGAAAACACATTTATAGATATCAAAGATGTCACTCTTTTATAGAAAGCTTCCTGCCTTAATATTATTATGTGTGATTAAAATTACATTACTTATACAGTCAAAAAATGTGAACATAAATTGTATTCACCTTTTAAATATCTATCAGAGACGTATATATGAGAGCAGCGGGACATTGGTGGGTAACAGTTTGTTTGCAGATGACATGGCGATCTGTAGTGAGAGGAGGGAGCTGGTGGAAGAGAACCTGCAGAGGTGGAATATGCGCTGGACAGAGGATGAATGAAAGTCGGTAGAAGCAAGACGGAGTACATGCGTCTACATGAGAGGGAGATAGGTGAAATGATGAAGATGCCAGAAGTAGAGGTAGTGAAGGTTAGATGAGTTCAACCAGCCAAAGCAACAGACAGAGCACAAAAGAGAAGTGTAGGTAGGGTGGAGATGAGTGTCAGGGCTGATTTGTGACAGAAGGATAGCAGCAAGAGTGCAAGATAAATGGTGGAGACAGTGACAAAAACACGGGCCAAATGGAGGTGGCAGTCTAAAATTTTTGATGGGAATGACCAGGATTAGTACAAGATTAGGAATTAGTATATCAGAGGGACAGCTCAGGTCGAGTGGTTTGGAGACAAATTTTCAAAGGCTGACATTGTTTGTACATGTGCAGAGGAAGGATAGTGGATACACTGGACAAAGAAATCTGAATATGTTAGCATCCAGCCAGAAGTCAAAGAGGAAGACTGCAGAGAAGGGTCATGGATGCAGTGAAGGAGGACAAGCAAAGGGTTGGTGTGATCCACTATGGCGACTCCAAAAAGGAGCAGCAAAATAATAATAATAATAATAATAATAATAATAATAATAATAATAATAATAATAATACCCTTTAAATATCGATTTTACTTACTGTAGAGGTTTACGTTTATTGAGTCATGTATGAAGGCAAGTGTATTACCGATACACATATGAAAATCACAGCCTCTCTGCTACCATCTAGTGGTAGAATGGGGTATTACAAGCGTGATTGCTCTGTATTTAGTTCTACACAAGATTTTAATACATTTTTAATACATAGAATAGAATAGAATTAGAATAGAATTCAACTTTATTGTCATTGCACATGCACAGGTACAGGGCAACGAAATGCAGTTTGCATCCATCCAGAAGTGCTTTAGTGATATAGATATATTACAATATATATTAGCAATAACATAGATATGTAAGTATATTACAGAAATGGGTCTATTATGGTATGTTATAATGTACACGGTATGAAGTATGTTGTGAATATTCTATAACTATAAGTATGTACAGGCTGTAGTCTTTAATATGTCTTTAAGACGCCCGAAAATACATAGCAGAGCCAGTACTAAAAAAAGAAAAGAAAAGAAAAGAATCGGTTTGCATAAGTCACACTGTCAGGGCTTTCACAGCTCCAAAGCGGTGTTTCACATCCTCTTTCTTTTTCTCTTTTATTTAATGTGAGAAATAGTTTCACTTTTGCCATCCTGTTCCCTCCACACACAGCCAATCAGACGGACGGTCACCGCGTCATGTGTTGCAGTACGCCTATCGGTCGCTGGGTGGCGCGGATTCCCTCGTATGTAAACAGTGACGGCAGCGTTTTGCAGTGGTGGAGAAGACCGTGTACGTCATTTTCACAATGGCGGAGGCTGGGTGAGGAGGAGAGTGTGTGTGTACAGCGGCGCCGTAATCGTCAGAGCTACATTGTCTTTAATACGTGCACGGTGCCCTAAAATGGCCCTGAACCCCAGCGCGGTGGGAAAAAGGGACTCAGACTATACCGAGACGACGGATCTCCACCCGAAAGGTGGCGAACCCCAGAAGAATTCAGCCGCCACCTCGGCCACAGCCAACCAAAATGGCGATCAGCCTGGATGTGGAGACAGTGTAATGCCCGAACAAGAAGCCCCTGAGCGGCGGAGGAGCATGCAGGCGGACGCTCGGAGCTTCAGCAGTTCTCCTCTGCCTGCCCAGAGATCGACCGATGAGCTGCCACGGAGAAATTTCCAAATCCCGAGGAAGATTCGCGAACGGAAAGGTGGTGCCATATCGCAGCTATTTTGAACAGAGCCTGTCCTGTCTTTCATAATTCTGCTGCTGCATGTTGCTAGCCTGCTAGCTAGCTACCTGCTTTCGCCAGTTATATTGGTTTAGCTAAAGGTTTGCGAACATTTCGGCTTCGGGCTAGATTACCATGCTGCAGTTTGAGCAGGCGAATAATGTCGGTTGGCGTAGCGTTTGTTTGCAGGCATGCCGCTAGCTGTGGTAGTCCAAGTTAACCAGCGGGCAGCAACGGTGCAGCGAAGGCGCCACTTTGAAAGACTGGCCATCTGAAAGCACACCTTGTTCCGTTTCCTCATCCCTACCCGGCACCGTAGTACTGTTGAGTAATACAGCAGGAGTCATGAGTGGTTTGCAGTCATCACCTGACAACATGTGGGTGTCTCTTTGACCTCAGTGAAGGGCACGGATTTATCCACCCCACACGTCCATCCCGGAGTGTTTTCATAGCACCATGGTTCATTTGGTGGGGCTGCCCACCCCTTAACCCAGCTTGATGTCGCTGGCATTTCAGAGCATCAGTTTTGCACTTCACCTGAGTACCCCTGAGAGCATTACTCTGTGCACCCACCTACCTACGTTACACCCGCCCTTCCCCTTCCTTCTTGCAGAAAGGTGGATGGGCACTGTTGGTTACATTTTCCACAACTATGCTGTGGAGCATCTGTTATTTGGATATATGCAAAGTCCTATTGAAGTGGAATTATTCTAGCACTATAGGTTGCATAAGTAATTTATAAAGTGTGTTAGTTTCCTAACAGCAATGAGGTACACTGGGCTGCCCCAGTACCCCGTCTCCAGCCTTTTTGTCATTTTGACTTACAGTGGAGAGGTTTACTGTTATCACACAGGCTTGAGGATGTTGACATTTCATTCAGGTTGTCTGCTAGTCATGGTTTCACTTCTTTGCATGAGTTTGGATTACTTGATAATCCTTATGTAAACAAATGCAGGTACTAGACTTCATCCACTGTGTCAGTGTAGCTGCCAGGATTGTAAAAAAAAAAAAAAGCACTGGGCACTGGTGTTACGTGCACCATCGAATGCCCATGGTTATTTTGTATATTTAATATTTCAAATGATAACACGTGACATTCATATTCAGCTAAAGCCTAAGAAGGAACCATACGCTTTAGACTTAAAGTCTTACGGCGAGGTTGTTTTTTAAATGAGGGAGATGGTTGGTTATCAGTTTGATGTGGCTGCCTCCTGCAGGTTAAATTTCAGTTTAAAATGTGACTTTTCGAAGGGATCGTCCTCTGCTCATTCGCTCAGTCCTGCAAACTGCAGATGGGAAATGCTAATCCGCTGATTCGCTTCTGTGTGCAGGCTTGTACCAGTTTCTCCCCCCCGAGAGCCGGGAGTTTGAGGACCTCGTGAAGATCATCTCCTCGTTTTACCTGGACGCATCATCACGAGGAACCTTCACCTACTGCAAGGCCAGGCTAATTCACAATGAGCTGCTGGAGAAGGAGGTCAGTCGTCAAGTTTCTGGATAAAATGGCAGGCAATTTAAATAGCTGTGCTGAAGAAATGTTAAATATTGCGAGGTTGCCCCCGTGTCTAATTTACTGTCTGCTCGCCTTTTCTTCGTCAGTTCATAGAAAAGCGGAGAGAGATGAAGCAAGAGGGGCGGACCGAACAAGAACTCGCTGAGTCGTACTGCTTCCTTTTCCCAGACAAATCCAAGGTTGGCCTGCTGGCAAAACCTCACTCATATATGCAGAAGGATATTGACAAATTGGGAAGGCGCGGAGGTTTTTGACTTGCTTGAGCTTTGCCTGTTCTGTGTTTTCCAGCTCCAGTGGATCTGTGAGAAGGGTTTATCAGTTGGACACTGTAAGATTAATACACTAGGAAATCCATCAGTGGGTAAGCCGGGTGCTCCCATGTTGCTGTTATATGAAAATGGGCTTTGCAGAATAATTAGTTGAATTCCTTTTTATTTTACTTATCTGCAAGTTTCACAAGCATTTTACAATTGCCTCTGAAGTCTAAGGTAATGGCTCTTACATATGCAATAATATATTAGTCCAATGTTTATTACATACTTTGTTTTCGGATACATCGTTTCTAAGTAATATTAACAAGCATCAGCAAGTAATTGACATAAACGTAGCCTATTAGAAATGTTTTCCCTTAATTTGTTTTTTGTAATCCTTGTAGGTGTTTACCTCTCCAAATATTCCGATTTGTTACAAATCAATCCTTTTGAAGTGGGCGCGTTTGGAGACATGATGATTTTTAAAGTTATGAGGGTATGAATACCTTATCTGTGTTTTGCATTAGAGCTTTGACAGTTCTCTGTTTCCATTTGGACTTTGAGTCAGTAGTTGCATTTTGTCTCTCAGGGACGAATAAAGCACATCCACGAGAACACGCCGAAGAATGCAATCGAATCTTCACCCAAGTTTGACTGTCACTTGTCCAAAAGTGCCAACAGGGTTACATCTCTGCTGTCTTACAGGGCTTTTGAGCTCACGCAGGTAAGTGCTGGTTCCTCTTTATTACCCTGTTTATTTAATCTGGTGTTCCGTCGCGCATTAGCCAGGTTCTCTAAAAGGTCCCTTCCTGTTAAAAGAAAGTTCTTCCTCCCCACTCTCAGCAAATGCTCGTAGTGGGTAGCTGGGTTCTTCCTGTGTAATCTTGCGCAGTTGTTGTTGGGATCTAGTGCTGTGTTTTAATCCATCTTCATTTGTGTGTTGCAGCAATATTTTTTTGAGTTTGCATTTGATGAGATCAAAGCGCGGCCCAGGCACGTGTGCCCCTATGCTGTGGTTTCCTTTCAGTACAAAGGCAAGGAAGCTGCAGCAACTCCTATGGCTGCACACAGGTACGTAATCCCGCAGGAAATGGTAAAACCCAGAAAGCATTTCTAGGCCGTTGAAGTTTTTTAAAAAAAAACAACAAAAGTATTACATCTCCGCTGAGTTTGTAAACAGCCTCTATGTTTTGCTCTTTAACAGGTTTAACACTATTTCCTCTGAAGGGAGTAAAGGTAATGGTATTTAAGCTTTTCTTAAATGTAATCAAAGAAATTGGCTTCTTTTGTGTTGTGTTAAAATAGTGCCACGTGTGTGTAAACGTAATAATATATGAAGTGGGTCTGTGCAATAAGAGAAAAATCTATGATGTGCTATTACATGACTTAGGCTAAATAAACAAATACTGAAGTGGGGCTATAAGATATATGGTTCATGTGTCTTGCTGCTAGCTTTTAAGACACCAAATGTGTCTTGAAATGAGGCAGCAGTTACAAAAAGTTATGAAGTATCATGCCTGATGTCTGTGTATGTCTGTGAAGGTTCTCAGTCATCCAGGTCATCGTAGTCAAAGGAGCTTGCAAAGAAAAGCGTCTGGACTTCTTTAAGTTGCTTGAAGACGTTTCACCTCTCATCCGAGAAGCTTCTTCAGTTCTAAGGTCAAATGGTGGGGAGTCCCAGATATAAACCTAGTGGGAGTTTCCCCCCACAGAGGGACAAAAGGAACTCCTGATGATCCTCTAATCGCCTGAGCCAAGGTGTGAAACTGGGTGTGGGTCCCAATCAGCCAGAGTTTCGGGTGTGCTCATTGAGAGAGTTCAGGAGAGTTTTCTCCAAGCATGACATCCCGGTGCATTTCAGACCCAGCAACACGCTCAGACAAAAACTGGTTCACCCGAAAGACAAAACGCCAAAACACAGACTTAACAATGTGGTGTATGCTGTACAGTGCAGCGAGGAATGCCCAGACCTCTACATTGGAGAGACCAAACAGCCACTTCACAAGCGCATGGCACAACACAGAAGAGCCACCTCCACAGGACAAGACTCAGCAGTCCATCTGCATCTTAAGGATAAAGGACACTCTTTCGAGGATGCCAATGTTCACATTTTGGACAGAGAGGACAGATGGTTTGAAAGAGGAGTGAAAGAAGCCATCTATGTCCACTGTGAGCGACCATCTTTGAACAGAGGCGGTGGTTTACGACACCAACTCTCTGCCATCTATAATCCAGTTTTGAGCTCCCTTCCCAGACGCCTTAACGCCCACTCACATCCTGGGCCATCTGACCCCAGGAATTCGCATGATAAGGTGGGGCCAGGTTTCACAATGAACACACCCGAAACTCTGGCTGACTGGGACCCACACCCAGTTTCACACCTTGGCTCAGGCGATTAGAGGATCATCAGGGGGTCCTTTTGTCCCTCTGTGGGGGGAAACTCCCACTAGGTTTATATCTGGGACTCTCCACCATTTGACCTTAGAACTGAAGAAGCTTCTCGGATGAGAGGTGAAACGTCTTCAAGCAACTTAAAGAAGTCCAGACGCTTTTCTTTGCAAGCTCCTTTGACTGATGTCTGTGTAGGTTCTCAGTTATCCCGCTCACGTTAGTCTCAGGAAGAATGACTGATGTTTGACCTCTGCCTGTTGCAGGGAAGAGCTGCTACACTGTGTGGAGTGGTCCACTAGTGAACAAGGGCCAGGAGTTGTTCCCCATCTGTTTACGATCCTCCCTGCGTCCTTACCTTCCTTTCAAACTGTGAGTAAACTTTTTCCCTTTTAATGCAAGTCTTAACAAAAGGTCCACAGAGCTACTGGACTTTTCTTTGTTAATAATTAAGGACACTCTTTGCTACACAAGGTTTTTTTATGTGCTGAACTTTAACTCTTTGCATAATTTGTAGGAGAGGAGAAAAAGCTACAATGTCCTGTTTTGTTGTTCTTGTTGTTGTATGTTTTTTAATAATGTAACATGTGCCCCGGTGCAGGCCTGAGAAGTTGGAGGTGAATCGGGGCATGCAGCTAGAGCAGGTGAAGCGAAAGATTCCCTCAGTGCTCTTTTCCTGGGACACCTACAGCGTCTCACGGGAAGGTTAGTCCAGAACACACATTTGTTTCTCCCTTTTTTTCCTCTCATAATGATCATAATGGCCCCTGGCATGTGGGCGGTTGTGCATTACTTGAAATTCTGTAAAGCTTTTCTAAAAGCATTCATGCATCATGAAGCCCGGCTGTCTCAGTAAAGTAGCTTTTGTGTGTGTGTGTGTGTGTGTGTATCATAAATGATTACATGTTGAGTTCCGAGTAACGCATTCCCGCCTGCTTATTTCTGTCTGCAGTTATGAAGTGTGGGATGTCCTGCAGCCTGTTTGAGGTGGTGGACGGGAAAGGCAAACCAACCAGCGGCAGCTTGGCCGCTCTGGTCAACAAACTGGAGAGAGACCGGATGGTGAGTCACATACCTGCAGTTTATCCAGGTTCTCTCAGCAAAATAAACACAACATTCTCAGGTTGTACAATATTCAGGTAAATAAAATGCTCCTTTCTGTTTTGACAACTTTGCATTTTTGTGCATTTGTTTGATACAATTAAGGAGGATCTCGTTTCATAAACAGTTCCATTTTCTCATTGCTTAGAAAACAGTGTAGGGATGTCATCTGTCAAGCTGCCGTGCTAATCCTGTTCTATTTTGTTCAGTAATTTTAAACAAATGGCATAAACCTGTCAGTTTAGCACTCATTTACACACTGAGCAAATGAAATCCTGTCCAGAAACAGACTGGTAATATGATTGCTCCCATTGTGCGATAATGATCTATTCCCTGATGTTCTGACTGCAGCTTTTGCTTTTCTTCTTCAGGTGCTGGTGAAGTCCTTATTTGATAAAGGCTTTCTCTTCCTGTTGTCCTCGGCTCAGATGGTTGAATCCAAAGGTGCCAGAAAGCTTTATCTGCCACTCTCCTCTTGTAATTCTCTGTTGTGTGAGTTGAACACCTACTTGTTGCCTCCGGTGAGAGTTTGGTTTTAAAAAGGTTCTCTGTTTGTTTTCTAGAGCGGCGGGGGCGGGTAGAGAAGAACCTGCAAGCATTATTCATCTTTCAGGAGCCAAGGATGATCGTCAAGTACTGTAAGTCGTATTCATTGTCTCTACATGCATTTTCTGACTGATCAGCATCTCCGTGCAACGCTAAAGAATATTTCATTTTTGTTTATCGCTGTTATCTTTGTCATGCCGGTTTTTACACGATTCTGATGCATTTTTTTCCCTCTCATTCTTAGCATCGAGGCTGTTCGAGCCAGAGCCGCTGACGGTGGAGCCTCATCCGGCTTTCTTGTCATCCATGGAGTCTTTCATCCCCGCAGTGCACTACGGCCTGTTCAAGTTGCGCCCAAACCCAGGCAAGGACCTGAGCTCTGGGGTGGAGCGTCAGGCCACCGATTACCTAACTCGTATGGATTCGGGCACAGTGCGTCCATTCATCCTACCCGACTACAAATATAATGTAAATGAAAGGACGAACCCCGTCACAGCACCCAGACCCAAATGTAACATGGATGCTGTGCTGCGATCGTACGTTCACAACCCCGCAAACTATATTTTACCTCTGAACAAGGCAAAGGACATCATTGAACGAATACGGAACCCTGCACCCGTACCCGCACCCGCTCCAGCCCCAGTGGAATACAGCCCTGTTTCTGACTGGGGCGGCTCGGACAGGGGCTCGGACAGAGCAGAGAGACCCTCAGAAAGGCTGTCCCAGGAGAGGGCGCCTACAGAAAGGCCAGCCCAGGAAAAACCGCCGACTGACGGCAGCAGCGGCGGCAGTAGTATTAGTAGCAGTAGTAGTAGTAGACGGAGGCCAGGGGTGGCCCATTCAAACGGAGCCCAGCTGCAACACAAGCCCCACGATGAGTCCCAGCCTCAGCCGCAGAGGTTGCGGCTGTCCCAGAACGAGTACGATAAAGACAAAATGAAACAGCTGCTTAAGCTGATTCAGCTTCATAAGAAGGCACTCGTGAAGGATCCCGGGAAGGATCGGGGGGAGGACGGCGCCTGGGATGCCAACAGTCTGAAAAGGAAATTTGAAGGGGACGAGAGAGGAGGCGCGAACAAACATCAACGCACAGATCAACTGAGCAACGGGGAACCCAGCAGAGGTGAGGCGCGCTGCAATCACCTGTGGAGCCGGATTTCAGTCGTAGAATTTAAGTCACAGCCAATTGAATGAATGAATATTTTATTCGTTTCACAACAGTCTGATTAGTTCTCAGGAATTGAATAACTTAAATACATTATTAAACATGTTCATTTCAAGATGCATGTCTTTTTGTCGCTAACCCAGGGGGCTGTTTGAATATCTGTGCATACTGAGAAGAACATCCTAAAGCTGAAAAATAACCTATGTGATGAAATGATGAGAGGGTTTCCGAATAACCTCAAGTTTATTTTGGCACATCTGTATTGCAGTTTCAAAACGTGCACTACTGCTAACTTATCTGCCTTACTTGTGCCCCACTAGGTGCACAAGGGGACGACCTTGTGGATGAGGGTGGGCAGAACGAAAATCTGACAGCAGTGATGGAGAGCATGGGGATCTATGACACTGACCTAAGGGCCCGTGGCAACACCAATACCTCAGCCGTCAGCGAGACCCAACGCCTTCTCAAGATCCTCCTGGCCACACTCAATAAAGCTGTGGCTCAGGGTTCAGTGTCTGCAGACTCAAACCACGGTGAACCATCAACAGGTTCAGGAAGGGTGGAACCCGTTTACCACGACCCGGACCATAGGAAACAAAACGAGCCTCCGTCACAAACGAACTATGCCGAGGTGAGATGTAAACAGCTGATAGGGTTGTTATTTTGGAATATTTTTTCCTATCCAAAGATGAATAAGTATTTTATTGTACTTAAAAATATCTACTGGTGTGTTCTCTCTGTGCAGGAGGACATGGACTGTAGCCCAGGTAGTCCATTCAGCCCGGGCTCCCCACCAGAGCAAAAATGCACATCAGAAAACACAACCTGGGATATCCCCGCCAACGAAGGTACCTGAAAGCAATGAGTTCACACAGTCATCAATCTTTGAGGCATATTTGTGCTAACAAGGCATCACTGTGACTAATTTCATATCTGGCTTCCTCAGACAAAGCGCAGCCATTTAATGAGCAGAAGCCCGAGCCGAAGCCCGAGCCAAAACTAGAGCTGAAGTCCGAGACGAAGCCTGAGCTGAAGCCTGAATTGAAACCCGAACTGAAGTCCGAGCTGAAGCCTGAGCCAAAGCCTGTGCCAGTGGCTGCGCCAGCGGCAGACGTTGACCCAGAGCCGAAAACGCCTGCCGTCGTGGAAGTAAAAAAGATGCCTAAACCCACGCTACCTGCTGTAGAGGAAGTTCCATTCAGGCCCTCCATCAGCTTGGACACAATACTAAATCAGGAAATCCATAGCCTATCTTCTGACATTAAAAATATCATGCACACACAACACATCAACTATACCTCGCAGCTGCCTCCGCGGTTGCCTCCTCGCCACTGCTGGGTGTCTAGCAGCTGCTTCTCACACTTCGTTGTGCCCTACGTCTCCCCTGTCCCCATTCAGGGGCACGTCAAAGCGCTGTGCGAGAAGATGGACAAGTTGATCCCAGCCCCACCTGCTCCCTCCAAGGTCACTTCTCCACCTCCCCCATTGACACCATCTAATCTTACTACCCCACCCCCTGCCCCCATCCCGACCACCAAAACGAAAGCAGAGCCCTCTCTGTCAAAGAGCACCGTCTCCTCACAGAGCAGTAAAACAAGCGCCATCAAAGAGATGACATCCACTAAGATTAAATCGGAAGCCCCGTCAGCAGAGATGGGGGGAGAGGTCTACTCTCCTTCTCAAGTCACCGCGGAGTCTCCGGAGCAGAACTCACAAAACCCAGGCGCAGCTTCTGGCAGTGGGCCTGGGCTGCTAGCCGGCAGCCTGATTGGTCAATTGAAACCCGAAGTTTTCAGCAGCCTGGTGGAGATTTTTAAGGACGTTACCAAGAATACAGTTAAATTTTACATCTATTCTGGAGACGAGGGGGAGGAGAGCGCTGTCTGCAAGGAGATCAAGGTACAATGCATTATGTCATTATGTTTGTAAAGATTATTGATTAACCACAGGATTCTATAAATAATTCATTGCAGCTGAACCTATTGCAGCTACAATACAGTCAGTCAGTAAAAAGCCAGACAGTAATAAAAATGACGCTGAGGAAATTGAGTTGAAAGATAAAAGCAGAAATAATCTTTTTTTTTTTTTTTTGTTTTTGCATCTGTTTTGGGGGCATCTCAAAATATAAATAAGAGGTGGAAAGAGTGTAAATCTGCAAAGATTAAAAAAAACAAACAAAAACAAAACACTGGCATAGTTAATTTCTATACAAGTCTAGGATTTCCAATATTTCACTGCTTAAATGTCACAGTCATCATCATCAGTCATAGTATAAAAAGATGGATGTCATTTCCAGGTCAGCAAACATCAGTGCTTTAAACATGCATTTTCTCTAATGACCAGCAGAGGGCAATTCTTCTGACTGCTAAAAGATTACATGCTGTGTAGAAGTCAATGGGAAAATAGCTCTTGGCTACATTGCTCTGTGACCTCAGATGGGTTTATCTGTTCAGGCACGATTTCCAGGTCACGTCTAATAAACTGTGAAGTTCATTTTATAAATTATGGTCATTATTAGGGTCAGGAAGGAGGATATCCAGGGTTTGCTCATTGGCTAACGACTTATGAGTAGTCATTAACTAATGAGTGCACACTGTCCTCAATCCTTAACACCCCTAGTTGACATCTAAAGTGCTACCATTTTGGAAGAACTACTTAACAATGTTACACCGAGCTCCAGCGGTTACGTGATGATTTGATAATGAACAAAAAGTTTAGTTTTTTTTACCG
This sequence comes from Haplochromis burtoni, assembly GCF_018398535.1. NCBI lineage: Eukaryota > Metazoa > Chordata > Actinopteri > Cichliformes > Cichlidae > Haplochromis > Haplochromis burtoni. The sequence goes on along the minus strand of NW_024582507.1, from coordinate 934,581 downwards.
GTACTCAAAAATGCCAAATGTTTTCAGAAAAAGGCATTTGCTGTTTTCATTGTCGTGTGTAATAGTCTTCAGATATCATTAGCTGCTGGAGTGTGAATCAGGCATATAACAAGCAAACTGCACGCAGTGTGGGCTCATTAAAAAAGATGGAAAAGCACTTTTTCAGGTTTTTATGGCTAAAACTAATATTTTGGAGAAAATTGTAAGAATTCGGCAATGAAAATCGTAATTGGTTGCGGCAGTAATGGTGTTGTTACTGCCCATTTTACATGTTTTCTTTCACTTTCTTCATTACTATTTTTTTTTCCTTTTACTGGAACCAGAGAGCTCATGTTTATTCTTCAGAGGGGATGCATACCATGAGTGCAAATACAGGTCATTGTGGGAATGTGCAAGGCTGCAATAGCTTCTCTTTGTCACTGTGGGTTCATGTCTTAGTGCTCAGCTCTTTCTGTATCTGTCAGTCAGTCAGTACTCGTATATGTAAAAGAAAAAGACACATTCATCTGTCTGTCTCTAACAATCTCATCCTCTCCTGTCTGTCACAAAGGAGTACTTGAAAAGTCTTGGCAACAGCGAGTGCAGCCCGCAGACATTTTTGGAAAACAGCAGCAGTTTGGATAAGCTCCTCATCATCATTCGAAACGAGGACATCGCAGCACATGTGCATAAGGTACAATCGCCGCCCGTTATCCTCCCTCCAGTCGCTCACATCCAGATTGTAGTTCGGATGAATCGGCACCCGCTGAGGCAGGTAGCGATAAAACATAAATAATGGGAAGTTTTACATCTCCCGCAGAGTGCTGTTTTTCGTCTTGTTGCCTGTTATTTACATGTTCTCTTTAGTTATAGTGCTGCGGAAAGGTTTTAGCGCCAATAGCAAAGCGAGGATGCTTTTAAAATATTATCATGAATTATTTCTCTTTAATTTACTTCACACAGTGCAGTAAACAAAACTACCAAATAACTGAGGATCAGTATTCGCAGTGAGCACCCTTTTCCTTTAAAAGAGCACCAGGTCTCCTACATATACGTATCTATAAAAGTACTTTGCTTTTAAGTTTTGGGTGTTTTTTGGGTTTTTTTGTTTGTTTGTTTTAGCTTTGTTTATTTAGTAGTGTCCCTAAAATCTCAGGCCAGTTGCTAACAGATCAACGTAAATAGTTCTTAATAACACTGGCTGTCTGTTGTTTTGGGTCTCAGTGATTCTGAAGAATCAGTTTGGGATTAGTCAGACACTTCCCTGATGCTAAACGATTTAAATGCTGGACCTTATATTTCGAATTAAAAGATGTTTAATCTGGAAACTATAAAAACAACTTAATGTTTGGAGAATTAAAAAAAACTCACTCTTTCCTTTATTATGCAGATCCCGGCTCTGGTGTCTTTGAAAAAGTTGCCTTCAGTGAGCTTTGCTGGAGTGGACAGTCTGGACGATGTCAAGAACCACACTTACAATGAGCTCTTTGTGTCTGGCGGCTTCATGGTGTCTGATGAGTTTGTCCTCAACCCTGATCTTATCACGCAGGGTAAGTCGTGTTTTTCTTTGTGTGGACTGTACAAGGTCCAAACAAATATTACTCGACTAATGCTTGTATTAGTATTAGTGTATTAGTTGAACTTGTATTGTGTGTTTTGTCCAGATCGTTTGCAGGGACTGCTGAAGTTCCTGGAGGAACAGAGCACCCCTGAACACCCCTGGCAGTGGAAGGTTCACTGTAAGTCCCAGAAGAAACTTAAAGAGCTTGGGAGGTCAGTATCTCAGTAAGAGATTAGCCATAATAGCTGTATCCACATCAAAATGTTTGCCCATACTGGTTTTAACTGACCTCTTTATGGAACTGCTTTTGCTGTTGTTTCTTAAAGGTTAAACACTAATGCCATGGGGCTGCTGAATCTTCTGACAGCCTATCAGAAAAAGCATTTAGTGGAGTTCCTCCCGTATCACGAGTGTGACACGCAGTCGCGGCAGGCTCCAGATCTGGACTGCCTCATCAAACTCCAAGCTCAGCACACACAACAGCGACACCTCATCTTCCTCACAGGTAATCTCACTTCACCCCCCCCCCCCCCCCCCCCCCCCCCCCCCCCCCCCCCCCCCAAAAAAAAAAACCAAAAACAAAATCACCATTTCCACATGCCTCGTTAAGATTGTATTACTGTTGTGTTAGCAAATGTCTTTTACTCACTGAAAACGCTCATTTTTACAGAGAGACCGTTTGAGATGTTCCTGCAGTACTCCAGAAACGGAATTGTGATAGCGAGCATCGACGATGTTATGAGCGGTTTCCACAGTCTCATCGGATCCATTAATCAGAACGAGCTTCCTACACCTCCTTCTACTGGTGGGTAGCATCAAAAAGGGCGCAGAACACAGAAACAGCAGAGTTCATGTTTTCTGTATAATCTCATTGTTTTGCTAAATTGCCTTTTTCTCCAGCCATCTCACCAGTTAAAGATTTATGTTCTGCCAGACAGTTTTTTAAAGCACAGTTGTTAATGCAGCCATAACACATTTGTTGATTATATCTTTCTTTCCACTTTTCCATTACTCTCCCACTTTCTCTCTCTCTCTGTCTCTCTCTCTCTGCCCTCTCCTGGTCTCCCAGTAGTGAATGATGAGTGTGTGGAAGAGGAGGACATGTCATTAGACTCTGATGATGGCGAGCCACCAACCATATTAGATCCTCCAGAGCAAAAGCAGCAAGTTGCAAAGAAGCCTCCGCAGCCACCCCCGCCAGAGAACGAGTTTCGTCCTCCGCTCCCAGACCAGCAGACCACCCCTGAGACGACGCCTACACTGTCTAACTACAGTGCTTTCAAAACAGCCATCTCTCAGTTCAAAGCCACGAACCAGATAGGCATGGGCTCTTCAGACATTGGCAGCTTGTCACCGGGAGGTTTCCCTGTGAATCCCCACCAGAGCTTCCTGTGCCCTTCGGCCTCGTGGTCATCATATACGGGTTCCTCTAGCTACACGGCCTCCCCAGCCTATCCCGCCTCCCCCTGCAGCGGCACACAGGAACCTCCAACCGCAGTTTCTTCCGGAGCCCCAACCCCGCCTGTCATGCCCCCAGCAGGACCTCTAGCTAACCTGGCCTCCCTCCCCTTGGAGGTCAAGCCTCCCCCTCCCCCTCACCTCATGATGCTGGGTCATGGATATAGCTCGGATGCTGGAGGAGCGGGAGCTGCTGGGACCTCTCCCCTCACCACCACAGTCCCCCCCTTCACAGACCGTAATGACGCAGCTCAGCCAGGTTTCATTGCTGGGACTCCTAAGAATGCTAGTGGGACCCCCAATCAACCGGACAGGACACTCAGTGGACCTGGGGACGGGGTATGGGGGACTGCAGGGACCACAGCTTGTGACAATGCAAGCAACCCGGGCGTGGTCCCACCTGCCCCGGTGGATCCCAGTGGGCTCGCTAAGACTGGAGAAGCAGTTATAGGCAGCACCCCTTGTAGTCAAGGGGTCAGGACTCAGGTGAATTGCGCTGACGGCCTTGGTGCATCTGTGGGTATTCCCACAGTACCCACAAGGGGGGGCTCTGTACTCAGACCTAAGCTGCCTCCACATCCAATGTCTGGTGTGGGCTATGGCAGTATAGGTTGCATGCCTCCACATATGGATCACAGGCCAATGATGGGTGCTATGGGCCCGGGTTCTTTAGGAAGTTATCGAGGGAGAGGAGTCCCACCTGTAGGACTATGGCCTCGGCCTGGGCGAGGGCACGAACGAGGCGGTGGGACTGGAGGTGGACCCTGCTCTTGGGGTTACCCAACAGGCAGGGGTGGGCCACCAAATTATTACACAGACTATTCATATTCTCACAATTATGCCCCTGAATAGACAATCAACATGATTCAAGAGGCAACACAAACACCATACACCAGAGACTATAAGTGCTGGCTGAATGTATATATTTCCTTGTCATAAATGCATTGATTTAAAGCAGAAAATAAGGATCCTGGTTTTCTACATTAATAAAAATTGATACAGGCAGGGTTGAGTGTCCTACTGTCGTGTAAACTGTCTGTACACTCTTTCCATGTGAGCTATTTGAGACCCTGTTCAAACCACTATATTTATATTTGCCAACAAATGTTAATGGCCTTCCAGCTTCTCCGAATTAATCATGTTCTGTTTGTCCCAGTTTGGAAACGGTTTGTGAACAAGGGGAAAGGCTGATATTTTTTTAAAGAAAAAAAAGAGTGAATGAAATTTCACTTTTGCTGTTGGTTTTCTTTTCTTTTTTTATTTTTATTTACACACTTGGTTGTCCAGAATTCTATGAAAAATAAAACATTTCAAATCTTGTGCGTGTGATGGGTTTGATGACTGTGTCAAACAAACCATTAAAAAGATAAATCCCAGTTGTCTTACTATTTTTTTTTTTTCTTTGCCTTGGAACTTCTCACCAACCAAACAGTTCAATTTTCAGCATGGAGGTGGATGATGGAGTTAAAGTGTAATATTGACAGTGTAGAGTACTGTAATGGAATTAAAATACTGACATCAAATGTTATTGCTTGTGCTGGTAGATTTAGAGGCCTTTTTTAAAAAAAAAAAAATGCAGTAAGGAAACATTTCCTGACATTGACATAACATCAAATAAATCTATATTCTCCAGCACTTACATCCTTTGAGGCTCCATACGGAGTGCGACCACCTCTTCAACTCTGTCACAACCGAAAGACTCATTAAGAGGGTCGATGAGTGAGTTGTCTCATCAGCTATCTGATAGAGGGGAACGCCAGGGGGCGCTGTTTGCTTTTAATGTAAGAAATGGGTTAGCAGCACCTTTTTCTACAGAACCTCATTCCAGCTGTGCCATGGAAGCTTAGGGAAATGTGAAAATAAGTTCTTCCTGCTAAATCAATTATGGTTAAGACCCGTCACACAAATGCTGAGCAAGATGTATTTTTATTATTTCTTTTAGCAACCTTCTCCACATGGTTATTTATACTTAAAATAACCACTATAAATGCAATATTGAGAGGAGTTCTGAGGCTTGTATGCCTCATAGAGGTATGCTTGGTTCTCGAGCATGAAGCACAAACAACAGACTGACTTCTACTGATTTTTAAAGGGACATACACATTACGCAAAAATAAAAAAATTGACTATGCAAGTTATGGAAAAAATGTAATTGAATATGCTGCTGCTGCTAGTCTTTGTTAGTTGCTGCTAAGAGTTGTAACGAAAAAAAAAATCAAAGATGATAGCTGAGGTTTGTAAAAATGATCATTTCAAGCAACTCATAGAGGTTAAAAAATTAAAAGGTTTGAAGTTAGGTTTTTATTTTGAAAATAGGACATTTAAATCACGGCCTAAAAAGTAGCTTGAGACTTTTATTTTGAAATCCCCACAGAAATAGTTTTTAAAAAATAAAAAAAAACATAACATTTTAAAGCATTAAATTGGATATTTTATTTTAAAACATTTTTCATAATTTTAAGCATCTACTTTTCTTAGAATTGGACATCGTAATAACAAATTTTAAACTGTGCTAATGCTAACAGTAGCTGCTCGTTCCTGGCTATATCGATTCATGTAAGTCTTTACTCATGTTCCCTCGTCCCCCTTAGCTTGTTTGTTCGAGGAAAAAATATCTGACTCTTAAGTTATCTGCACAGAGAGCAAGTAGAGTAGGTCTTGGTGCATTTTCTTTCAAAGAATGTGGGCAAAACAATGAATAAACCTGAACAGAAAAAAAAGCTTTTGGCAAGAACAAAAATAACAGGTTAGTTTTAGCTGAAATGAAATTAAAATGCTCTCATCCACTCTGTTTGTCGTATTTTTCATGAGTTTGTCACCAAGAGGCATTTTGGAGCGCAACTATGTGCATTTAGTCCCTAAAGTAGAGCCTGTATGAGGTACTTGACTGAAGCACTTCCGTTTTATTCTCCTTTATACTTCCAGTCCCTCCACTACATTTGACAACTCTCATTGCTTTTCAGACGAAAACAAAGCCTGGTTTCTACACCCTGTCACATTCAGAAAATCTAGGAGTGAAGTCTCCACCACCCAGAAAAAAGATATTTCCACTCTCAAGCTGTCAGTTGGTTTCCATTTAGATAACTGTTTGAGAGGCAAAGATGTAAGAGGAGTCAAAAAAAATGAACATAAACTTGGATAGCAGAACTTTGCTACCCCATTAATCATCTCTCAGCACTTCAGCTTTATCAGATAAAACTACCCAGCCTTGTATAATAAAGTAGCACACTGCAGCAGGTTCAAGAGTAAAATGTTTGGTAAAGCAGTGATGCATCAATATTAAAAGTCATAAATAATAATATTTCTGTCAGAGGAACCATTTTTTTATGCAGAATCAGGGCTTCTACTTTTTCTACCTTTTGGTGCTTTCAGTATGTCGATTTAGGTACAATTCAGAATGGAAGAACTTTTACTTAGTATTTCTTAAACTGATATTTTATCACCCAGCGCAGGAAGAACATTTCAGATCTTTTATTTAAGCTAAAGTGCCTGTACTGTACTACACTTAATATTATTAATAAAATACTTTACAACTAAAAGTCCTGCATTGTCGTAGTTACAGAAATTAGAAAGTAAAAATAAAAATGGATGTTAAAGTGAGTTAATGATGCATTTTATAATATTGCTTAATATTTTAATTTGATTGTGAATCCGTTCTGGTGTGTTTGATCATAAGAGAAACTTAACACCTGCATCTGGATAAGCAATAGATGGACCTAAGAATAAAGGAACTGCACCAAATCTATGCTAAAATGTAATATTTCTCTCTGAAATGTAGTTAATTTGAAAAATAAGTCATCTTAAATTTGTACATTCTCGAGGAAATGTGCACCTCTGTTGGTATTTCAGCTGAAAATTCTGATCTGAATAGATCTTTTACCAGTAAAATGTGATCATTTTGAACATAATACACTTGATTCTTTAAAAGAATTTTCATTGGATTATGGGACACTGTGGAAGAAAGAACCAGGTCAAAAGAAGTATGTATTTCCATTGCTTTAAAATTGGTCCTGTGGGTTCAGTGAGCAGCAGAGATCTCTGGGTTTAGGTGTTACCTTGTAGATGTGCCTTTGCAGGATGTAGGGATTTGGGCCAGAGTCAAACTTGCCTCTGTTCACGAGCAAGTGTAACACCAGTACCCCTTCTCTCATTACCTGACATTATGGAAGACCCATTCCTCCTTACACTGCAGTTTTTCTTGTCTTTAGTTTGCAGCCTAAAGGCAACATTGCAAACATTACATTAGAATGCAGCTTGAGCAGAGAGAAGTAATGTTGCTTAAAGACAGCTTTTTTTTATGAAGCCCTTTGAGGCGATGCACAAAACAATGTAAACAACACAGCAGAGGAAAAAAATGTAATCCAGTGCTCTTCTATGAGTCTCCGTCAATCACATATAGCTACATTAAGATTATAAATGTAGCCAACATGGCGATACCATAACGACAGCCTTGCAGGCAACACTATGAGGCTGCACTTGGACACAGCAGAAGTTCTAGCTACATTCATGTGAAAAAAAAAAAAGTTTTCACACTATTTTGCGCAGTCCTCTGAAAATCTAAACACACTCTCACTGCATCCTTAGGATCTAAGTGGGTAAATAGCAGAGAGGGGCTGCCAATCAAATTGACTTGTTTAACTGATAGTCAACAAGTGTTGCCACCTGTGTAAAATCAGGTTTTGGTAGGAAAATATTTTGCGCTGCTTTCAAATTGGTCCCAAATAGAGCCCTTTTTCTCACATGACTGTGCATGCTTACAAAGATAATGCTAGCTCGCTGACGTTAATCATTTCAAATTCCAACATCACTCTATTATTTGCTAATTAACAAAATTGAGTGTGACTGTCATTGGTTCTTTAGAAAATTGGTAAGAAACCAAATGAAACATACAGTCGTGCCTGATGAAACATCAGGGGATCAGAAGAGTTATTCCTAAACAGACTTGGATGTGTGCAACATTTTTTTATGGCCATCCATTCAGTACTTGTTTCTTTCACTCAAAAATCGAATATCTTCAGATTTACTTCTTCGAGGTCTGTACAAAAAGTAATGGGAATCCATTAAATAATAGCTGAGATGTTTCAGAGTTTTAGACTGACCAACACTGCAATCCTCAGAGCCATTGTGTAAGTATGGTAGCAAATAGTATCATAAAGCACAGTTGTGAGTGTCTGCCACCAGTGACACTGTAATGTATTGCAGATTGGGTAGCGCTAGTGTCTCTGACAGTTAAGGTCTTTATTTTTTAATAGAAATAATAAAGCCAGATTTCATCAAAGTTTATTGTTGTCTTTTAGTGGACAAGTATGACACGTTATAACAAAAGAACCGGTACAGCATGATACAGGTACAATAAAGCCAGTGGGGAAAAAATACAACTGAATGCCAAGGAAGAATAAATAGACAAGACAGTGTTGTAAAAACGTAGTCATGGGCTGCGGTATAAAACTTGAAACACACTGGGTCATTTTGATTGTCAGATCCTATAATGTCCGTCTAAATTCTACTTGGTGAGACACAGTGAGCCAGGAGACTGCTCCAAAATATGCTGCTTAAGAGCATATACTCATTTGTTTGCAATGAAATGTGACGGGCCTGTAGGTCTGATTAAGGAAGTATTCATATGCTATGTACTCCACAGTGCTCTGATTGAGACCAGATCCCTGCTGGAAATCCCGCTGCTTTTCACTGCTTTGAAAACACAGAACGTGGCTTGCATTCGCATTCAGCTCAGAGGTATGATGAACAGCCTGTTGTCTGGTGTAGCAGTGTGCATTTATTTTAGGCTTTTTTTGGAAGCAACTGACCTACCTCCTAAAAAAAGATAATGTAGCCTAGTCAGTAGCTTTTCACAAGCGCATATTCCAAGTTAGGTGCCCAGTTAGAATAAAATAAGGATTGTAGGTGACACAGGGAGTGTGTGTTTGTGGGTGTCACAGCATTTGAAAAATGAGTATGTATCTGACACAGCTGGATGCCTCCACTCTTGCCTGATGACTGTTTTGACAGTTCAGTAATAGCCTGTGTTGACAGTCAAGGCTGCCTTCCACGAATGAAAGCAATTCAACCCGTGCTATTCAGACTAAAACTCCTCTTTCACAGTAATTAGATTCTTGACTAAGATGATTTCGAATCCCTGGGAGCCCAGTCGAACTTGGGAAAACAATTAATCTGGAAAGGGGAAGTACATGCTTTAATTTGGGCCTGATGGAGTGTTTCGCTTTGGAGAAGGACATCTTTTCGAGCATTAAGGAGTTGCTTCCTTTACATCTGGGTAATTTGTCAGAATGCCTCGGGATGATTTGCAGGGAGCAAAAAGACTGAGCTGTACAGAGTTGCATTTTTTTTTTGTATGCTGGAAATTAGCTATTTATTTTACAGTGTTATTATCAGGACTTTCCATCAGCGGTTAAATGTTAGTATAAACAAAACATGAAATGCTGGAAGGGTCCTGATTTCGGCAAACCAAATCTGCCTCTTGACTACCTCCTCATGTCTGAAATGAACTGGAAAAAGCACAATAATCATTCATTCCATTTTTGCAACGCAGTGTTGAGGCCTCCCATTATCAGTTAAGTACTTGTTGTCACAAGGTTAAAATAAAATGCTGGATTCCAAATAGCTTTAGGATACCAGCTTCGCTCATCCTGACTCTGACATCCTGCCTACACTGAGGTTTATTTCCTAAAGCTGGAGTGAGCTTGCATAACCAGGATCACCTGTGGACCCTCGGCGAAATGGAAAGCCCTCCATGAAAAGCTCACAACATGTCCTCTTTGTTTTAACCTGTTAATCTAATCTAATCATATGAGAAAAACAATAAATCCCAACCCAGCTGTGTTTGCTGCGTCAGAGAGCGGATTAGAAGGATTTAAAAACAGTGCAATTCACCAAGAACCTGGTTTTTTATCCTTGTGGTAATCTCCTGAAATCTCACTCCAACTCATCGCACCATTTAATGTTTCTAGTGCACTGTGTCTGAAAAACAAGATACAAGACGTTACATCATACAGGCGCACAGCAGCGTCTTATGTAATCTTTGTTGAGAAAGGATGCTTACCACACTGAAAACGTTTGATACTCGATCAGTGATGGTGTCATGAATAGAGTAGTGCATTATAGCACGGTGATCTATCACGGCTCATCGTTTCTGACTAAGGTCCACACAGCATCATCAATAAAGGACCCTTAAAATTCAAACTTCAGGAAACGCTACTGATTTTATTTTATAATTAGAAAAAAACCCCTATAATTTTATAAAGTTCAGGTGCTACTTTGAGAATAAAGTGGTAATGTCAAAAATAAAGTCAGCTCTCATAGATCTAGTAGTTATTACCACACTTTATGTGCTAAAAGTGAAATAATATCCCCATTACTAAGTCTAAAGTATGATTTATCTTAATATATGCAAGGCATTTGGCAGGGGCAATCATGACAAAGTTAGTGAGGCAAGGCTGAGATGGTTTGGACATGCACAGAGGAAAGTTCATGGATATTTTGGGCACAGGATGGTTATTATGGAGCTGCCAGGCAGGATGAAAAGTGAAAGACCACAGATGAGGTCCATGGATGCAGTGAAGAGGGGCATGCAGAGGGTTGGTTGCTAAGGATAAGGTGAATTGGGGGCAGATGATCCACCATTGTGACCCCTAAGAGGAGCAGCTGAAAGAAGAAGACTATTTTGTAGATGTTGCCAATTACTAGCAGGTGTAGTTTGAATCGAAACAACTTTTTTCTAACTTGTTATACTTTATTCTTGAAATGTTACAAAATTTTGACTTTATCCTTATAATAAAAAACCACAAGATAAAAAAGTCCTTTAAATTTAATACTTGTATTATTTTGGCCCTAATTCCCCTAATCCCTCCTAATCCTTCGTAGGTATCTGGGCAGGCAGAAACTTTACGATTATTCTTATTGTAACCTTTTACTGCTTTGTCCATGAACACCATATGCTCGTGTATTACTTTCTACCTCATCATCTGTCAGTTAAAAAAACCTTTCCCTAACTTTTCCCCGCTGTTGTGCATCCTTTTCAGTATTCTTCTCCCAGCACCCAGTCCTCTCCTTCCTGTTTACGCTGATACACACACGCCCATGTTGTGAATGCACGATATTATGTCCATTTACAGCCGTGTTAGTATATTCAGAGATTATTTTGTAAGCTGTTCTAAAACCAAAGTTGTTTTCATTGTTCTAAAGCAAAACAAAAAAAGTGTTATTATGGATGCAGCCTTAGTCTCACGAATTTTTTTGGGTTAATCCCTGTGAGTTTAATACTGATGAAACTCATCGCTGTCAAAGAGCCAGTCTGTTCCACTTTCATGCACCGTTGGCCATTTGATATCAGATTTCCCACCTCCTTTTGAACTTGAATTTACATATAAGCTGCACAACAATATTAGTCGCCTCTATCTTAAAACGAGTCATGTTTTAATTAAGGATTTCAAAATAATCAAAGGCCCTAACTCCAATGACAAGCTCTGCTTTGTAAAACACGCAGTTACTGATGACTTGTCCCTGACATTATATGAAGGATTACATCTGATCCTTTTCAATCTTGATGCAATCCCTAGTCCCACCCAGTGTTTTTATTAAGATTAAGCTACAATCTTAAAACATTATGGATGCTTAGACTTGAAGAAAATTGATTTGTTTCTTTTGAGGCTGCTGTTTGTCTCGGCAGGGTTCCCTTCATCATCGACCAGCTATATGCTGTCTTAGCTCTTTTATGCAGTCAACCTCAGGGTTTTTTCTAGGCTCTGAAACGGCCTTTGTGGGGTGACTATACGCAGCAATAAAGCCTGATTGATCTACATACGGTAGAGGCCATAAGTCATAAGAAAAATGTGCATTTTCAGGCTTTTTTCCAACCATTTGATAAAATGCGGCCAATATGCTGATGCAGGGTTAAGTAAATGAAATCCAATGAACAAAACTGGTTTGAATGAGTTCTAAAAGATTGTAAAGCTGTGGACTAGAGGGGACCTGACCCCTGGAATTCAAAAGACACGTTGCTTGTTGAGTGGTTGTTTGATAAAGTGTTATTAAGCTCTTTTAGAGAGGATTTAAATTGCTGCTTTTATTCTCAGTTCCTTAATCATTTGGTGCTGGTTGATTTTCCTTTGGGGGCTGGCTAAAAACCTCTGCGGGGGGTGTGCCAAAAATGTCTTTATGCAGGAAAAACCCTCTCACCCATGTACTTTGTTCCTTCAGTGCGGCGCATGGGAGTCTTTTCTTTAGCATCTTTCATCTCTGTTGTTGGAGTGTGTAATTCTGTCATTTGAAGCATGTTTTGCTGAATTAAAAAAAAAAAGAACAAACAAACAATATTCAGTCACTTCAGTCGAAAAAAAAAAATAGCACGCACAAAAACACAAAACACCAAACAGCAAGAACAAAGCTATACAAAGTAATGCCACCTTCAGGGTTTGAGTCACAGCTGCTTGAAGAATTTGTCACTTCAGTCAAAATTTAGTGGTTGTGTTTATTCTGCAGTGTTCAAAGTGCTCTGCTGTGTTTGATCAAAAAAAGATGCTGTCTTTGAAGAGCAGGCCAGTTGCTGTTTTTTGTCTGGGTTCTTGACACTCCTGATTTCTACACTTTGCTCTTTGCCAGATAAGCAGCATGCAGATCTTTTTTTTCCCCTGCCAGATTAATGCAACAGGTTTATATGAAACATGTATATTTATGATGGCTCACTGCAGGATGCACCTCTGTTTTGAGCTAGATAAGATTTTTAAATGTTTGCTGTAAGCTATGGCTTCTGAAAAAAAAAAGATTACTAAAATAATACAAAATCAGACATAAGCAGTTTAGGAAAATGAGGATATGAAGTTTTCAGGAGCTGGTGCTACATGTTCAAGCTACACGTTAGGGGATATAGGGTGTATATTGCATTTCATTTTTAAATTTATCTTTAGTTTATGCAGTGCTAGCACTTATCTGCTCTACACTATCTGTAAAACCTCAATCCAGGTAAGGTGTGCAAACTGATCTTAGTTCCAGCAGTCAGTACAGTCATTCACTTCCATTTTTTTTTTTTTTTGGGAGTGGGGGGAACTAATCCATCTTCAAAACTTTGAAAGGGAAGCCATATTCATTCTCAGATCCCATGAGAAATATTCCCCCTAGTGCTGTAGCTGAGCACGGAGAAATTATTAGCTGATTTTAAGGACTGATAATGGCTCCGCTGTGATTTGGTGGTGCCAGTACGTTGCGGGTATAAAGCAAAGTTAAAACTTTCATTCCGACTACCTGGCCACATGGCAGAAAGAGGAGAATTGAAACAGGAGATATTGCTTTTTTTCTCTTTCTTTTTTTTGTTCAGGATGCCTCTTAACTGCATCTGACAGTTGGAAAGGAGACGTGAAGTTCTTTTTTTCCCTTTATAGTATTATTACTCAAATAGCATGTCCTAGCTAGATACAGAGGCGTTTTCAGTTAAGACTTTCAGTTTCCGCCTTGGGGGGGGGGGGGAAAAAAAACTTCAGCTTTCCAGAGACCAATCTGTTCCTTCTTCATTCATAACCGGGTCAATGAAGGCTACGTGTTTATTAGTTTGGCTTTTGGTCTGGTCTCTTGTAGAGTGGAAGAGGGTAGAAGATAGACTGCTTGACTCATACTGCTTTGACCGTTTGCAGTAGGTGCAGCGACATGGAGTCAGATAAAGGTAGATGAGGATAATCGTTGTAGTCACCATACAGCCGAGCAGCGTTGTGTAGCCAGTGTTGAATAACTCTGCCGTGGGCAGCAGCACCGTCACGTTCACCTCCCGAGTTGCATTCAGTGCCTGTTTAATATCCACAGCTGTGCACACATACAGTCCCGAGTCATTGACCTTGGTTGCTCGGATCTCCAAAGTACCATTAGGAAGCAGGTTAATTAGATTATCATCTATGTTGGCCTTGGTGATGTGCCCCTTGCTTGGGGAGAGCCATGTAAAGGAGAGATCTGTGCTCGTCAGGGATGTTTGGCAGTCTAGACGCATCCTTTCTCCCTCTGAAACCAACACGTTGGAAAGGAGAACTGTTACGGGCTGCAAAACAGGTTTTTCCACAGTGCAGTTGAGGAAGAATCGGTTCTGTTGTAGAAATTGGATGGACGATCGTAGGTCTCCGTTAATGAAGCAGATATGCTCCTCCTTAAAGTCCCTCACTGAGTCATAGCCCCTCAGGTCCCAGTGCCAAAACACGCTGTACATGGAGCAGTCACAGATCAGAGAGTTGTTGTAGAGATACAGGCCCCGCTGCACCAACCTGGGTAAAGCTTTCACATCCTCCCATTGCAGATGGGTCAGTCGGTTGGATGAGAGATCTAACATGCTCAGGAATGGATGAGTGTGATCTTGGATTGAGAAGAAAGGGAAGTCTGTGATTTGGTTGAGGCTGAAATAGACCTTTTTTAAGCTGCTCAGGCCACTCAGTGTGCCGGCCTCCACCCGTGCAATCTTATTATTGAAGAGAAGGAGCTCCTCCAGCCTCCAAAGCCCCTGAAAGTAGTGCTGCTCTACCGCACGAAACTTATTGGAGGACAGGTCAAGGTGCCTGAGACCAGAGACGTTTTGAAAAGTTCCAGGATTCAGGGCTTTGAGTTGATTGTGCGCCATCAGCAGGTTTTCCAGCCTGGACATCCCGTTGAAGCAGCCTGGACTCAGCCAGGAGACATGGTTGTGGCTGAGGTCGAGACTTATTGAGAAAGAGGGCAGGGAGTGAGGTAGCTTGGTAAGTCCGCTGGAGCTACAGCTTACTGCATCGGATATACAGAGGCACACGGAGGGGCAGGTCTCCTCAGTGCTGTGGAGAAAACAGAGCAGCGCCAAGAGAAGGCTTGGATTTAGTCCGCAGGTCATGGTTTTTGAATTCTTCAAGGTTTCTAATCCCTCTGGTTCTCCCTGAAAAGATAAGAATCAAATGAGAAACAGGGTGATATATGAGAAGGGTATCCTATTTTCAAGTGTTTCAGGCTTTGAGCTGTTCAGCCATACTGGAGCTCTCAGTATCTGTGGTACAGTAGAAGATGAAATGGTTCACTTTAGTGACCATGAATCCTTTTAACTCTATATAAAATATTTGGAATGCTTTGGAATAAGAAATCCTCATGCTGGGATATTTTCAAATGTTTCAACAGTCAGATTCATGCAGACTACTTATTCCTCTATTTAGTGATTATGCCTCTGTAGATCAGCAAAAGGCGATTTTAAATGACAAGAACTTCATCTTTAATTCAAAGGCTCTAGCAAAGATATTGCAAATATGAAATCTTTTCCATAGTCATTCTATTTGCACAGACCCCAAAGTCTTTGAATAATTAGACATTTTTAAATATAAAGACTGTTTTTGACTGCCTGAACTTGAAGACATCACCATGCATGTTTGTTCGGTCTTTATTTTGGACAGAAATCATGTTTAGGTGAGTTGAGATCAGGGCTTCTTTCTCAGTATATTTTATTTTTCAGTTGTGAAGCTCCATTCTGCAGCATTTCACTGATCTTGCGCAAAAAGTCCAACCAAGGTCGTTTTAGAAGCAAGTCTCGCCAGCCGTTATCTTAAAACCCCTCTGGAATATTCCTATTTTGGAATATTTTTAAAATGTATTAAACTTTCAAAATAGAATCAGTCAGTCAGATAAAAAACATTTAAAATCAATGCTGAGTTTTACCTAAAAGTATATTTTCTTTAAAAAAATATTTTTTACTTGAACCACAGTTTGTATTACTACAGAAATCGACTATAGTTTTCAGCTATTTTATAAAGTCTCTGTTACACCTCTATACACTTACAGTTATATACTCTTTTTGTCTTGATAATTTGTTTTGTTTCTGTTTTTCGAGTCTAATGATGACCTCTTATTTTCCATGTTCACATCTTTTCAATAAACGGCTACACAATAAAAATACTTAGCCCAAACCAAACACTTAAAATCAGTTTCTTAATTTGTCATGAATAACGTGTAAACTGACCAACCATGAACTGCTCAGTTGGCTCGCTTAAACCTAATTCTTTGAAAAAGGAGGACTGTGTATAAAATTGGCTGTAATTTCTAAATGGTTAAGGCAATGTTTTTGCTTACACCCTTGAATTAAAGCTGAAAGTGCAGTGCAATCACATCTTGATTGCTTCATTTAAAATCCATTGAGTGTGCACAGTCTAAATTGTGAAAACTGTGTTCTTGTCCAGCTACACGCGGACCTGTATACACAGTAATCACTGTCTCTAAATGACAATTATTTTTATTGTTTTTTGGCACGTCGATTGTTGTGTGTTATTAACTGAGCATTCAGCAGCTAACAAAGAGGCCAAAGCCAAACCTTTAAAAAAGGCAGACGTAAACTGAGATTATCCGCAATCACAGCAGAAAAGTGTCTTTCAGCCTGCGACATAAAGCTTTTTTCAGTTCAATACCTCTGAACTCTAACAACTCATCTATACCAAACTTACAGAAAATAAATGCCAACTAATTTCCCTTTAATCACCAAATTCATAAACTGACTAATCACCACAGCTCTATATAATTAAAAACTTTTCAGCACATTGTGAAAGCATAGTGTGGACATACTTTACCTTCAAAAATGTTTTTAAGTCTTTATGAAATTAAAAGCTCAAAAGGAGAAAAGTTCACACTACTCCCAGACAAGTGAGCAATTTTGTTCACTTAGTTAATCTCATTCTCCCTTCCAAAAAAATAAAATGAAGAAAGGAACACACGGCCAAACCACAAATCCAAAATAAACTGCTTAGCGACAATACGAGACTCCAACTTTCTTTCGTTTTCCCGCTTTCAGAGTTGTATCCCCATCAATGAATACCCACAACATAGCTGTCTAATCCTTATCTCCTTTCGGATCCTCCTCCCGAGGCGCTCGAGGAATAATTCAAGGCTCCCGCCGTTCTCCTCAGCTAACTTTAAGGTCCCCCTAGCAGGCTTTTTCTCCTCTTCCCAAATGAGAGTGCCGCTCGAGAAACATCCTGCGGTGCTTTGCAGTGTATAACAAACAGCATAGAGCTCAGTTAATCTCCCACAATCCCCCCTCCTTCTCCGTGTCATTTAGAGACCAGTCTTGTGTCTCCCTCTCTCATCATTAAGTAATCATGCTGGTGGCTGCCCTCCTCGTTCTCTCTGTCTCTCTTTCTCCATTTTTAACCAATATCAGTTTTCCCACACACTGATCTGTTAGTGTGCTAGTAGATTTGTATGATTTTGCTTGCTAACATATTAGCAGAGCCCAGGAGCTTTACACATGAATATTGCATGTGTTATCCGGTAACCTTTCACCAGTAATCCCAGGGGCATGAAACTTGGCTGTGCTCGATGTGTTTTTGTTTTTTTGTTTTTCTTTGAGTATGTGTGACTGTGTCTTAGTGCTGGTTTTCTTAATGCTGTAAATACACCTGTTTTTTCTGTGAGCTTGGAAACCCTCTTCATCTTTTGGTGTATTTTGTAGGCTTTCAGGCTCTTCGGGTCTTTTCCTCACCTGTGTGCTCTGCGTCTATTTGAGTGGTTTTAAGTCGATCGACATTAGCTTCCTCCTGCCCCCGAATATGCACACATTCACTCTTCCTCTAAGTGCCTTATGCAGTACATCCTCTGCTTTCTTTCTGAACTCCAACATCGCTCCGTTCCCATCTCTTGGCTGTGGGTTTGACTGGATATATGCTGTCCATGGTGCTTGGTCATGGTGGTCCTGACAGCTCTGGTTTCTGTCACAGTGAATTAGCTTTGCCTCCCAGCTGCCACCTCCTCTCTGCTAGCCCCAACCCACCACCTCCCTCTGTGCAAGTGCTCGGGGCTTTGACTGACTCCCACTCACTCACTCACTCACTTTGCAGAGGCACATAACCTGATTCCCCACGGATTCAAACTCGCTGGATGGGCTTCACTTCTCAGACGGTGGGGTAATGGAGAAAGATGTTGGTGTCCACTGAAATGTGGATGAGAACGACTAAGGAGGAATGTTAAGTTCAACAAGAGATCGATTTAAAAACCTGCTCCTTAGTTTGTTTGGGGTTTTTTTGTTTTTAAAAATGGGTTGAGCATGAAGAAAACACATTTGGCTGTGTTTGTGCTGAAATGAAAAAGCAATGACACAATCTTGTCCCAGGGCTAGTCATCAGCTTGGCTGCAACATGTAAGAAATACATACACCCACACGTGTACATTTGAGATATGTTAGGAATGGATTCTAAGCAGGCCCTTCTTGTAGGTGTTATGTTTACGTGGGCTTGTAATGTGGCTCAAATGGCTCTCTTAGTAATTTGTCTATTTGCCTGCAAATTGAACCTTGTCCTACTATAAAGAAAGCCTTAATCTCGATAGCTTTTTAAATATTCACCTTTCATTGATTGTTTTAAGGTGTTATGTAACACTCCTAGCACCGTTTGTTGAATGGGCTGCTGAATGTATTGCTGTAGTGTTAGTCCCCAAGTCCCTGATTATAAGGGGATCACACATGACCTATAAACCAGAGTGTGCATAAGCTGATAATGATTCATGGTTTTGGCATATGAGGCTTTAAATTAGGTTCATGATTGTGCCAGTGTGATGTCACTGGCAGCATTTGGTTTTAGCTTCGGTGTAACTGTGTGGGGAACGTATTCTTTTGCTCAGGCAGGCCCTTGTTTTGCTGCTCTTGATGTGGTTTGAACAATTGTGGTACTTTATTATTTTTGATTTTGACTCCCAAGATCAATTCAATCAAAGCACAAGGAGGTAAACAAAAGAAAAAGAGTTGAGCGTCTATGCAGCTTATTCTCCTAAATTGCAAAACAATTATTTTTGCCCTTTTCTGCTGATTGTCTCTCATCATACAGTAATAGTCTGTGTACTTTTAACAGAATGAGGTCCCCTGGAATGTCACTTTTAGCACCTTCTTCATCTCTTCCACCTTTTTTCCACTTGAGATTGCCTGCAGATCTTTTTGGGAGTCTCTATTTGTCTCTGCATGTTCCGGTGTGCGTCTGTTGTCAGGCTGGTGTCTGTTGCTTCAGCCCGCTGTTCTGTAAAATCCCTAATCTAATCAGTATCTTTGTATCCAGCTGCTTCGCAAATCCTGCCTCCCTCCTTCTCATATATATGATTGGACTCAGCCAATGCAAAATACGCTTGTCAAGTCAGCCAGGTTCAGAGTGGACCTCAAAGCTTAAACCCTGACCCTGATGCATCCTGCCCCCAGCAGAAAGTGATTTTTTCTCTTTACCATCTGCTGCAGGGAAGGGGGAAAGGGGGAAAAAAAGAAACGCAGTGGTGCACAGCGAAACGTCTGCTCTTATCTTGCCCTTGAGAAACTGCAAAGCTCGCTAAGAGTCGATAATATAAAGCTTTAAATTCTCAGCTGTAAGAAGAATATTTTTGTTGAACATTAAAGGCATGCGGGGATGTAGAAAAGACTATTTCAGACTTCTTTTGTTATTATACTTGCTCTTACTTAAAAATAATACCTTGGTTCAGAAAAACCTCGCTGAGATTAAACATCTCTTTCAAGAAAAACCTGACAAAGATAGGCAAAAAGAAAGATGAACACAGGTAAACAACATTACACAAACAACACAAAAATAAAACATCTCTCCAAAGGATATGTCACACTGCAGAGCGAAAAACACTCCAGCGTGAGTCCTAAATGAAAAATATGTTAATATCACAAAACATTTGGTGATGTGATTTGAAAAACAAGCTAAAGTGAAGGAAACTCAGGTGAAACAAGTCATGTCAAACTGAGAGTCAATCACTGAATAAATGACTGACATTGTGACATGTTAGGTTGAGACACAAAAGCAGGTTTGACTCTCACATTATTGCGCAGGAAAGTCCGACATGACCTCCCAAGTCCCGCAGATGAAGTGTTTCCACTACCTCTGTGTGCCAGTTGTGAACCTTTGAACCTGAATAGGTGCACCTTGTTCAGTGTCTTTCAACAGCTTTTTGTTAGCATGGCTGGCAGCCAGGTTCTCAAATATAAATGAGTCAGTGCCTGGGTAAAGATTTGGAGCGTTGCATTTTATTTCTTTTCTTTCCCCGGGCGAATTTGCAGTCTGGATGAGTTCTTTGCTGAAAAGGAGTTGCAGGCAGTATGAGACTGTTTGCTTGTCACGAGGAGCTGCTCAGATGCTCCATATGTTCTGTGTTCACTGTGATTGCAGTGCATTATTCAAGAATATCTTACTCAAAGCTCCCACAACCTGGTGAGGTTTTTTTTGTTTCACGTTGCATAATCTGAATCACAAACAGCATACTTAGGCACAACATGACTATCTCCACTTTGAAATGTTCTTCATTCATCCAGTCTCTTGCATAAAGTGACTGTAACTGTGAAGAGACAAGCACCCCATCTAGTGGTTTAAGACTTTAACATTCCAGTTACAGTATTTTTGTTATGTTTTCTTATTAGAATTAACACTTCTACAAATTAAATAACATTGATTGAAAGCATTAATCTGTAGCATTTACATGATAACACTGAATAAAACTTGCTAGAAGACACACAGTACTTTAATAATGATGCAGTCAAAGCAGCCTTTATGTATTGGTTCAGTTCTGGATAGTGACTGTCTTGTGTATATTTCGTGCATGCTGCCTGAATCAGCAACAGTTAGCTCAGTTTAATGGTGAAAAATTACTAGCCTTGCCTTGTGGAAACTCACTCATTTAATTCATTTAGCATATTGTTTACTTCATATCCAAGCTGCACATATTAAACGCATGATGGATAACTTGATAAAACAAGGTGGTAATCTAGCCTTGCTGGCTCCCAGTGCTTCCAGCGCTTTTTTTTATGCTAAGCTAAATTACTGTGCGCCTGCTTTGGCTCCGTATTTAACAGACAGTTATGAAATTAATATTGATCTTGTTTTAATAGTGCAATTTTGTTGATTGCATTAAAAAAATAACACTGACAGTTCTGGACATCGTTCGATTTTTAAACCCGCTTGAATCTTGCAGAGCGTGAGGCGGGCGGAAAAGAGAACAAACTTAAATTTGAAAAATTATCCCTCACTGAGGTGAAATCTCACCTCACTGCTTTCATGCTCAGATGTTTGGTGTTTACACGACCGTCGAGTACAAGCGTAACTATCGATTATCATAATAACACGTCTTGATGCGTATCAGTATATGAAGAGCAGACAGAGGGCTCGGGGTGTGAACTGCCCATGTCTCCTCAGCCTCTATTATCTCTGTTGATTGTTAACGGATTTCAATTAGGATTCGCAGGAGTTAATATGATTGCTTGCTGTTTACCCTTTCTTGCTTCCTTCCATGAAAGCCAATTATGCATGAGTAGCAGTGGATGACTACTGGACACTGCTAATAGCTCTGCTTCTCCCTTTGTGTTCACATTACTGAAGGATATGGGTTGTGAAATGAGATCGCTACTGACTACTGTGCTATCAATGATTGTGCTATAAAACATTATGGGCCAGAACATAGTAAATTGTGTGACGTGACTGTGGGGTGGCTGGCTCTCTGCTCATCCCCTGCTCTTTTATCTGTTATCCTCTCATCCCCTTCTTTTTTCCTGTTTCTGTCATCTCTTGTTTCTCTCCTCAGTTTCCATATCTCCACTTGCCCCCCCTCCTCCCCGCTCTCCTGGCAAACCTTCCTTCTGTTCCATTCCTTCACTTCTTGCCTCATCCCCTCTCATCGTTTATTTCTCGCCTTTCGTTTATCCTCTCAACTTTTATCTCCATACATCAGTTCTTTACACCTTTCCTCTCCGCCTTTCATCTCCAGCCCCTTGGTTATCAACCCAGACAGACAGGACATGAGTCAGGCCTCTAGCCTTTTACCCTTCAATATCACTTATGAGAGATTGACATATCTTAGAAAATCCATTATACCCAAATCAATGAGGATTAACCTACATAATATAGACCTCTCATATAAATCACAGCCATAGAATTAATCATTATCTCATTACTGAGGGAATCCGCTGCCCACTTATCTAAAATGTCTGATTGCATGTATGCGTGTGTTGTCATGCATGACCACTTCTGTTCTGTAATGAATGAGTGAAGTTGAGAAACGCCGGGGCTTCATCAGACCGCAGCTTGTGTTCGCTTATTAAGAAAAGAGATGGCAAGTGGAGAAGTAGAATGTTGCTTCACGTCAGTGAAAGATGGAAACAGCAATGTTTATTTGGAGCAGATTTATCTGACTGCACTCCACAGTTGAGCTAGTGTGATGGATCCTGCGGCCAGCTGTCCGTGCCACCTGAGCCACGCTGCTGATGTCGCCATGTCGCTGCTCTCTGCTCAGACAGACACTGGAGGACATGAAGGGTGATGAGCAGTTAGCAGTTCCATCAAGGCTCTCCGGGGCCATCCGTGGAAAATGAAACCATCTCCGAACAGGTAACTCAATTTAACTCGTGGCCGCCTTCTCTGGAGCTACAAGCACAAATACTTTCCCAGCTGATGAGATGAGGTAACAGAGCATGGCCAGAGTCACTGAGTGCAACAGGAGAGGCCCTCTCCGACCAAATTGCCTGGACATGGTCAAGGTTTTCCACCACTTTTACAGATGGAGAAGTGGAGACTGAAATGTTGAAAGGTTCTGGGGTTTTTTTCTCCTTCCACTTCAATCGATAAAATGGACTGGCTTTAATCACAGAGCTATTGAGTGCTGAAGCTAGCAGAATAGATAGTTGGTCTTCTGCAACCATTTCCAACTTTGCCCTGGTTCAGAAGTATTTCCGTGCACAGGAGGGAAAATACTGAATTTGGACTTAATTTGTAGCAAAGCAGATGAGGTGTCAAAACTTTAGAAAGGTTCTTTTATTCAGAGTTACTTTGTGCATTTTGCATGGAAATCAATTACTTTAAACAAAAAAAACAAGATGCGAAAAGACAATGAATATGTTATGTGAGTCTGTCTTGTTTTAGGGGTTTGTTTTCAAAAAATACTCACAGAAGGAGAAGTAAAAGCACTTATCATGCAGAAAATGGCTCTTAAAACCCACATAATATATGCATGTTAGATGATTATTAGACTGTTTATACAGGGTTTCAGGCTTCTGTAAAGAAATCTACACACCAGTGACAAAAGCACCTGACGGCACTTATTTCTACGGTTTTACAAGCCAAATAGTTTTTTGAACCCACTGGTTAATTTCTAGAAGCATAAACAAGAATTTTTTAAGCACTCACATATTTTAAAATCCAAGGTGTTAATCTGTAAAGAAATAAGCAATATAAAATGGCATTCAGTGGAATTAAAAATTCTCTATTTTGGCTTAGTATAAAGAAACAAAACTATAATTGAGTTGCTTTAGCAGTCTCAGTGTAGGTACCACAAACAGCTAAAGGGAGAGTAATCCTGAAATGGATGTTCACATTTTGACAATGAGATAGATTAGCTGCACCGACGAAGGGGTGTCACTCTCACATTGCTCACATCGCTCATCAGAAATCACTCTTATTAGACCATTTCATAATTGTTCTCCAGCTAAATTATATAACGATCACATTGACCTTTCCACAGTCCTGCTTAGTAGTCTGAGTTGGTACATTCAGGGAAGTCAATTTAATGAGTGCAATTTAATGTGTGGCTCAATAATGGTATCTTCTACTCTATTATTAATTACAATAAGAAAGTTAGCTCTGTTAATTATTGCAAATGTGTTACAGTGAAAATGCCAATGTGGCTTGAAAGCCTTCAGGTATTCCAGAGGAAGTGATGCAGGCTTCGTGCTTCTGGAGGAACTGTTAATAAAACGTCTGCTGCGAAAGTGAGCCGCGGCAGCAGATAGATATGACTCTGGATGTAGCCTGCTGTCTTTCGGTAAAGTATGTATGACTCCATTAGAACGCATTTGATGAAAGTTTAATGTTGCCGGTGGGCAAATGGGTCATTACGCCTTCATGTTGGGTGGTGTTGGGTGGAGGGGAGTATATAACCTGTACTGGCATCATATATTTTCTATATTTCTTTTTTCAAGCAGGTGCTACAACAACCAACCTTTCTGGCTGAAGTGACCTTGGGCTGGACAAAGAGCCCTTACCTGCTTCAGTTATGCTGTTTAGCAGCTGAATCAGAGGCACAGTGGAGCCACAGAATAGACATAACGAGAGGACAGACTGGCGTTGATCACCTGCAGTGATTCCCATTGATTATTCACTAAAGCAGACGCTAATTCAAGTTGAAAAACAAAATGCATGGGAAAAATGATGTGCTGCTGTGGGTTCTAAGACGGAGAGATGCAGCCATATATCATGCTTCTCTGTCAGCCGCACGCTGTGAAAGTGAGGCAGAAGATGAAAAAGAGAAGGGGGGATGGGGAGCGGTGGGTACGAAAACAGGATTGAGTGAGACTGATTGTCGCCTGCAGAGGGAAACCATTAAGCTCACCAAATATCATTATCAGATTTTCAATAAGGTTGCAGCCATCAGATAGTGAATACAGACAGTGCTGCTGCTTCTCTTTCCCATTCTTGCTGCACCAGGTGCAACATGTTTTTTGCAATTCAATCTGGCTACAAGGCCACGAGGAAGCTTTACTTATTGCTTAGATCCCAGAACAAATCACACGCCCAGCAAATATCAGGGGCTGGGCTGCCCGGGGAGTGGCTGGAGGCTCGGGGGCCTCAGTGTGTACTGTTGTTTGAGTGATTACACAATGATTACCACCTGCTGCGTACTGTTGTGCTGTGTATACTCTGCTGTACGGGGGCACTTGGGGGATTTACAGTGTTCTTCATTATAAACATTTAAATAGCTTTGCTGATAAAGTCTTTCCAAAATGAAACCATATTTCAATAGATTATCGCTCCCCTGTAAAGCCCCAAAATTCATCACAGGCCAAAGCTAATGAGAGATAAGAAACTGGAGATAAGGGAGTTTGGGCTTGCGGAGTGTTCTTTTGCTTTATTGTGGACTAAGCTCTAAAGTAGCTGAAAGGTTATAAAAGACAAAATATTCTGCAAAAGCCAGCAGATATCAAACACGCATTGGTTGGTTTGGATAAAATAAGAGAGGAGGGTAACCAAAGAATAAAAGTAGGAACCCATCTGTCAGTGCAGTCTGGCTGAAGTAGTCCCTTGCCTCTCTGTTTTGATTATTTCCTTATCTCTCTCTTTTACTGGCTGGCGGTGAGTAACAGTGACCCACTGGATTGCTTCCTAGACCATATTTCCTGGTCTGACTGTGGCATTGCAATTTATTCCTAATGTCAGTAGATTTTTTTTTTCCGAGGCATTTTCTGTAATTAATTCATGATAAAATAAACTTTATGTTGGGCATGTAGCTTACATGCTGCCATGAGGAGGCTGAATGTGACTTGGCGATTAATGGTCGGTGAAAGTGAAATGAAAACAAATAATAGACTATGGGTTAGCTCTAATGAAAAGTCAGACTTCAGATAAATGTCTGCATGGATTTAAAAGTTTTCTTGTTCTTTATAGTCTTGAGAAAAGTTAGTTTACTCCAACTCTTAGACCAGTTAGGACAATATTTTAAGCTAAAGAACATGGAAGACTTAGGAATCACATCATATTCCTTATCTCCAGACAATTGAATTTAAAAGTATAACAGTCACAAAAAAACTTGACCAGGAAAATTCATGAATAAGGTCAACAAACATCCAATAACATAAAATTTCAGTGAATTGCAGAGATTCTGCCTATTTGTAATGTTCATGTGGCAAAAGAAACAACAGACAACATCCTTGTTGCTTTCTGAGGGGAGTTTTGCCATCTCTAATGATTTTATTGTTTCCAGGTCTCACTAATAGTTACCATAGAAACAGTCTTTCACAGGTGTGAGTGATTATTATTGTTGAAACACAGCTAGCGTTCCCCCGTGTCACAGAGAGCCTAAAAAACATGGAATTATGTCCATCTAGAAACAGATCTTATCACTCTGGAACCATTTAGGAAATACCTAAATGGTATTTATTTGGGCAATAATTAAAAAACCCAATTGGGGAGCAATCCATCCATCCATCCATCTTCTTCCGCTTTATCCGGGGCCGGGTCGCAGGGGCAGCAGCCTAAGCAGGAAAGCCCAGACCTCCCTCTCCCCAGCCACCTCCTCTAGCTTATCCGGGGGAACACCAAGGCGTTCCCAGGCCAGCCGAGAGATATAATCTCTCCAGTGTGTCCTGGGTCTGCCCCGGGGCCTCCTCCCGGTGGGACATGCCCGGAACACCTCGCCCAGGAGGCATCCTTGTCAGATGCCCGAACCACCTCAGCTGGCTCCTTTCGATGTGGAGGAGCAGCAGCTCTACTCTGAGCCCCTCCCGGATGCCTGGACTTCTCACCCTATCTCTAAGGGAGAGGCCAGCCACCCTTCGGAGGAAGCTAATTTCCGCCGCTTGTATCCGCGATCTCGTTCTTTTGGTCACTACCCACAGTTCATGACCATAGATGAGGGTAGGGACGTAGATCGACCGGTAAATTGAGAGCTTCGCTTTTACACTCAGCTCCCTCTTCACCACGACGGACCGGTGCAGCGTCCGCATTACTGCAGCCCCAATCCATCTGTCGATCTCCGGCTCCCTTCTCCCATCACTCGCGAACAAGACCCCGAGATACTTGAACTCCTCCACTTGGGGCAGGAACTCATCCCTGACCCGGAGTGGGGACTCCACCCTTTTCCTATATGGAGCAATCCATAAATTTTATTTCAGTGGTCAAAGACACATGAAAACTGCAGTTTTACAACATAGCAGCTTCATAAATGATGTGCCAACACAATAAACAACACTGAAAAAACCATGTGCATACAGGTAGTCCAGAAAAAAACAGTACACTTACCTATATATTTACCTATATGATTCTTGGTCCAGCTTTTGGTTGGCTTTGGTAGCAGTTTCATATTCAGGATTCACTGACTGCCATGTTTTGTCCTGTCTTTGGTTTCATTAGTGGATGGGAATGAAAGGAAGTGTTTATGAATGGCCTCACCACTGTGGCTTTTTGAGGTTTTGAATAGAGTAGAGATGTTTGAGTTTTGAGAACATTTAGTTTCATTTAATTTCGATAACACACAACTTGTTTCAGGTACGATTAAACAAAATCTGTACTGTGATAGTCATCTTTAAAGTAGACCATTACTATTCATGCGTGAATACACATTTGTCAAAAAATATCATCAGGGAGGCATTTTTTATAGATTTGCTTTGATGTGACATTGCTTTTTTTATTGCTTTGTTACAGTCATGTTGTTATTGCATTTTATTGTTAGCATTATTGCTGTTATTTGTTTTATTTATTTTAAAACTTGTTGGCTGTATTTTTTAAATCATTTTTATCTCTTCTTGTTGCTCTGCTTTGCCCTTAATTTCATGAATTTTGTCTTTATTTTTTTTTGTTCGTTGTTAAAGGTGATAAATATGTAAATAAGTAATTCGTTATTATTATTATTATACCAATTTTTCTCTTCGAGGCAATTATTATAACCCAGGGTCATGAGAAATATCTTCAGGGACAAGGACAGCAATTAATCCTGCAGCCAATGATATTGCTTCTGACCACATGGACAAATAAAAACTTTTTTTAAAAAATATATTTATGTTTTATATGCATTGTTAAGTCTCACTAAACTGGTGTCTCCTACTCTGCTTATTATCCTTTTTTAATGTGTTGGGTGAGAAAAATAGGAATGCGGTCTACAAACTTCTAAATACTCTAAAAGTTGTTTTGTGTAATTATGCGCCAGCTGTTCCAACCCCAAGATTTGGAAATGATTAAGAAAATTCTCTAACATAAGAGACATTTTTCCCAGAAAAATCACAATTTATAATTAATATATATTAAAGTTTTTCCTCAACTACTCCATTCAGGAATACTGTCAGCTGTGATGTACTGCATATGAGTTATGTGTAAATAGGTATACTGCACAGCAATGCACGACACTTGCCATTTATCAAGCAATCCTTCTTTGCCTTGTTACTCTGCGGATGATATTTTCCTCACCTGGTTTGTGTCTTGTCCAAGTAAACAGCGTCTTTGAAGTATTCTCCCAATGTTAATAGCCATGGCACCTTTAATGATGAGGCAACAGACAAGGCCTGGGAGAAATATTAGCTCAGCAAGGTCATAGCAGACAAGGTCCCATCTGTCTCTTTGCAGCCTCGGTGGATCCCAGGCCCTTACATTACTGTGGCCCCGGGGCAGGAAAAATGGATCATCAATCTGATTTAGAGAGACTCTGGCCAATGCTGTCATTTCCAAGCTGAATAACACTACTTTCTTTTCCCATCACCTTTTGCAGGTAAATTCATAATGGCTAGAGATGTTAAATTGTCTCATATATGGCATCGTTGAGCCCTAGACCTTCAAAGAGCATCACATCACATTACATCACACCAACAAACCTCACCACAGCACGCTGCAGCAGACACGAGTATCTAAGTTTAGTGCAACACCACAGCCAGAGCAGCAAAAAGAAAAACGAAGTAGAAAAAGCGGTGGCCTAAAAGCCTTTTCTTTTTAAATAACACTGAATATACTGCTGCAGTGGATTCACGGGTCATTCCCTACCATGGTCCTGAAATTAAAGTCTGGGTGGTAAACTCAGTGGCTAGTCACTTTGCTCCAACTTTAGAAGTGAGACATGGTGTTAAACTGGATCAGCCATGCCTTTAGTGTAGCCACTTTGTTTAGACTGTGTTCTGTACACACTCACATACACAAAAAAAACCAAAACGCACACCCTTTGATACTCCCCGGCCATGGAATTCAGTGTTGTAGCTGACACAGTGGAAATGTGATTTAAACAACAGGCCTGTGTGGCCACGCAGAGGCCTGTTGATAATGAGTCTGTAATCCATTTGACAGCCAATAAACAGGGTGAGAATCTTATGAACCTCAGCCAGGAAAAAAAAAACCTCAGCCAAACAGCACCCTGGGGTGGATATTACCATAAAGAAATAAGCTTGAAGAGGAGCATCAGTCTGTGGACTGGCAGGTTATGACTCCTAAAACCTCAGATGGTTTATGGATCTTTACATAAAGGATGTTTTGAAATGAAAAGGCCTGGAGAAATCCAGCCTCTCGGCATCTCTTTTTCATGCTGGTTTTCCAGGCTCTCCAATCCCAGCTGTCGTCTTATCAGCTTTGCCCACCTATGATACCTCCTCCTAAGCGCTTCCTGCACCAGCAAAAAGTCACGTTTGTCTGCCAGTGTAAATTTGCTTATCTTATATAGAATGGAGCCCTTGAGAGGGAAGAGGTTGTCTCCTCAATACGAGGCCTTAGAGGATCTTTTGAAACCCAGTTCTTTTTTGCTCAGCAACCCTCTAATGTGACACAAATCCCTCTGATGGAGAAATGGCTCTCCTATCCGTAGGTTTGCTTCAGGTGTATTTACTTGCATATTTGTGCCCTGTGTGTGACGCGTTTCCTACAAGCACAGCTGAGAAGCAGCAGGGGAAGCCTGAATGTCACCCCTGGCTGTGCTCTGAAGAAAGGAGAAAAGAAAAAAAAAAAAACCTTGGCCACATCCCAAGACGCAAGTGGGTGGCCTGGCTGTGCTAGCTGTAGTCCCACAGTCTTTGAACCTGATTCCTGCAAATCTAGACATTGTTATTCACCTGGAACTTACTGTTTGGTTGACTTCCAAACCCAAACAGCATTGTAGCGCGGCTGCACTACTCTCTCTAGCATTCATCTCAGCATACCCCAGGTCTTTATTCTCTGCATCACATCATGCTTTCATACTGAGTCCAAACATCCCTGTAGTATCCCCTCCCTTTGCACACTGTGTGAGTGTGCTTTGTTCTCTCTGGCAAGGTGAATATCGTCAAGGGATCATTTAATAAGAGAAGGATTGCTTGGAAAGGACAAGAAAGGGCCTCAGGTGGAGAACCTCACTTTGATGAGGATTAGTTTTTATTCTAAATATGCAAATGACATTGATTAAGCCAAAGAGAGTGCATCCCCTGTTTTAGTGTAGCATTCCTCTCCTGCAGGTAATCTCTTGAGAAAGTACTGCAGTTCAGCTTTGGGAGACAATAGTAATAGCCAAAGATGAACTGCCATCATCGTCATCATCATTTGTGACTCACAGACAGAGAGGGGTAGTCGCAAATTACACAGACATGTAATTGAACAACTGGTGTTTGTTTTTCCTGATCTGCATGCTGATTAGCACAATAACATAGTTTTCTATTCGCTAAAATACACTGGATGACTCTCACAGTCCATGACTATACAGTCTTATCGTCTTTCCATGTTGGGACTTTTAACGTCTTAATCCCTCAGCATATTGCAGGAGATTATCTTTCTAAAATTAACTAGCCCCTTGAGACTGCAGAGATAGCAGCTGCTTTTTTGCCACTTGGCGAGTTTTCAACAAACAAAGTGGCTTATTGCATACGGGTGAGCATGCCCACATTAGCTTTTTAAAAGCTATAAGACTATTATGCTTGCTGCTTGAAGCATTCAAATAGAGGAAGTGTTTGAATCCAGGTTGGAGGATTCTTAAGATATTTCGTTGTTGTTGCAAAGGCTTCTTGGCAGCATATGTGCTCTGCATGTTGCTGCTGTGCAGGGAAATGAAAATGAAGGAATTCTAAAAGGCTGCCAATCCTACTTCAATCCCAGTGTGTCTGGCATTTATGAGAGGTAGTCAATCTAGGTTACTCAGAGGGAAACTTTAGCTGTATCCTGTGGATAAAAGTTCACTGGATATTCTCCGAAACAAAATATAGATTAATCATGTTTATGGCCCCAAGTAAACAAAGATTTAATTAATTCACATTGATCATAGCGCTACTTTATATTTTGCCAAAGAGCATCAGATAATCCTCTTTGAAGCCAAGAAAAAGAAGCGGCCTCTCAGCACGTCTTTGGTAAATTTCCACTCGTAATTTTGTCATGAGCCGTAGAAGACTTGATGGCTTCTCTGAAAAGCAGTGAGTCATTAATACTGTACATTTTCATGAGTTTCTCACTTTATAATTCATCAGGTGTCTGAAGCTAAATGTCCTCTAGTGTACGTCATCCTATCTGGAATTATAAGTGTTTTTTGGTCAGTCATAAATTCTTGGACTTTGCAGGTAATTTAAAACAGAAAATGTTTTTGCAGCCTGTTAACTCAGAGACTGTTTCTTTATTTCTGTTAGGGTTATAATGTGCCCCTCAAAAGTTTAGTCAATCTAAAAAATCATTAATATTTCATATTCATATAAATGTAAGCCAAAGCTGTGCTGCTATGTTAAAGTGCCCAGATTAGTTGTGGGGTTTTTAATTTTACTTTTGCGTATATATTGTTTAGATTTCATGCATTTACAAAGTGGAAAAAAAGGTAAAAACGCCCACTTCTCTCCCCCAGAAACTGCCTTAAATGCCTTGATTGTAGTCCAGGCTTTCTCCTGTATTTTCTCTGTATCAACACATAACACATCTGTATCAAGCCTGATTAGCAGCTAGTTATTGGCACGCCTTCGAATGGAGAGCAGCTGCCTTACAATCCATCATTATTCCCTCGCTAGAGCTGCTTCTGCTCTTAAAATTTCTCAGCC
Organism: Haplochromis burtoni; assembly: GCF_018398535.1. Taxonomy (NCBI): domain Eukaryota; kingdom Metazoa; phylum Chordata; class Actinopteri; order Cichliformes; family Cichlidae; genus Haplochromis; species Haplochromis burtoni. The sequence goes on along the minus strand of NW_024582507.1, from coordinate 903,127 downwards.
ATGAGCAAAGAGTGCCAAATATTCTGTTGTTGGTTGCCAATGCAAAGACAAGAGTCTACATGTACTCCAACCGTTTAAGTAACCAAAGTCCAAGTGGATTACTTTCTTTTTTTTATGTCAGTGCACCCCCAATAGTGTTTTAGTGTTAAGATTTTGCAACGCTAAATATAGAATAGAATAGAATTCAACTTTATTGTCATTGCACATGTCACAGGTACAGGGCAATGAAATGCAGTTTGCATCCATCCAGAAGTGCTTTAGCCATGATATAGATATATTACAATATATATTAGCAATAATATAGATATGTAAGTATATTACAGAAATGGGTCTATTATGGTATGTTATAATGTACACGGTATGAAGTATGTTATGAATATTCTATAACTATAAGTATGTACAGGCTATA